>NC_042987.1:30104013-30459013 GCF_901001165.1 Salmo trutta
ACATATGCTGAGGTAACCTCTGGCAAAAGACATCTAGAACAATCAGACATAGGAGAGGTGCGCCAACTACTGCAACTAATATGCAGACTACTGAGCTAGACAGACCCTTTAATTCACACACACACACACACACACACACACACACACACACACACACACACACACACACACACACACACACACACACACACACACACACACACACACACACACACACACACACACACACAGATTGCATTGTACTTATTTTTTGTGCAATCTTATTCCATTGTTATTCATTTGTTTACAACTATTCTTAATTTTATTGGCACCGGTATGTATGTATGTATGTATGTATGTATGTATGTATGTATGTATGTATGTATGTATGTATGTATGTATGTATGTATGTATGTATGTATGTATGTATGTATGTATGTATGTATATTATTTTTTTCAATGTACTTTACTCAAACCAGTGAATATCACTTATTATAAATGAGATCATTAGCTATCAGCTCTTGGAATATCCAGGGCCTATACTCTTCACATTTTGGTTATAAAACAACAAATCCAGAATTGATTAAAAACATCAAGGGACAGGACATCATAATCCTACTGGAAACATGGTTTCGTGGAGACATAGATACTCAGTGTCCCTCAGGCTATAGAGAAAGTTAACTACCATCAATCAAACATAAAAATGTTAAACGGGGCCGAGACTCAGGTGGAATCATCATTTGGCATAAGCAGGACTTAGCACTGAATGACATGAAAAAAGGTATCAGTCACATTTGGCTAAAACTTAACAAAGGTACAATCTATTGTGACAATGATGTCTACATATGTGCAGCTTATGCTCCTCCTTCAGATTCACCATATTATGATGATCAGTTTTTTGACAATCTCCACACAGAAATCATTACATTTCAGGCAGAGGGTAAAGTGCTTCTTTGTGGAGATTTCAATGCAAGAACAGGTTCTGAGCCTGACTACACTGATACGGGAGGTAACCACCACATATGTGGACACCCCTCCTTGTACAGTAGCCCTATTATAAATAATAGAAACAGTCCTGACCAAATACTGAACAAAAATGGGAAGGAGTTAGTGCATCTCTGTCGAGCCTTAGGCCTGTACATGCTTAATGGTAGAATCAGAGGGGACTCTTTAGGTCAGTTTACTTACTGCTCAGCTCTTGGGACAAGTGTAGTCGATTATGCCATCACTGACATTGACCCCTCCTCCATTAGTGCATTCACTGTCAGATCACAGTCAGATCAACGTGTTTCTGAAGAAATTAACCAGCAATACTCATTCAAAAAAACAGCCCAATAAACTCTACAACATAAACCAATCGTACAGCTGGGCTCCAAACAGTGCAGAGAGATTCATTGAAATGTTGAACTCAAATGAAATGATGAACTCTATACAGTTTTTCAATAACTCACAATACCAAAACAATAAAGATGGTGTCAATTCGGCTACTCAAAACATCAACTGCATATGCCAAAAAGCAGCATCGAAAGCAAATTTGAGAAAACCAAAGAAATGCAAGATCAGAAACTAAAAACTAAATGTTTCTGATAAATGGTTTGATAATGAATGTAAAACAATTAGAAAAAACCTAAGACAAATGTCAAACGAAAAACATAAGCAGCAAAACAACCCAGAGCTACGATATGAATACTTTGAAACTCTGAAAGAGTATAAACAAACACTGAAACGCAACAAATTGAATTATACCAACAAGACACTTGATGAAATTGAAAACGCAATTGATCAAAATCAGTTCTGGGACATGTGGAACAGTTTAAGATTGACAAAGCCACAAGAATTAGCCATACAAGATGTAGGAATTTGGAAAACTTATTTTGATAATCTATACAAAAACATCCCACAAAAAGACTTACAACAGAACCAATTAGAAATTAAAGAAAAATTGAACATCCTTGAATCAGTCATTAAAAACAACCAAAATCCATTAGATTACCCAATAACACAACAAGAACTAAATGAAAAGCTCAAATCTATTAAATCAAAGAAGGCTTGTGGTCTAGACAACATCAGAAATGAAATGCTGAAAAACAGCACACCTGAGTTGCAAAATGCTGTGCTTAGATTGTTCAACATGGTATTAACTTCTGGCTGCTTCCCTGATGTCTGGAACCAGGGCCTCATCTCCCCTATCCACAAAAGTGGAGACAAATCAGACCCCAATAATTACAGGGGAATTTGCGTAAACAGTAACTTGGGAAAGGTTTTCTGTAGCATTTTGAATTCAAGAATTCAAACCTTTCTTCAAGAAAAAAATGTAATAAGTAAATGTCAAATTGGCTTTCTCCCTAACCATTGCACTACTGACCATATATACACCTTACACACACTAATTAATAAACACCTCCACCAAAAAAAAAGAGGGCAAAATCTTTGCTTGCTTTATTGACTTTCTATTTGGCACGAAGGGCTATTCTACAAAATTCTCCAAAGTGGGCTTGGTGGTAAGGTGTATGACTTAATAAAATGTATGTACACAGAAAACAAATGTGCAATACAAATCAAAAACCAAAGAACATAATTATTTTCACAATATTGAGGTATGAGACAAGGCTGCAGTTTGAGTCCAAACCTTTTCAACATTTATATCAATGAATTAGCAGACATGTTGGACCATTCTCCAGCCCCAGGACTATTTGACACAGAGGTGAAATACCTGCTATATGCTGATGACTTGGTACTTCTATCACCAACCAAAGAAGGTCTTCAACAGAACATTAATATTCTAGAGCAATATTGCCATAATTGGGCCCTGGCAGTACATTTCCAAAAAACAAAAATCATGATTTTCCCCCCAAAAAACAGATGTCAGAAATACAAATATAAATTCACCCTGAACAACACCATCACTGAACACACTAAAAATTACACCTACCTTGGTCTGACCATATCTGCATCGGGAAACTTTAATATGGCAGTGAATGCACAAAAAAAAGCCCGCAGAGCATTGTATGCAATAAAAATGAAATTATTCTAAATCAACATCCCAATTAGAATTTGGACCAAAATATTTGACAGTGTAATCCTACCAATAGCTCTTTACGGAAGTGAGGTTTGGGGGCCACTCAATAAACTGGACTTTAAAATGTGGGACAAACATCCAATTGAAGCCCTACATGCAGAATTCTGTCGGAAAATCCTACAAGTCCAGAGAAATACACCAACTAATGCATGTAGGGCAGAATTGGGCCGCTTTCCAGTAATAATGAAAATACAGAAAAGATCATTAAAACTTTGGCTACATCTAAATTCAAGTCCAAATTCAAGTCTGCAATTTAAAGCACTTCAAACCCAAGAGCTGAGCCCAGAAACTAGCCCTCTCAGTCAGCTGGTGTTGGACCTCACCAACCAGGCTGACACCAGCACTGCTTCAAAAGAAAGAATTCAAATAAACTAAATCATGAACCAATCAAAGGACTCATATTTACAACATTGGAAAAACGAAACAAAATCCCAAAGCCGACTAAATTGCTATCTGACCCTAAACAGAGAATATGAATTGGCTGATTATCTCATCTCTGTCAGAGATACGAAGCAGAGACAGATCCTTACCAAGTACAGGCTGAGTGACCACCTGGCAGAGACAGATCCTTACCAAGTACAGGCTGAGTGACCACCTGGCAGAGACAGATCCTTACCAAGTACAGGCTGAGTGACCACCTGGCAGAGACAGATCCTTACCAAGTACAGGCTGAGTGACCACCTGGCAGAGACAGATCCTTACCAAGTACAGGCTGAGTGACCACCGATTGGCAATAGAAACCGGCAGACATAAAAAGACATGGCGACCCAAAGAGGAGCGTGTATGTGGTCACTGCACGACAGGGGAGGTAGAGACAGAGATGCACTTTCTCCTTTACTGTGATAAATATTCCTCACAAAGAGATTCATTATTCACAGAAATGACTACATTTATTCCAAATTTGAACTTATTAAACCCAGAAGAAAAACTAAAAATACTCATGGGCGAAGGAGCAATGGCTCCTCTTGCAACCAAATATGTATTTGCCTGCCATAGCCTGAGGGACACTGAATAATAACATCTGCATAGTAAGCAGAAACTTACTTATTATTACCATTAGTGTTATTACTATTATTATTATTGTTTATCATTCCAAATAGTAGTGGTATGGGTGGTAATGGTAATGATAGCATTTTAGTGATGGTGGTAGTAGTAGTAGTAATGACGATAGTAGTTGTAGTACTGATGTAATGGTGAAGATGACCGTTATTTAGTTATAAGTTAGTTATAGATTCATTTTCCATATTTAGATTTTTATATTTATTACATTCTACTATTTTACTATTATTTTACTACTACTTTATTATTATTTTTATATTTAATTTTGTATTATTATTTACTGCCATTTGATATTATTGTTTGTTATTGCTTATAATTGTATTACAATGTATATTGAATACATTTGTAACGGCTGTCGTTGAAATGAGACCAAGGTGCAGCGGAGGATGTGTTCATCTTGAAAGGTTTTAATGACCGAATGAACACTATACAAAAAAGAAACCAAAAGAACAACCAGCAACAGTTCTGTCAGGAACAAACTCTAAACAGAAAACATTCACCCACAAACCCCAAAGGAAAAACAGGCTGCCTATGTATGACTCTCAATCAGCAACAACGATCTACAGCTGTTCCTGATTGAGAGCCATACACGGCCGAAACAAATTAAACCACCAACATAGAAAATGAACATAGAACGCCCACCCATGTCACACCCTGGCCTAACCAAAAATAGAGGAATAAACCCTCTATGGCCAGGGCGTTACAACATTGTTGCTTTGGCAATATTGACACAATGTTTTTCATGCCAATAAAGCAGCTTGAATTTGAGAGAGAGAGAGAGAGAGAGGAGAGAGAGAGAGGAGAGAGGAGGAGAGAGAGAGAGAGAGAGAGAGAGAGAGAGAGAGAGAGGAGAGAGAGAGAGAGAGAGAGAGAGGAGAGAGAGAGGAGAGAGAGAGTGAGAGAGAAGAGAGAGAGAGAGAGAGAGAGAGGGGGATAAGAGAGAAAGGGGGAGAGAGGTTGACAGAGAGAGAGAGAGAGGGGGGGGGAATTAGAGAGTAAGTGGGAGAGAGGTTGACAGAGAGAGAGGGGGGGAATGAGAGAGACAGAGGATGAGGGGGGAGAGAGAGAGACAGAGGATGAAGGTAGAGAGAGAGACGGAGATTTGGCCAGTAGATAGCAGATAGCAATACTGGGTGATTTGAAAAGTCATAGACAATCGATCAATAATGTAATTATTTTACTAATTTACATCATTTGAGTCAATTGAAGGTGTACCTGTGGATGTATTTCAAGGCCTACCTTCAAATTCAGTGCCTTGACTTTGTTGTCCTTAAGCCATTTTGCCACAACTTTGGAAGTATGCTTGGGGTCATTGTTCATTTGGAAGACCCATTTGCGACAAAGCTTTAACGTCCTGACTGATGTCTTGAGATGTTGCTTCAATATATCCACATCACTTTCTTTCTTCAAGATGCCATCTATTTCATGAAGTGCACCAGTCCCTCCTGCAGCAAAGCCCCCCCACAACATGATGCTGCCACCCCTGTGCTTCATGGTACATACAGTTGAAGTCGGAAGTTTACATACACCTTAGCCAAATACATTAAAACTCCGTTTTTCACAATTCCTGACATTTAAGTAATTCTGCAAGAAAACATGGCAAAGAAATTAACTGGTTGTCGTGAATACAAAGCGTTATGTTTGGGGCAAATCCAACACATCATATCTACAAGTACCACTCTTCATATATTCAAGCATGGTGGTGGCTGCTGTAAGGGCTGTCTGAAGAGAGAGACCAAGATGCAGCGGAGTTAGTGTTCATCATAAGAATTTAATAGACCAACGTGAACACTTTACAAAAAAACAAGAAAACTGACAGCCAAAACAGTCCTGTCAGGTGCAAACACTAACAGAAATAATTACCCACAAAACCCAAAGGAAAAACATGCTCCTTATGTGTGACTCCCAATCAGCAACAACGAGCTTCAGCTGTGCCTGATTGGGAGCCACACATCCGGGCAGACGGGCCGCTCCGGCTGATCCGGGCAGATGGGCCGCTCCGGGCAGACGGGCCGCTCTGGCTGATCCGGGCAGACGGGCCGCTCCGGCGGCTCCTGACTGGCGGGAGGCTCCGGCGGCTCCTGACTGGCGGGAGGCTCCGGCGGCTCCTGACTGGCGGGAGGCTCCGGCGACTCCTGACTGGCGGGCGGCTCCGGCGTCTCCTGACTGGAGGGCGGCTCCGGCGACTCCTGACTGACGGGCGGCTCTGGCGACTCCTGACTGGCGGGCGGCTCTGGCGACTCCTGACTGGCGGGCGGCTCTGGCGGCACCAGACTGGCGAGACCCACTGGAGGCCTAGTCCTGGGAGGTGGCACAGGACGGACCAGGATGTGGAGACCCACTGGTGGCCTGGTCCTAGGAGGAGGCACAGGACTGACCAGGATGGGGAGACCCACTTCCCAGCCGTGTTCCCTCATACCGTTGCCGTTGGTCCTTCTTTCCTGCTGCCTCCACTCTTCTGAGTGCCACTACCTGTTCCCATGGGAGGCGATCCCTTCCGACCAGGATCTCTTCCCAAGTGTAGGATCCCTTGCCGTCCATGATGTCCTCACATGTCCAGTCCCTTCTCTCCCTGGTCCAGGATCCTTGCTCCTCCTGGCGCTGCTCCCTCCTCTGCTGCTTGGTCCTTGTTTGGTGGGTAATTCTGTAAGGGCTGTCTGAAGAGAGAGAGACCAAGGTGCAGCGGAGTTAGTGTTCATCATAAGAATTTAATAGACCAACGTGAACACTTTACAAAAAAACAAGAAAACTGACAGCCAAAACAGTCCTGTCAGGTGCAAACACTAACCGAAACAATTACCCACAAAACCCAAAGGAAAAACATGCTCCTTATGTGTGACTCCCAATCAGCAACAACGAGCTTCAGCTGTGCCTGATTGGGAGCCACACACGGCCCAAAACAAAGAAATACAAAAACATAGAAAAAGGAACATAGAACGCCCACCCAATGTAACACCCTGGCCTAACCAAAATAAAGAACAAAAACCCCTCTCTATGGCCAGGGCGCTACAGCTGCATCATGTTATGGGTATGCTTGTCATCGGCAAGGGAGTTTTTAGGATAAAAATAAATGGAATAAAGCTATAAGCATGGGCAAAATCCTAGAAGAAAACAGACACTGGAAGACAAATTCACCTTTCAGCAGGACAATAACCTAAAACATAAGGCCAATATACACTGGGGGTTGCTTAGCAATATGACACATTTGCAAACATTTCTAAAAATATGTTTTCTCTTTGTAATTAAGGGGTATTGTGTGTAGATGGGTGGGGGAAAAATGTAATCAATTTTGAATTCATGCTGTAACAACAAAATGTGGAATAAGTCAAGGGGTATGAATATTTTCTGAAGGCACTGTAAATAAGGGAAATAACAAAATACAAAAATATTGGCAGTGTCACATTTTTTACGTAGCAAAACAAAAACAGTAAAATCCATACTAAGTTGGGCCTCAAGTTCAATAAGAAACTGAGTAATAATCGAGTTTAGAAAGACATTTCACATTGCATGGTGGATGAAGACATTGCGTCAGTGAGCATCAATGCTACCAGACGTAACTACAGGCATCCTGGTCTAGATACAGTCACACTGTATCAACAAGCATCTCCATGACCGGAAACACCACTAACTGTGTCCGTATCCATACTGAACACTATTATCACATATGACTATTTGTAGTGTTAAATAGCAAATGTATCTAATGAAATTGAAAACACTGGCATCAATGCAATTTGATTCAGTTGTGGAAAACACTTCAGTCATCCAAAAAGACAATGCAAAGATGCACCAAAAGAAGTGCAATGGAAGGCTGGTTAGCCAACAACAACCCCATAGGATGCACTGCACAACATAGGGACTTCCAGTCAGGCACTTAGCTAACTCCGCCTTATCTCAGTTCACTGGTCACGATAACAACACCCACCCATAGCACACATCCAGCTGGTATATCTCACTGATCATCCCCAAAGCCAACACCTCATTTGACTGCCTTTCCTTCCAGTTCTCTGCTGCCAGTGACTGGAACGAATTGCAAAAATCGCTGAAGTTGGAGACTTTTATTTCCCTCACCAACTTTAAACATCAGCTACCTGAGCAGCTAACCGATCGCTGCAGCTGTACATAGTCCATCTGTAAATAGCCCATCCAATCTACCTACCTCATCCCCTTACTGTTTTTATTTTATTTACTTTTCTGCTCTTTTGCACACCAGTATTTCTACTTGCACATCATCATATGCTCATTTATCACTCCAGTGTTAATCTGCTAAATTGTAATTATTCGCTCCTATGGCCTATTTATTGCCTACCTCCTCATGCCTTTTGCACACACTGTATATA
The DNA here is from genome assembly GCF_901001165.1 of Salmo trutta. Taxonomy (NCBI): domain Eukaryota; kingdom Metazoa; phylum Chordata; class Actinopteri; order Salmoniformes; family Salmonidae; genus Salmo; species Salmo trutta. The sequence continues at coordinate 30,112,468 of NC_042987.1, forward strand.
GACTTTCTTTTTTTTCTACTGTGTCATTGTAACGCCCTGGCCATAGAGAGGGTTTTTTGTTCTCTATTTTTGGTTAGACCAGGGTGTGACATGGGTGGGCGTTCTATGTTCCGTTTTCTATGTTGGTGTATTACTTTGTTTCGGCCGTGTATGGCTCTCAATCAGGAACAGCTGTAGATCGTTGTTGCTGATTGAGAGTCATACATAGGCAGCCTGTTTTTCCTTTGGGGTTTGTGGGTGAATGTTTTCTGTTTTGTACTTTGTGTGACCTAACAGAACTGTAGGCTGTCGTTCATTTTCGTGTTTTGTTTAAGTGTTTCGTTCTATTAAATATTGAATATGAACACTCACCACGCTGCGCTTTGGTCCCCTACTTCCACAGACGACGGTAGTTACAGTCATTGACTTGTTTATTGTTTACTCCATGTGTAACTCTGTGTTGTTGTCTGTGTCACACTGCTTTGCTTTATCTTGGCCAGGTCGCAGTTATAAATGAGAACTTGTTCTCAACTAGCCTACCTGGTTAAATAAAGGTGAAATAAATCAAATAAAAAACTATCTGTCCATCTTTCCTTCAACAGACCATCAAATATTATGGTCTGTACACTTGATGTATTTCCCTCACATGAATGATAAACTTCCTTCACAGCCCCCCCATTTGAGCAGTGACTCCTGGTTTTAACAGAAGGCACTGCATTTTGGTCTATGAAAATTCAGACCAATAATTGTCTTACAGCAGATCAAATCATCATCCTATGGCAGATGCATTCAGCTTCTACATTCTTCATAATTCACATTTGGACAGATAGAAATGGCTGGCGGAGCCATAGCTAGAGAGGACTGATGGATGGGAAGAATATGCCATAATAGCTGGCTGATATCTAGGGGTTGAGAACATGTCACGAAAGAGATGTGATTAGGAGTGCAACCATTCTCTTCAGAATAGGCAGTGCACTATGAACTGAGAAGAACCTCCGCTAAGTTAGGGAAAAGTAAAGAAATACCCCGCTGATTGCACAAACATGACGCTCAATAATTGAGGTTCTGGACGTCAAACAGATCACAGACTCCTTCATTGTCATCCAGGTTGAAGTTGTAGTCCACCCCTGCATTGGGAGACAGCCACAGCAGAGGGAACACTAACACAAAATACTCAAATTTCACACTTTTCAAACATTCATATTGGGAGTCTTTGGAGAGACAATATTGAGAACAGCTTGATATGATATTTAGACTCTCAGCTTAACGCTTACCATCAGATATTTAGACTCTCAGCTTAACGCTTACCATCAGATATTTAGACTCTCAGCTTAACGCTTACCATCGGATATTTAGACTCTCATCTTAACGCTTACCATCAGATATTTAGACTCTCAGCTGTAATGCTTACCATCATATGGTCTTCAGACTCTCAGCTCTAATGCTTATCATCATATGATCGTTAGACTCTCAGCTCTAATGCTTATCATCATATAAATTATTCTCTTTCTTTCTCTCTCTCTCTCTCTCTCTCTCGGAGGACCTGAGCCCTAGGACCATGCCTCAGGACTACCTGGCATGATGACTCCATGTTGTCCCCAGTCCACCTGGCCGTGCTGCTGCTCCAGTTTCAACTGTTCCGCCTGCGGCTATGGAACCCTGACCTGTTCACTGTGATTACTATTATTTGACCATGCTGGTCATTTATGAACATTTGAACATCTTGGCCATGTTTTGTTATAATCTCCACCCGGCACAGCCAGAAGAGGACTGACCACCCCTCATAGCCTGGTTCCTCTCTAGGTTTCTTCCTAGGTTTTGGTCTTTCTAGGGAGTTTTTCCTAGCCACTGTGCTTCTACACCTGCATTGCTTGCTGTTTGGGGTTTTAGGCTGGGTATCTGTACAGCACTTTGATATATCAGCTGATGTAAGAAGGGCTATATAAATACATTTGATTTGGTCTTCAGACTCTCGGCTCTAATGTTTACCATCGTAGGATCTTTAGACTCAGCTCTAATGTTTACAATCATATTATCTTTAGACTCTCAGCTCTAATGCTTATCATCATATGATCGTTAGACTCTCAGCTCTAATGTTTACCACCATATGATCTTTACTCTCAGCTCTAATGTTTAAAATCATATTATCTTTAGACTCTCAGCTCTAATGTTTACCATCATAGGATCTTTAGACTCAGCTCTAATTTTTACCATCATAGGATCTTTAGACTCAGCTCTAATTTTTACCATCATAGGATCTTTAGACTCAGCTCTAATGTTTACCACCATATGATCTTTACTCTCAGCTCTAATGCTTATCATCATATGGTCTTCAGACTCTCGGCTCTAATTTTTACCATCATAGGATCTTTAGACTCAGCTCTAATGTTTACCACCATATGATCTTTACTCTCAGCTCTAATGTTTAAAATCATATTATCTTTAGACTCTCAGCTCTAATGTTTACCATCATATGATATTTAGACTCTCAGCTCCAATCAAATCAAATATTATTGGTCACATACACATGGTTAGCAGATGTTAATGCGAATGTAGTGAAATACTTGTGCTTCTAGTTCTGACAGTGCAGCAATATCAACAAGTAACCTAACAATTCCCCAACTGCCTAATACACACAAATCTAAATGGGTGAATGAGAATATGTACATATAAATATATGGATGAGCGATGACCGAGCGGCATAGGCAAGATGCAATAGATGGTATAAAATACAGTATATACATATGGGATGAGTAATACAAGACATGTAAACATCATTATTAAAGTGGCATTAATAAAGTGACTAGTATTCCATTTATTAAAGTGGCCAATGATTTCAAGTCTGTATGTAGGCAGCAGCCTCTCTATGTTAGTGATGTTTAACAGTCTGATGGCCTTGAGATAGAAGCTGTTTTTCAGTCTCTCGGTCCCAGCTTTGATGCACCTGTACTGACCTCGCCTTCTGGATGGTAGCGGGGTGAACAGGCAGTGGCTCGGGTGGTTGTTGTCCTTGATGATCTTTTTGGCCTTCCTGTGACATCGGGTGGTGTAGGTGTCCTGGAGGGCAGGTAGTTTGCCCCCGGTGATGCGTTGTGCAGACCGCACCACCCTCTGGAGAGCCCTGCGGTTGTGGGCGGTGCAGTTGCCGTACCAGGCGGTAATACAGCCTGACAGGATGCTCTCAATTGTGCATCTGTAAAAGTTTGTGAGGGTTTTAGGTGACAAGCCAAATTTCTTCAGCCTCCTGAGGTTGAAGAGGCGCTGTTGCGCCTTCTTCACCACACTGTCTGTGTGGGTGGACCATTTCAGTTTGTCCGTGATGTGTACGCCGAGGAACTTAAAGCTTTCCACCTTCTCCACTGCTGTCCCGTCGATGTGGATAGGTGGGTGCTCCCTCTGCTGCTCCCTCTGGAGTCCACGATCATCTCCTTTGCTTTGTTGATGTTGAGTGAGAGGTTGTGTTCCTGACACCACACTCCGAGTGCCCTCACCTCCTCCCTATAGGCTGTCTTGTCGTTGTTGGTGATCAGCCTACTACTGTTGTTTCGTCTGCAAACTTCATGATCGAGTTGGAGGCGTGCATGGCCACGCAGTCATGGGTGAACAGGGAGAACAGGAGGAGGCTGAACCCGCACCCTTGTGGGGCCCCAGTGTTGAAGATCAGTGAAGTGGAGATGTTGTTTCCTACCTTCAGCACCTGGGGACGGCCTGTCAGGAAGTCCAGGACCCAATTGCACAGGTCTCCTGTATTGAGCTTCAGAACTTCACCTCCCCTTTCACCTCCCTCCCTCACCCTCTCTCCTCATAAATCCCTATTTCGAGCATGGACTGGACGCCTGCTGCAGTGCCGACCAACAACTGCTGCGTCGCTAGGCTGGCTGTCGCCTCGGGGTGGCATTCTAGAGGAGTGGAAGAGGGACAAAAGGAGTCAACGGTAGCCTGACAACTATGAGCATAGAGAAATGCTGCAGACTTGACAATGTTACAATTCTGTCAACCACTCTCGTTGATTTTAGATACGATAACAATGATCATCTTAACCCTCTTCTAAAAAAGTCCCTTCATTCCTTACATTACTACACGCTAAGATACCACCACCATTCACCTGTAGAATATCACAGTCATTATTACAAATGACCGTGAACTCTGAGTGAAGGGCCTAGTAGTCCTTACCCATGTGTATGTCTGGTGGGGTGGAGGAGGGTGTAAGATCCTCATTGTGCCTCTGCAGTGGCGCCATCCTGTGGTCAGAGATGTGGTGTGTCACAGGGCTGGAGGACAGGGTAGAGACCGAGGGGAGGGGGAACCTCTGCAGGCCAAAACAGCTTCATCATGTCTTTGTGTTTACATGCTTTTTCTTTTTTTCCCCCCAATGTATTGCGACTGTTCAGTTTTCCTCAAGATTAGCTTTCTCAGTAAAGTCCATTAAAAGGTCGCTTCAGGTGTCTGTCAGTATTGTCTAGTCTGTCGTGTCCATTGACAGGCTGCAGACAGATTGGCAGTGAGACAGATGATCTATGACATCACCAACATGCTGGAGGGGGTGGGGCTCATCGAGAAGAAAACCAAGAACATCGTTCAGTGGAGGTGAGTCAAGCCTGTTGTCGTCAGGCTCAGTGAAGTCACTCTGGATGGTGTTCATTTCCATGCAACACATCCGAATGCCCTACGCACACACACTCCCATTCAAACCCCTTCCATCCTGTCCCAGAGGGGAGAACTTGGGCTGCCAGACAGCGGAGGTGGTGGAGCAGGTAGAGGTGCTGAAGGCCTAGCTGTGTGAGCTGGAGGAGCAGGAAGAAGAAGCTGGACAGCCAGAAGACCTGGCTGGAGCAGAGGATCAAACACATGAATGACGACTCCATCGCCAGCAGATATCCTTCAGCATAGCGCCTGCTCGCACTGTGGGGGAGGGGAAGTACTGTGTGTGTGTCTGTGTAACTGACCAAAGTCACTCAACATGTGTAGTTCAAAGTTTTGCATAAGTAATGCATTGTTTTGTGAGTGATTTGTGTAGAAGTTTTGAGTTGTGTGAGTGTTTCTTGATCCAGGATTTGGCCCTATAAGACTGAGCAAAATGTTGGATTAGAGAGAGTGAAATTTGAGATTGTGTTCGTGAAGGGTCTACTATTATTTCTAATGAGGAACAATCACCAAGGATGAAATACTTAACCAATCCTTTACTAAAAAATGTGACGATTACATACATTAGTTACGTCAGCTCAGTTTTATGCTCTTTTGTTCTAGTTCTTCCAGTTTATAATGATTATAACTACTTTGCTCCACGTTAGTCTTAGTCCCTACTCTTTCCTTACTTATTTAACTAGGCAAGTCAGTTAAGAACAAATTTATACCTTTTCAGCTCAGGGATTTGAACTTGCAACCTTTCGGTTACTAGTCTAACTCTCTAACCACTAGGCTACCTGCCGCCCCTTATCACTAACACCCACGTATAAGTATTGACCCACGAGGACATCTGTGATGCGTTCACTGGAGACTCTCTCCTGGCGGTGGTTGCTCCCTCAGGAACACGATTGGAGCTGCCTGAGTCGGTACAGATCTTAATTTGCGTTGCAGGAAATACAGATGAGCTTTGTGATTTACATAAATTCACTGAAAAGCTACACTAACACACGGTTATATTAACAGTATTGCACTTTTCATGTAGCTACTTTTGGCCAGTTGATAGCCTAACCACTGATCAAGCAACATTATGGTCTTAATGTTCAAATCCTTGTGCTGCAGGATTATTTTGCTGTGACAATATAGGCCAAATTAATTTTCTTTTTCTAAATGAGGCCCCCGTGCTCGCCCCCCCTGACCTCACCTTTCCCTTTATCCTGGACAGACGTGAGCAATGTGGGCATGGGTGGGGTGCTGGCCCAGGTGGGGCCAGAGGGGGAGAGAGTGGTGGCGTACTTCAGCAGAACATTTGACAAACATGAGCGCCGCTACTGTGTCACCCGTAGGGAAACTGTTGTGGCTTCCATTAAACACTTCAAGTACTACCTGGGTGGCCTGCCCTTTACTGTAAGGACTGATCACTCTGCTCTCCAGTGGCTCATGTCTTTCAGAGAACCAGAGGGGCAGGTGGCACGCTGGTTGGAGGAGCTTCGGCCGTATGACTTCACAGTGGTGCACAGGACAGGGGCACGCCACTCCAACGCCATGTCCCGTCGGCCCTGTACTGCAGACGGCTGCCGCCACTGTGAGCGGAGAGAGGAACATAAGAGAGAGCTGTGTGCAGAGGAGGGGGTCTGTGCCACAGTGTGTCGGGCGAGCGGTCCTGTCTGCTGTGAGCTGCAGACTGTCGACGTGGCTGAATGGGGGCAGCAGCAGGGACGGGACACAGACCTACAGCCAGTGCTACAGTGGGTAGAGGAGCAGGTGAGGCCACCATGGGAAGAGGTGACAGCACTCTCACTTGTGACCAAAGGGTTGTGGTCAAAGTTTGAGAGACTGCGGTTGGCTGATGGCGTGCTACAGCGGGCATGGAAGGAGTCAGCTACAGGAGAGGAGTGGTGGCAGGTGGTGGTCCCAAAAGCACTGCGGGAGGCTGTGCTCCAGAGTACTCATGGGGGGTGGGGACTGGACACTTTGGGGTCACTAAAACACTCCGCCGCCTCCGTCAGGGCTTTTACTGGGGGCAGCACAAGAGGGATGTGGAGGACTTTTGCCGCCACTGTGACAACTGCACAGCGAGAAAGGGCCCCCCAGGCCGCTCTCAGGCTCAGCTCCAACAGTTCCCAGTGGGGGCTCCCATGGAGAGGGTGGGAGTGGATGTAGTTGGGCCGTTCCCCACCACAGACAGTGGAAACCGCTGGGTGGACTTTTTCACAAAATGGCCCGAGGCCTATGCTCTGCCTGACCAGGAGGCAGAGACCATCGTCGACGCCCTGACAGCGGGGATGTTCAGCAGGTTTGGAGCTGCGGAGTCCATCCACAGCGACCAAGGCAGAAACTTTGAGTCCCGTGTGTTCGCCACCATGTGTGAGAGGCTGGGTATGCACAAGACCCGCACTACTCCTCTCCATCCTCAAAGTGATGGCCTTGTGGAGCACTTCAACAAAACGCTTGGACAGCAGCTGGCCATCGTCTCTGCCAAACATCAGCGTGACTGGGACAAGCACCTGCCTATGGTCCTCATGGCAAGCCGCTCCGCTGTCCAAGATTCCACCTCCTGCACGCCTGCCCTCCTCATGCTGGGGAGAGAGATCCGCACCCCTACGGAGATGGCATTTGGTCGGCACCTGGTTAGCCCTCCTCTTCTCTCGGGTCGGAGTATGCCCGGAGACTCCAGGACCACCTGGAGACAGCCCACAACTTCGCCAGAGAGCAGCTGGTGAATGCAGGTGTGTGGTAGAAGAGGAACTATGACGTGCACACCCGGGGAAGGCACTTTGTGGCTGGGGAGCTGGTCTGGGTCTACAGCCCCCTAAGAAAAAAAGGCAGATGACCCAAGTTGGACAGTCACTGGGTGGGACCCGGCAGTGTCCTGGAGAGGGCAGGGGAGGTTGTTTACCGGGTGCAGCTTCCTCCCAGGGGGAGAAAGGTGGCACTGCACCGGGACAGGTTAGCCCCATACAGAGAGGCCTCTTCTGCCCAAACCCCAGGGACCCTCACAATTCCCCTCTCTGGCAATGACATTCTCCAGGCACCCACCCCCAGGTGCCGCAGACAAGGCTCCAGATGGCCCACTCCCCCTGTCTCCCTCCATGTGTCACTGCGTGGTTCCCCGGAGCCACGGACTGTATTCCCCGTTTCCGCTTCCTGGTCCCCCATATCCCTGCCTTCATCCCCTGGGTCCCAGAGGGGCAGCCCCGTTTCACATCTGGACACTCTGCGACCATCACGGCCACGCAGGCAAAGGAGACCTCTGGGTTGCTTCAGAGACTTTGTTTGTTCCCTCGGGGACGAGGGACTTTGTGGTGGGTGGGCTGTGTAGCGACCCGCATAGACAGCTGTGTGTTATGTGTTAGGCTATTAGTTGGTTGTGTTGTACTTACCAGTACCCAGTGTTCGCGGGGTCCGACATGCCAATCATCCTGCTATATGCCAATCATCCTGCTATCTGCCAATCATGGGAATGCCTGGAATGTTCTGATGCCGGGCATCCTGGTGGTTGGTGGAGTGGCATGGAGGGGGGTTGGGCAGGGGGATGGAGCATTGGAAGTTAAGACCAGGTTTAGCCATTATTCTCTCTCTTACGTCTGGGCTTCACAAGAGAAGGTCACGGTTGTTTTACAGGGTATCCTCCATTTATTTGGCGTGGGCTACGGCCAAACAGTAGCCTGTGTGAAGTTGGGTCAATAAACTGTAAATTCGTAAACTCAATCTTCTGTCTGGACAATTGTTCCTTTATGATCTAGTCAGGTCATTAAAATACAAGAGACACAACACTACAACAAGGCAGCAAAACATGACAACACAGCATTGTAGCAACACATGACAACAACATGGTAGCAGCACAAAAACGCAGTACAAACATTATTGGGCTAAGACAACAGCACAAAAGTCAAGAAGGTAGAGACAACAATACATCATACAAAGCAGCCACAACTGTCAGTAAGAGTGTCCATGACTGAGTCTTTGAATGAAGAGATGCCGATTAAACTCTCCAGTTTGAGTGTTTGTTGCAGCTCGTTCCAGTCGCTAGCTGCAGCAAACTGAACAAACTGAAAAGAGTGACCCAGACTCTCACACACATCTCTGGGAGAGTCAGAGTCCTGAGTGTGGGAACAAACAGTCTGTCCCACGGTTGGGTAAAGAAAGTTTGTAGTCAACAAAGCATGATGCAGGAGTCATGAGGCAAATAGCAAAATGCACAAGAAAAAAATTCAATATATAACGACTTGGGGCTAGCCATTGTAAAATCAACAGTGCGTGTGTGCTGGAGGCGAGCGAAAGCTCGGGAGAGAGGGGTGAGTGTGGTGGAGGTACCTGTACCAGACAGCGGAAGACACGACAGGGCAGAAGGTGAACAGAGAGGGGTGAGTGTGGTGGAGGTACATGTACCAGACAGGGGAAGACACGACAGGGCAGACGGTGAACAGAGAGGGATGAGTGTGGTGGAGGTACATGTACCAGACAGGGGAAGACACGACAGGGCAGACGGTGAACAGAGAGGGATGAGTGTGGTGGAGGTACATGTACCAGACAGGGGAAGACACGACAGGGCAGACGGTGAACAGAGAGGGATGAGTGTGGTGGAGGTACATGTACCAGACAGGGGAAGACACGACAGGGCAGACGGTGAACAGAGAGGGATGAGTGTGGTGGAGGTACATGTACCAGACAGGGGAAGACACGACAGGGCAGACGGTGAACAGAGAGGGATGAGTGTGGTGGAGGTACATGTACCAGACAGCGGAAGACACGACAGGGCAGACGGTGAACAGAGAGGGGTGAGTGTGGTGGAAGTACCTGTACCAGACAGCGGAAGACACGACAGGGCAGACGGTGAACAGAGAGGGATGAGTGTGGTGGAGGTACCTGTACCAGACAGGGGAAGACACGACAGGGCAGAAGGTGAACAGAGAGGGGTGAGTGTGGTGGAGGTACATGTACCAGACAGGGGAAGACACGACAGGGCAGACGGTGAACAGAGGGATGAGTGTGGTGGAGGTACATGTACCAGACAGGGGAAGACACGACAGGGCAGACGGTGAACAGAGAGGGATGAGTGTGGTGGAGGTACATGTACCAGACAGCGGAAGACACGACAGGGCAGACGGTGAACAGAGAGGGATGAGTGTGGTGGAGGTACCTGTACCAGACAGCGGAAGACACGACAGGGCAGAAGGTAAACAGAGAGGGGTGAGTGTGGTGGAGGTACCTGTACCAGACAGCGGAAGACACGACAGGGCAGACGGTGAACAGAGAGGGATGAGTGTGGTGGAGGTACATGTACCAGACAGCGGAAGACACGACAGGGCAGACGGTGAACAGAGAGGGATGAGTGTGGTGGAGGTACCTGTACCAGACAGGGGAAGACACGACAGGGCAGAAGGTGAACAGATCGCCAGGTGGAATCCAAGCAGCAGTGCAGCAGGCAATGGGAGTAGGTGTCACACCCACTTGGAAGCTTTTATTTCTGGAGGCAGATTTCTTGTAGAAAATGCAAGTCTTTGAACAGCAGGAGGGGGCTTCAGAGGACGCTTTTTGGGCCAAAAGCCCTTTTACTTCACGCCTTAGTGCTAAATGAATTTGTATCTGGTCTGTCCTTTCAAGCCTGGGAGCTCAGTTCCAGGTTGGGAATGGTGTCCTCAGGTCTCTGCTGTTTGTTTGCTAGAGCACCCTCTGTATAGCTCATAGCCAAAAACGTGTATTTGTTCTTCGACTTTTTACAACCTAAGCACAATAAAACGTTTTTTTTATTAAGAATTATTTAAAAAAATAACTTAATTAAAATATTTATAGAATTATTACATTTCAAATGTACAGGCCTAACATTAAAATACATAGACATCGTTCATGACCACAAGACTGCAGCAGTGGGCCAGGTCAGAGTAATGATGGTGTGACTGTGTGTTTGTGGTTTCCCCTCTAAATCAGCAGTAGAGAAGCTGGTGTATGGGGTCAATTTCACACCATATGTATTGAATTCAAAATAAAATAAAGTTGAGAATGTAAATGTTATATTTGAGGACCAGTGAAATAATGGATGTTGAAATCAAAAACCAAACAATTGAAAGCAAAATGTATAGAATTGTAAACAAAAATAAGACATCTTCACTGTTGATGTTGAGACTGGTGATTTGAAGTGCTATTTAATGAAGCTGCCAGTTGAGGATTTGTGAGGGATCTGTTTCTCAAACTAGACACTCTAATGTACTTGTCCTCTTGCTCAGTTGTGCACCGAGGCCTCCCACTTCTCTTTCTATTCTGGTTAGAGCCAGTTTGCGCTGTTCTGTTCAGGGAGTAGTACACAGCGTTGTACGAGATCTTCAGTTTGTCAATTCCTCACATGGAATAGCCTTAATTTCTCAGAACAAGAATAGACTGATGAGTTTCAGAAGAAAGTTATTTGTTTCTGGCCCACACGACGCCATACACATGGTCTGCGGTGGTGAGGCCGGTTGGACACACTGCCAAATTCTCTAAAAGGAAGTTGGAGGCGGCTTATGGTAGAGCAATGAACATTCAACTATCTGGCAACAGCTCTGGTGGACATTCCTGCAGACAGCATGCCAATTGCACACTCCATCAAAACTTGAGACAACTGCACATTTAACTAAGATTTTGAAAGTATGACGTTGACATGATCAGTTCAAAGCTAGTGTACATATAACGTGATTTGACGTAATTTTATCTGTGACCAACGACCTTGAGCCTTCTTGGATGGGCACTTCTAATGTAACTCTATGGCAGCACCCAAAGGGCTAGAATTTTTTAGGTCTAACCTTAGACTTGGCGGTGACATAGTGTCCCCATGAGTGACAGAACACGGAGCCAATCACGGCGCAACACTCTGTATTTTCTGCTGGCTTGCCCCATCACCACAGAAAGCATTGAGCTAGGCTGAAAGCCTGCATTTTGGAGCTGCCTTATTCAAGAACACAAAAAAAACAGAGACCATGTTTGTATGTGGCTTTAACTCAATTATTTATATATTTTTACATTGTTCGCAAACTGATATGTGACACGTTAATGCCAAAACAACATGAAAATAGGCAAGCCTCCCCCCCAAAAATGTGGGGCTCTGCCACACCTGCCCTGAATGACAGGTCAACACTTGATACAGTACCTTGATACTTAAACTATTTATTATTCTCGGATCTGCTGAAGTTATAATCAATTAGATTTTGTCATTCGTTGGAGGTTATCCAGCAAGTTTAGCAACTTTGGTCATTTAACTTTTTTGTTTGACTGCCATTACAAAGTTTGAATGATTGACAACGCCATAGCCTACTCGTGTCCCGAGTTTGCTCTCTGGAAATAGCATACGCCTACTGCTGAAAATCACAGAATTAATTGAGGAACATGATAAAGCTCGGAATTTATTTACATTCTGTTTCGCAATTCACAACGTCACTGGCGATCAAAGTTACTGTATCATGACTAAATATAAGTTTCACTTGCTGTGAAATCTTTACATAGTAGCTGCAGCAATCTTATTTTAGGAGAACCCTGGCATAAGCAACCATTGGTTATAAATGCTTTTAATAGGCACTTAAATGAGGTATTTCCCAGGACTCTCTGGATAAATATGAATTATTCCCAGTATTGAAAATTGGTATATTTTTGGGAAAATATTAATGCCTACAGCAGACTGAGTCAGAGTTGGTGCTTCAGTTATCCATTGAGCTGTGTTGGGCAGTGTTCAGCTCTGTCCTCGAGTTTGGGTTGGGTAAAGATGTAGGGCTGACTGGCATTACCAAAAAGAGAGAATGTGGAGTTATGCGGGTTAATACTTGCCCTAAAAGATGTTCACTCATTTTGCCATGCAAAGTAAAACAAGAAGCAAATAGCAGAGTTAGCAATATCATTTAATCCTTCTCCCTCAGCATTGAATCACTGTTGTACATAAGTTATTTTTATTTTATTTCTCAATTTCACAGGTTAATTTCTCTCTTCAAACTTCCAGTTTGACCTAACTCTCATATCAAACAAAAATAAAGCAGATTGTATTATACAAAAATGCAAACCAATTTTCACACAGTGAATTCTCTTACAAAGTCATAAAATGGCGTAATGTCTACATCCACATTGGAGGAAGATAATTCTAAACATTCCTTAATGGAGTATAATATACATATAAAAACTTTTTTTCTTGCTGAAATCAAACCTGTACCTTAATTTAAGAGATATATTACAAGGAAGTAATCATATAAAAAAGCCATTGTGTTTTTCAAAAAGAATAATGAAATTAAAATGTGAGCCCAAAACAGCAGTAACACTATTGTGATTCGGGGGAGAGTTGGCTGTGTGAAGAAGGGGTAGGCAGCAGTTTAACTCAGAAACAAATGAAAGCAGGCGACTGACATGAACATAATCATTGCTCTTCCCAAAAACCACATCCTTGTTAATTCTCCTCAGCTATGGAATTTAAAGGGACAGCTCACTCAAATCAAAGTTTGTTGCACATTTAAGACCTCAAGTGGTTTAATGTTGATTTGAGTCTACATCCCACCCCATCTAGTGTTTATTCAGCTATATGCCTAAACCCAATGAGTAGAAAAAAATAGGCACTGAATTAGAATGCCCATCTTTGCCATTGGTTTTGGGATTGAGGCTTAGAGCTGGATCTACACAACAGATGTCATGGAATGTGAGCTCATGTTTGCCTAAATGTCAAACTGTTACCATGGTTAATCGATAGATTTTCAGTTTGACCAAGTCCCCCTAAAAGAGACGCAATAGTCCATAAGCCAGAATGAAGAAAATTATATTTACACTTACTCTCCTGTTTGGTCCTTTTGGTGGTGGAGATATGGTATCCACAGGAAAGTCTTGTTTACCCGACTTTTTGCGGCGCTGGTACATTCTGTCGCTTGTATTTTCAATCTCTTGACGCATTGCACGTGATGCACAATATGTAAAACAATAGCTTAATGTAACCGAATATAGTCGACCGAATGTGCAATCAGCTGGAAGTGTTTGCCGTTCTATGTCTGTTCGGTTTGGCCATATTGTGCAAGTGTCTAACGTGCGAACTGCATGAGTATTGGAAAATAAAACCAGAATAACAAACCGATATACAGACCTGCGTACTGAAGGTCAGGTTGATAAAACTTCCCTGTGGATATTTTGTATCAGATTATGTCCAATTTAGGGACAAAATCAGCAGACAACAAGTAAAGTAAGTTGAAATGGAGTTTGTTCAATATTCTGACTTGTAATGGGACTGTTTGGGCATGCTGAGCCTACATGTTAGAGACGAGTGTTTAAGTATTTCACTCTTGGATTCAAAAAGAGGCTAGCCTCATTGTCAACATTAGACCACTGTTGAGATCTGAAAACATTGGACAAAATTGGGAGTGAACTCACTCTTTAAGGGTCATGGCTGGAGGGACCTTGATAGTATTTCCTTAAGCAGAATTAACAAGTGTGGGCAAGCTAATTTTCATGACTATTCTGAAACAAAGAAAGCCTGTGTGTGGATGAGAGCGATGCTGCGTTTGACAGTTTCCCTGGACAACATGATGCTTTGCCTTGAGGCGATACATAGATCACCGTAAGACTTGGAAGTCAGTGATTTTTCACTCAACAACGACAGGAACAAAAACAACTACAAACCCAACTAGTCAATGACATTTTGCCAGCAGAAACAAGTTTTGTTATATGACAAAAGGTGACTGACAGGTGAAGAGAAAAAACATGCATGCCAATTCAAATCGCTTTTAATTTGGTTAGTGTGCTTCCAAAAGATCTTACTGTTGGCGTGGATGCCGAGGAGTATTCCTTGAGAAGCAAGCCTTTGACTAAATTAAAGACTTACCCGGCTTACCTCAAAAAAACAAAAAAACATCACATTTCTAATATTTCCACACCGTCACCCAGCACAGCACACTTCTCTTTGAAAAAATCCATAGTGTACCTTTTCTACAATACAACCTAGCACACACAACAACAAAAAACTGCAATTTTCATCATTAAAATGAGTCTTCTTTCGGAAGCATATTTCAATATAGGACTTATTTGTTTGAACACAAAAATATTAAGTGAATACACATCAATGCGCACAGAAGTCCTTCAACTGGGTAAGGATAAAGTCTGTGTTGGCAACCAGTGGACAGGGAAAAAATAACATTTAGCTGATTCTAAGTAGAGATCATTTAATATAAATGCTGAGCAAGTAGAATAAGTGGCACGTTAATAGTGCTTAGTATATTAATGTATGTATACATACTCATATGTATAAGTGAGTTGTTTACCTAAACAATAAAATGTATTAAAGAGCAGACCGAGGCTTGAAGTGTGGTTGGAAAAAAACGAAAACCCTTGCCCCCAACCTTAAATTCCATTGCCCCCCCCCCCCCACACCTATAACCCAGACAAAAACCTGAAATTCCCCCCCCCCCCAAACTATGAACCCTGATCGTCACCTCTATCCTTATCGTTAACCGTTTGAGCACTAGGACCCACCTTTTTGCATTTCAGCAGAGCTCTTTTCGATGGCCAATCATGAGGATTGTTTACAAAAGGCAGAGCGCTCCTTAACGAGCACCAACAATTTCCATTACAGGGAAAGCAAAAATAATGTAATGATAATGATGATAATAATACTATAAAACTATATTGTGTAAAATATCATGAAGGTTCGCACTAAAACTATTCAAATTGAAGGGTGGGAAAACTTTGGGCAGAGGCTTTTTGAGGGGCAAGACTTTCTGGCTGCTTGCTTTAAACCTCGCCAGGTTGTGGCCCGAGATTCTGGTCTTGAATCCACTGAATGTGTGTCTCGATCCTGACTTGTTCTAAAATGAACTAATAGTATGTGGTTAAAAACAAATGGAATAGAAGGATTTTTTTAAAGTAAGCTCGTAAGATGTCAAAATTATTTTTTTTAAAGACAATTCGCTATTCTTTCGTTGATGATTGAGACGCACAAACCATTTAAATTATTGTTTGGCAGACTACAGCCACTTTCTACATGAATTAAGACAATGAGATTTTTTTTTTTTGCATATTAATCCATTTCTCACTTCCCCTCCAATAACGGACCAGCGTTCAGGTAGTCCACAGCCCCTTAAGCGCGATTTACGTGAGCGAGAGAAAAAAAAGGGAAAGTAACTTCATAGAAGTTAAAGAGAACCAATGACAAGATAATCCCAATGGGGAGGTCTTTTGATAACCAGATGAGGAGTTCTGAGGAAGATAAAAACTATCACCCCATATGATTCCACACATCAATTCATCTTGCACCGAGGAAAATGTTCCTACAACGTGAAAATGCATGTTTTCTAGATCTGTGTTAACTTAACACTTATTACACTCTCTTGAGAGTGCATTTTCCACACTGCAGGTTTGATTGAATTCCAGACATTTCCACGGCCAGCAGCAAGTCACACCACATCCCACGAGAAGCACATAGTAGGTTCCCTTATAGAAAACATGAGGATAGCTCATTATCAAAAAGATTAATTTTGCAATCTTTAAAACAGAATGCTTTGGTTAATAATATACTGCTTTTCAAGTATGAAACAGACATATGATGTATTCATAAAATGCACTAATAAAATCAGACTTCTCATGGCGGCATGTGGTCTCATGTGGTCTCATGTGGTCTCATGTGGTCTCATGTGGTCTCATGTGGTCTCATGTGGCTTGAAGCGGCCTAGTCTCGTTTGGCTCTGAAGGTTGGCGGAACATTTTCACTCTCCCTTTCCCTGGCTTCCCTCATCTGGTCAACCACGTTTTACGATTCTGAGGGTGGTGTATTCCTGAACACTACCGGTTACAACACTTATATTACTGAACGCAAACGGAACAGTTACTACACTGACTAAATGTTGGTTATAATTGCCTTCGTAAGCTGTCAAAGGTATCGGAAACTATCAACAACTGTCATATCAGTCTATAATGGATTATAACAGATACTTATGTGATGCGTACGACCGCTGACATAACTGTCGTAAACACCAAGACTTATGATACCGTTATGTAGTACATATGAGCATAACTTGATTTAGTATTTGGGTCTTAAGGTCCCTGCAAGCTGCTTACCCTTAATGTGCCTCGTAATGGGAACAAAGACACAGAGGGGGAGAATTGAGAAATACTCTAGCGATCGATCTACAATGGGTCTTGGTATGTGATGCCTATGTAGGGGGATAGCCCTCTGAACAATCATCATCATCATCATCATCATCTGCTTTTCCATTACTTTGAGAGGCTTGTTTATAGTCCCATGTAAGAGAAAACAAAAGAAATAAATGTTATCAAAAGCCCTGGTTTCCAGGCAATGAAAGTAAAAAAAAAAGCTCATTCACAGAACAAAAAAAGAAAGAAAAACTCCTATCACAGCAGATACTGCTCATCTTCTGTCTGTATGTTTACCACCACAGTGTCTGAGTAGGTGTTGTGTGTGTGTTGTGTGTGTGTGGTCTAGGAGCAGGAATGGACCACACCGTTCTTCTGCAGCTCTGAGACCCCGGGCCCCGGCTCAGAACACAGGCTGAGCGAAGACGCTTTATTGGTCAGTGACAACATGGCTCCGCCCACACCACCATCCTGACCTAGACCGCTGGAGCCATTAGATACCTCACTACACACACCGAGAGAGAGTGAGAGGAGAGAGGGCGAGAGGAGAGAGGGCGAGGGGAGAGAGGGCGAGGGGAGAGAGGGCGAGGGGAGAGAGGGCGAGGGGAGAGAGGGCGAGGGGAGAGAGGGCGAGGGGAGAGAGGGCGAGGGGAGAGAGGGCGAGGGGAGAGAGGGCGAGGGGAGAGAGGGCGAGGGGAGAGAGGGCGAGGGGAGAGGGGCGAGAGGAGAGAGGGCGAGAGGAGAGGGCGAGAGGAGAGAGGGCGAGAGGAGAGAGAGCGAGAGGAGAGAGAGCGAGAGGAGAGAGAGCGAGAGGAGAGAGTGCGAGAGGAGAGAGTGCGAGAGGAGAGAGGGCGAGAGCGAGGGGAGAGAGTGCGAGAGGAGAGAGTGCGAGAGGAGAGAGTGCGAGAGGAGAGAGTGCGAGAGGAGAGAGGGCGAGAGGAGAGAGGAGAGGGCGAGAGCGAGGGGAGAGGGCGAGAGCGAGGGGAGAGGGCGAGAGCGAGGAGAGAGGGCGAGAGCGAGGAGAGAGGGCGAGAGCGAGGAGAGGAGCGAGGAGAGAGAGAGAGGAGAGAGAGCGAGAGGAGAGAGAGCGAGAGGAGAGAGAGCGAGAGGAGAGAGAGCGAGAGGAGAGAGAGCGAGACGAGAGAGTGCGAGAGGAGAGAGTGCGAGAGAGAGAGCGAGGGGAGAGAGAGCGAGAAGAGAGAGTGCGAGAGGAGAGAGGGGCGAGAGCGAGGAGAGAGAGCGAGAGCAAGGAGAGAGAGCGAGAGGAGAGAGGGAGAGAGAGCGAGAGGAGAGAGAGCGAGAGGAGAGAGAGCGAGAGGAGAGAGAGCAAGAGGAGAGAGAGCGAGACGAGAGAGTGCGAGAGGAGAGAGTGCGAGAGAGAGAGCGAGGGGAGAGAGAGCGAGGGGAGAGAGAGCGAGGGGAGAGAGAGCGAGAAGAGAGAGAGTTGCGAGAGGAGAGAGGGCGAGAAGAGAGAGGGCGAGAGCGAGGAGAGAGGGCGAGAGCGAGGAGAGAGGGCGAGAGCGAGGAGAAGGGCGAGAGAGAGGAGAGGAGCGAGAGCGAGTAGAGGAGCGAGGAGCGAGGAGAGAGAGCGAGGATAGAGGGCGAGAGCAAGGAGAGAGAGCGAGAGCAAGGAGAGAGAGCGAGAGCAAGGAGAGAGAGCGAGAGCAAGGAGAGAGAGCGAGAGCAAGGAGAGAGAGCGAGAGCAAGGAGAGAGAGCGAGAGCAAGGAGAGAGAGCTGAGAGCAAGGAGAGAGAGCGAGAGCGAGGAGGAGCAGAGCGAGAGCAAGGAGCAAGAGCAAGCGAGAGAGAGCGAGAGCAAGGAGAGAGAGCGAGAGCAAGGAGAGAGAGCGTGAGCAAGGAGAGAGAGCGTGAGCAAGGAGAGAGAGCGTGAGCAAGGAGAGAGAGCGTGAGCAAGGAGAGAGAGCGAGAGCAAGGAGAGAGAGCGAGAGCAAGGAGAGAGAGCGAGAGCAAGGAGAGAGAGCGAGAGCAAGGAGAGAGAGCGAGAGCAAGGAGAGAGAGCGAGAGCAAGGAGAGAGCGAGAGCAAGGAGAGAGAGCGAGAGCAAGGAGAGAGAAGAGAGAGAGCAAGGAGAGAGAAGAGAGAGAGCAAGGAGAGAGAAGAGAGAGAGCAAGGAGAGAACGCGACAGAGAGTGCGACAGAGAGAGGGTTACGATCATAAGATCATTCCATGTACAATGACATGCTGTCCTGCTGAGGTGTGTGTATGTGTGTCCACTCACCCGAGGGCCAGAGCAATCTCCTCCAGCTGGGTCTTGTGGTCCTGCTGGCCATTCTGTGCAGACTTCATCTTGTACTGGACTTCATGAGCCACCTGGCTGTCCTGTAGAGACCATATCAATACACTGTCAGCTCACAGTGGCACGTCTGCCTGTGCCTGTCCGTCTGCCTGCCTGCTCATCC
The DNA here is from genome assembly GCF_901001165.1 of Salmo trutta. Lineage (NCBI taxonomy): Eukaryota > Metazoa > Chordata > Actinopteri > Salmoniformes > Salmonidae > Salmo > Salmo trutta. Next base: position 30,131,570 of record NC_042987.1, read on the forward strand.
GCGCCTGTCCGTCCGCACGCCCATTTCTGTCCGCCCGCCCGCGCCTGTCCCCCCGCGTGCCCGTTTCTGTCTGTGCCCATTTCTGTCTGTGCCTGCCGACCTGTACGGCCGTTTGTCCGTGCCCGCCCACCTGTACGTCCGTTCCCGCCAGCCTGTACACCTGTTTGTCCGTGCCCGCCCACCTGTACGCTTGTTTGTCCGTGCCGCCCGCCTGTACACCTGTTTGTCCGTGCCCGCCCGCCTGTTTGTCCGAGCCCGCCCGCCTGTTTGTCTGTGCCCGCCCGCCTGTTTGTCCGTGCCCGCCCGCCTGTTTGTCCGTGCCCGCCCGCCTGTTTGTCCGTGCCCGCCCGCCTGTTTGTCCGTTGTTTGTCCGTGCCCGCCCGCCTGTTTGTCCGTTGTTTGTCCGTGCCCGCCCGCCCGCCTGTTTGTCCGTGCCCGCCCGCCTGTTTGTCCGTTGTTTGTCCGTGCCCCGCCCGCCTGTTTGTCCGTGCCCGCCCGCCTGTACGCCTGTTTGTCCGTGCCCGCCCGCCTGTTTGTCCGTGCCCGCCCGCCTGTACGCTTGTTTGTCCGTGCCCGCCCGCACGCCTGTTTGTCCGTGCCCGCCCACCCTGCACCTGTCCGCCCGTGCCTGTCCGCCCGCCAGCACTACACACCTGATTCAAATCAAAGCCAGATGATGAGTTGAATCAGGTGAGTAGTGCTAGGGCAAAAACCAAAATGTGCACCCCTGGGGCTCCCCAGGACCAGGATTGAGAACCACTGCTATAGGGCGTTGTGAGCAGAGCAGAAGAATTCCCATTGTAACAGGCAGACTAACTACAGTTGTCCCCTCCATCTCTCCCGCACCATGGCCATCCGGCGGGTCCTCTTGCCAATCTCCCTCTCCACCTGGTGCAGCTCCATGCTGAGCTGTTCGCTGGACACCAAGGCAGCGTTGCTGGAAACCCCCGCTGGCCCGGGCCACTTCCCCTGCTGGCCCTGATTCTCACATGGTTGGGAGGGCTGGGCCGCCAGGGCACTGACCTCCCTCTGAGGATGGGGAAGAGGCATCTCAGGGTTAATCAGGTCTTTTCCCAACGAATAACCCCTTCTCTACCATTACTTACACGCTTGGTTGCCCCCACACCAAAAAAGTTTTTGCCTTAATTGTTTTCAATGCAAAAAGTAGTGTTTGTCCCATATCTGTGTGTGTGTGTGTGTGTGTGTGTGTGTGTGAGAATACCCACCTCCATGCCGTGGATCTGGGTCTGTTGGGTGATCTGCTGGTTGACCTGTTGGAGCTCAATCTTCAGATGCTCTCTGTCCTGAGCTGGCATAGGCAGCCTGAGAGAGGGGAGAAGAGACCCAAGCCATCAGAGTTACTGATACATAACGCATTAATAGATGGATGGGTGCAGTGATGAGAGTGTTTGGTCGTACTTTTCACTGAAGTGTCCCTGAGAGGAGGAGCCAGTCTGGTGGGAGGGGTAGGAGGCGCTGCCCCAGCCTCCGTGGTGCCCATAGGAGAACTCTGCTGCTGGCAGACAACGACACGTTAACCACCAAATCGTATGTCTTAAACACGGTTTCGACTCGGTCATATTCATTTGTCCAATATGCTCATTTACTAAAGTCTTCTGTTGCAACCTCTAATGAGCTCAACCCAGATGACAGATTGATCAAAGTAAAGTTGTAAGTAAGTTGATTGGTCTCCCTACCGGCCATGTGCTTGGGTCCCTGGGCGGAGGCCATGGCCTGCACGGGGCCTGTCGTCTGGTAGCCTGTCTTGGAGGTGCGTGAGATGGCCCCGAAGCGCGACACGGTGGGCTGGGGGCCGAAGGGGATGATGGGGTCGTCGTCTTTTACCTCCGCCCCCCGCCTGGCCTGGGCCTCCATGGAGGGCTCCCCCCGTAGACCTTTACCATCCACATTCTACAGGGGCAGAATTTACAAGTGTCATTTAGCAGGCCTCTAATTTAGTCAGTAAGAGTAGCAGGCCCTCAATTGAACAATAATTGAACAGTCATTCTACAGATAGATGGGGGGAGAAAAATAACGGTATGGATGTGTGGGGGGACATTTAGCAGACATTCATCCAGAGTGAAATACAATAATGACAAAATGGACAGAACAACTAGCCATTTAACAGATGCTCTCATGCAGAGCGAATCAGAAAAACGAATAAGGGAGAGACGGGGGAGGGAAGATGGTGAAGGAGGAAAAGACAGGAAGAGAGAAAGAATGAGAAGAAAAAGGGATGGTAGAAGGGCCGAAAGAAAGCTAAAATCCTCCCAATCAAGGACATTTTCAACACTGTTCCTGTGATAACTGAACCAGTAATACTTTCAGAAACTCACTAAGACACACCGCCACTATTCCAGCTGTCACTCACCATCATCTCCATGGCACCAGGCACCATGATGTCTTTGGGCTTGGCGTCCTTGGTGACAATATAGGAGCCGATAGTGTCACAGGACCAGGGAGAATACTGGCCTGCGTAGTCCGGCTCCCTGCACTTCCCAAAGGCTTTGGAGGTTTCCTCCCCATACTACGGAGGCAGACACAGGTGTGTTAGTAAGTTACTCGTGCTAACAACACTGTGCAGCAACGCTAACAACACTGTGCAGCAACGCTAACAACACTGTGCAGCAACGCTCACAACGCTCACAACACTGTGCAGCAACGCTCACAACACTGTGCAGCAACGCTCACAACACTGTGCAGCAACGCTCACAACACTGTGCAGCAACGCTCACAACACTGTGCAGCAACGCTCACAACACTGTGCAGCAACGCTCACAACACTGTGCAGCAACGCTCACAACACTGTGCAGCAACGCTCACAACACTGTGCAGCAACGCTAAAAACACTGTGCAGCAACGCTCACAACACTGTATAGCAACGCTCACAACACTGTATAGCAACGCTCACAACACTGTATAGCAACACTCACAACACTGTATAGCAACGCTCACAACACTGTATAGCAACGCTCACAACACTGTACAGCAACGCTAACTTGGAAACAACTTGAAGGTGCTAAAAGGCATTTTAGAAAAGTGTCATACAGGGCAGAATAAGATAAAATAGTATATTTTTTGTGAAACAGGGTCGTCGCTAGATAAGAGTGTCATAGCTAAAACGGCATCAAAAGCCCTGTTTTGTAAACGTTATAAAATGATTCTAGTTTCACTTCCCAATTAGATAATGTCATGACATTAATCCTCCCAGTTGGGAGTTTGGAAGGCTTACACTTATCAACAGTAACAGTTTGTTTTTGGTCTTTACCACGCAGAGCTCTGACTCTTTAATGTAGGGGTTTCGCAAACTTTTTTGGGCTGGGGACCCATTTTGTGATAGCAAATTTATCAGGGACCTCTCACAATCAGAACACAACTGGAGTGCAATAAAAAGAGTCTACAAGGAGTTGTACTATGACGTCTGCAGTGCGTGGCTGGACAAACCAAGTGTATTGACAGAGCCCGGGATAGAACATTTAAAAAGGCCTCTTGGCATCAGAGAGAAAATGTTGCAGTTTTCAAGATAATTCCCAACAATTCTACAAATGTTTTCATGAGATATTTTTCGTTGTTGCAGCTTTAAAGCTAATATCCTGTAATTATACACTTTTTGCCACGAGGTAGAGAGAAAACTTTGCAGTTTTAAAGCTTAAAATACAGTGTATTTATGCAAAATAGTTTTGGGGAATAGTTTAAAGTAGCAAAAGTGATAATTGGTGGAGTACTGTGGATACCAATATCCCTGGTAGCCTCCCAGGCCCATGTTGCCCGGGGTTAAGAACATAGATTGTTGATTCATAATATTACACACTTTAAACTTATTCCACGGATTCCTTGGCCAAATGTCACTTAAGATTTGGTTAGTGATATAGTATATTTTTCAGATCTTGCCGCGGACCCCCTGCAGTACCGCCACAGACCTTTGGGTTACGTTATGTAACCCCGGTTCTCTGAAGGAGATGAGGAAGACACCTCACTATGGGACACGCCCTCTTTTATGGGTCATTGGTTGAAGCATTATTCAAATCATGCCCAACAGGCCAATCAGAGGATTGTGGGTGTACACCCTGCGTGTCTATATAACACTCTGCACTGCTCTGGTTTCCTCATTCTATGCCACTTCGCATTTCTATTTGGTTACTATCTGGTTACTAGCCCGTTAAGGAGCTTTCTTCTCAACTTAACTGTTCCTCTCGGTGTGGGTTACCACCCCACCACGGAGCATTGGGTGGCTTATTTAGTATTTTCAGGAATTCTGCTAACATCAGCTTCACTTTATCGAGTGAAGTTACCTCAGTTTGTTAGCAGCACCTTTTGTCGTCGGCTAGCTACAGTACACCTGTTGCCTGGCCTACACACAACTGGTGTTGTTAGCTAGCTAGCTCCACTGCTTTAGCATCCCGCTAATAGCAGGTTCCCACAAATCTTTGCTACTTCTACCCAGGGTCTGTAGCTTTCTGTCAGTACCCATCGTGTTTTAGCAAGCAACCTCTGGGCTAAACTGCCATATGGCTTGTTTGGCTAGCACGAACGGTGCTTTTTCTTCAGTGTGTTACCCAGCATTGAAGCACCATCCCTTTAAAAGTCCCCCGTAAAAGATAACCCAGCCGTGAGTTCTACCTCGAGTTAGTTGGTTTACACACCGTCCCATAGTGAGATGTCGAACCGAGTCGACTGAAAGAGAACCCACTTTGAGAACCCCTGCTTTAATGTGTTGATCCTGAGTGACCTAAGTTGTGTGTGTTGGTCTTACCTCTGGGGGGTAGTCACTAGGGAAGGCATGGGGAAGGGTGGGGGAGGCAGCGAAGGGTGGTGGGGAGATGACCTTCCTCTCTTCTAGTTGGGCCATCAGCTCCTTGCGGCGGTGGTGCAGGTAGTCCAGGCTGGGCTGGGAGGAACGTCTGTACTGCTCCTAGATAACACACCACAAGACACAGTTTATCAGACATGTTGAGGGGTATATGGGTGTAGGCTGTTTGAGGGGTATGGGGTGTAGCGGATGTTGAGGGGTATATGGGGTGTAGCGGATGTTGAGGGGTATATGGGGTGTAGCGGATGTTGAGGGGTATATGGGGGTGTAGCGATGTTGAGGGGTATATGTGGTTGTAGCGGATGTGAGGGGTATAGGGGGTGTAGCGGATGTTGAGGGGTATATGGGGTGTAGCGGATGTTGAGGGGTATATGGGGTGTAGCGGATGTTGAGGGGTATATGGGGTGTAGCGGATGTTGAGGGTATATGGGGGTGTAGCGGATGTTGAGGGGTATATGGGGTGTAGCGGATGTTGAGGGGTATATGGGGTGTAGCGGATGTTGAGGGGTATATGGGGTGTAGCGGATGTTGAGGGGTATATGGGGTGTAGCGGATGTTGAGGGGTATATGGGGTGTAGCGGATGTTGAGGGGTATATGGGGTGTAGCGGATGTTGAGGGGTATATGGGGTGTAGCGGATGTTGAGGGGTATATGGGGTGTAGCGGATGTTGAGGGGTATATGGGGGTGTAGCGGATGTTGAGGGGTATATGGGGTGTAGCGGATGTTGAGGGGTATATGGGTATGTAGCGGATGTTGAGGGGTATATGGGGTTGTAGCGGATGTTGAGGGGTATTGGGTGTAGCGGATGTTGAGGGGTATATGGGGTGTAGCGGATGTTGAGGGGTATATGGGGGTGTAGCGGATGTTGAGGGGTATATGGGGTGTAGCGGATGTTGAGGGGTATATGGGGTGTAGCGGATGTTGAGGGGTATATGGGGTTGTAGCGGATGTTGAGTGGGTATATGGGGGTGTAGCGGATTGTTGAGGGGTATATGGGGTGTAGCGGATGTTGAGGGGTATATGGGGTGTAGCGGATGTTGAGGGTATATTGGGGGGTGTAGCGGATGTGAGGGGTATATGGGGTGTAGCGGATGTAGAGGGGATAGGGTTGAGGGGGTTATGGGTGTGTAGCGGATGTTGAGGGGTATATGGGTGTTGTAGCGGATGTTGAGGGTATATGGGGTGTAGCGGATGTTGAGGGGTATATGGGGTGTAGCGGATGTGAGGGGTATATGGGGTGTAGCGGATGTTGAGGGGTATATGGGGTGTTAGCGGGATGTTGAGGGTATATGGGGGTGTAGCGGATTTGAAGGGTATATGGGGTGTAGCGGATGTTGAGGGGTATATGATGGGGTGTAAGGCGGATGTTGAGGGGTATATGGGGTGTAGCGGATGTTGAGGGGTATATGGGGTGGTAGCGGATGTTGAGGGGTATATGGGGTGTAGGCGGATGTTGAATGGGTATATGGGGTGTAGCGGATGTTGAGGGGTATATGGGGTGTAGCGGATGTTGAGGGGTATATGGGGTGTAGCGGATGTTGAGGGGGTATATGGGGTGTAGCGGATGTTGAGGGGTATATGGGGTTGTAGCGGATGTTGAGGGGTATATGGTGTGTAGCGGATGTTGAGGGGTATATGGGGTGTAGCGGATGTTGAGGGTATATGGGTGTAGCGGATGTTGAGGGGTATATGGGGTGTAGCGGATGTTGAGGGGTATAGGGGTGTAGCGGATGTTGAGGGGTATATGGGGTGTAGCGGATGTTGAGGGGTATATGGGGTATAGCGGATGTTGAGGGGTATATGGGGTGTAGTGGATGTTGAGGGGTATAGTGGATGTTGAGGGGCATATGGGGTATAGTGGATGTTGAGGGGTATATGGGGTGTAGTGGATGTTGAGGGGTATATGGGGTGTAGTGGATGTTGAGGGGTATATGGGGTGTAGTGGATGTTGAGGGGTATAGTGGATGTTGAGGGGTATATGGGGTGTAGTGGATGTTGAGGGGTATATGGGGTGTAGTGGATGTTGAGGGGTGTAGTGGATGTTGAGGGGTATAGTGGATGTTGAGGGTATATGGGGTATAGTGGATGTTGAGGGTATATGGGGTGTAGTGGATGTTGAGGGGTAGATGGGGTATAGTGGATGTTGAGGGGTATATGGGGTGTAGTGGATGTTGAGGGGTATATGGGGTGTAGTGGATGTTGAGGGGTAGATGGGGTGTAGTGGATGTTGAGGGGTAGATGGGTGTAGTGGATGTTGAGGGGTATATGGGGTGTAGTGGATGTTGAGGGGTATATGGGGTGTAGTGGATGTTGAGGGGTATATGGGGTGTAGTGGATGTTGAGGGGTAGATGGGGTATAGTGGATGTTGAGGGTATATGGGGTGTAGTGGATGTTGAAGGGTAGATGGGGTATAGTGGATGTTGAGGGGTATATGGGGTGTAGTGGATGTTGAGGGGTAGATGGGGTGTAGTGGATGTTGAGGGGTAGATGGGGTGTAGTGGATGTTGAGGGGTATATGGGGTATAGTGGATGTTGAGGGTATATGGGGTGTAGTGGATGTTGAGGGGTAGATGGGGTGTAGTGGATGTTGAGGGGTATATGGGGTGTAGAGGATGTTGAGGGGTATATGGGGTGTAGAGGATGTTGAGGGGTATATGGGGTGTAGTGGATGTTGAGGGGTATATGGGGTATAGTGGATGTTGAGGGTAGATGGGGTGTAGTGGATGTTGAGGGGTAGATGGGGTGTAGTGGATGTTGAGGGGTATATGGGGTGTAGTGGATGTTGAGGGGTATATGGGGTATAGTGGATGTTGAGGGGTAGATGGGGTGTAGTGGATGTTGAGGGTATATGGGGTGTAGTGGATGTTGAGGGGTAGATGGGGTGTAGTGGATGTTGAAGGGTATATGGGGTGTAGTGGATGTTGAAGGGTATATGGGGTGTAGTGGATGTTGAGGGTATATGGGGTGTAGTGGATGTTGAGGGGTATATGGGGTGTAGTGGATGTTGAGGGGTATATGGGGTGTAGTGGATGTTGAGGGTATATGGGGTGTAGTGGATGTTGAGGGGTAGATGGGGTGTAGTGGATGTTGAGGGGTATATGGGGTGTAGTGGATGTTGAGGGGTAGATGGGGTGTAGTGGATGTTGAGGGGTAGATGGGGTGTAGTGGATGTTGAGGGGTAGATGGGGTGTAGTGGATGTTGAGGGGTAGATGGGGTGTAGTGGATGTTGAGGGGTAGATGAGGTGTAGTGGATGTTGAGGGTAGATGGGGTGTAGTGGATGTTGAGGGGTATATGGGGTGTAGTGGATGTTGAGGGGTAGATGGGGTGTAGTGGATGTTGAGGGGTAGATGGGGTGTAGTGGATGTTGAGGGGTAGATGAGGTGTAGTGGATGTTGAGGGGTATATGGGGTGTAGTGGATGTTGAGGGGTAGATGGGGGTGTAGTGGATGTTGAGGGGTAGATGGGGTGTAGTGGATGTTGAGGGGTAGATGGGGTGTAGTGGATGTTGAGGGGTAGATGGGGTGTAGTGGATGTTGAGGGTAGATGGGGTGTAGTGGATGTTGAGGGGTATATGGGGTGTAGTGGATGTTGAGGGGTATATGGGGTGTAGTGGATGTTGAGGGGTATATGGGGTGTAGTGGATGTTGAGGGTAGATGGGGTGTAGTGGATGTTGAGGGGTATATGGGGTGTAGTGGATGTTGAGGGGTATATGGGGTGTAGTGGATGTTGAGGGGTATATGGGGTGTAGCGGATGTTGAGGGGTATATGGGGTGTAGTGGATGTTGAGGGGTATATGGGGTGTAGTGGATGTTGAGGGTAGATGGGGTGTAGTGGATGTTGAGGGGTATATGGGGTGTAGTGGATGTTGAGGGGTATATGGGGTGTAGTGGATGTTGAGGGGTATATGGGGTGTAGTGGATGTTGAGGGTATATGGGGTGTAGTAGATGTTGAGGGTATATGGGGTGTAGTAGATGTTGAGGGTAGATGGGGTGTAGTGGATGTTGAGGGTAGATGGGGTGTAGTGGATGTTGAGGGGTATATGGGGTGTAGTGGATGTTGAGGGGTATATGGGGTGTAGTGGATGTTGAGGGGTATATGGGGTGTAGTGGATGTTGAGGGGTAGATGGGGTGTAGTGGATGTTGAGGGGTATATGGGGTGTAGTGGATGTTGAGGGGTATATGGGGTGTAGTGGATGTTGAGGGGCATATGGGGTGTAGTGGATGTTGAGGGGTATATGGGGTGTAGTGGATGTTGAGGGGTATATGGGGTGTAGTGGATGTTGAGGGGTAGATGGGGTGTAGTGGATGTTGAGGGGTATATGGGGTGTAGTGGATGTTGAGGGGTATATGGGGTGTAGTGGATGTTGAGGGGCATAATACTCAGTATTTCCATAATGACACTAAACTACCAGCATCTTAATGATTAGTACCACGCATATAAAAATGCATACTATCATTAAAACGATTAAATATATCAGACTTCTGGTTAACTAACGAGACAAGTGTAAATTTCAAGGAAACTGCAGCTCACAAGACAACAACTACATAGTAGTCAGTCAGTGTATATGTTCACCAACGGTCACCAACCTCCATCCTGGAGTGTTACAGGGTGCGCTAACACACCCTGACTCAACTGATCAACTGCTCATCAAGATTTTAGACAGGTTGAATAGGGTTTTACTGTTGGCCTGAACCAAAAGTCTACATACCTGGGTTGCTGACCACAGACGTACACACAGAGAAATTTGACAGATTGTGGAGAAACCAAACTCACCCTGACGTTGGACCTCATAGATTGGGGCTGGGCCCCAGTTGGGTAGTATCCTTCTGGGGGGTACCTCTCCCTGGTCACCTGCTCCTGGTGGTAGAGGTGGTTAGGGGGCACGTCCAGCGGAGCAGGGCTCATCCGGACCATGTCGTCCCTCTGCGAGGGGTATGGCTGGGGGCCAGGGTAAGGGCCGTGGCGGCCCCGGGTGTCATAGTGGGGAAGGTAGGAGTAGGGGGGGGTGGAGTGGGGAGCTGGGTAAGGGCGCTCGGTAGGGCCATAGCCGGGATAGGGGTCCTGGTAGGGGGGTCCAGCGGGCTCGCTGGGGGTAGGGAGGCTTCGGATGTAGCGCTGGGTGGAGTACTGGGGGGGCTGCTGGCAGGGGTATCCTGGAGGACACGTTGACATGTTGATTTTCTTTACATGTTTTAGGTTCATATCGGTAATTCAGCAAAATCATAGGTTCAAAACACATTTTCTATTGACAGAGCTGAAATCAGTTGCTGGGAAATAATAAAACAGAAAATGTTCGCCATCAAATAAAATAAATGAAATGCACTACAGCAAACAAACAAACATTTGAACAACATAAAACATTTAATCAACGTTCAGCCTCACCTTGGGGGTACTGCGAAGGCTCGTACTGGGAGGCGGAGGGCAGTGGGCGTGAGTCGGAGTAGTACATGTCAGGCAGCTGCTGGGGGTACATCTGAGGCCCCCGGGGCATCACACCTACGGGAATCTGTTTGGGCATGGGGTCCCCTGGCCCCCTGGGGTGGCCCATGGCAAGGTGGGGCTGGAGGAACCCTTGTTTGGGCCCCGATTCCAGACTGAGGAAAGAAAAACAGAGTTCTGAATAATGCTACAACAAGTTTTTGCATCAATGTAAAAAAAAAAGTGCCAGATTTTATAGCTAAAACTGGGTGGGTTTCCCACTTACGAATCAGGGGGCGATCTCGGGGAGCTGCTGCTCCCGCCGTCCATCTTAGGCTTGCACAACAGGTCGTAGGTCACGGCGTCCGTGCCGCGGGTGATGAGCTGGGGCATGGGGTGTCCAGCCGAGCCGTTGGTAAGGGGCGAGGGTTTCCGGGTCACCCCCATGTCCAGAGGGAGACAGTCATCCGACAGCAGGCCGGATGAGCCAGGGAGGCGAGCCGCCAAACGCTTGTTCATCTTACGGTACCTACGAACATAAAATACAGTTATCCTTGTGACCTGAGTGGCCTGCTATAAACGTAAAACACAGTAGTTATATAGTGGCTATAAAAACAGAAGTCATCCTACTGTAGATTAAAAATAGTTGACTCTACACCAACGGAATAGGTTTTAAAACAGTGGCCTACTAAGCAATAACTCCATAGACTATAAACTAAGAATGAGGTCATCTGAGGAAAATAGGATTTGGGTACATTGATGCAAATGGAAGAGAGAGCAGAGTTTGTGGCATTTTTGATTGTTTTATTTAACCTTCACTTAACTAGGCAAGTCAGTTAAGAACAAATTCTTATTTTACAATGATGGCCTACCAAAAGGCCCCCTGCGGGGATGGAGGCCTGGGATTAAAAATATATAAATAAATACAATATAAATAGGACAAAACACACACTACAACAAGAGAGACAACACTACATAAAGAGAGACCTAAGACGACAACATAGCAAGGCAGCAACACATGACAACACAGCATGGTAGCAACACAACATGGTAGCAGCACAAAACATGGTACAAACATTATTGGGCACAGACAACAGCACAAAGGGCAAGAAGGTAGAGACAACAATACATCACACAAATAAGCCACAAGTGTCAGTAAGAGTGTCCATGACTGAGTCTTTTTATTTCAATTCAAAGGGTGCTGGTTGTGAGATGTGGATATTTATATAATAAAAATATAAACGCAACATTGAACAACTTCAAATATTTTACAGAGTTCCAGTTCATAGAAGGAAATCAGTCATTCAAATATATTACTTAGGCCCTAATCTATGGATTTGCCATGGCTGGCAGGGGCGTAGCCATGGGTGGGCATAGGACCACCCACTGGGGAGCTAGGCCTAGCCAATCAGAATGAGTTTTTCCCCACAAAAGGGCTTTATTACAGACAGAAATATTCCTCAGCATCCCCCCTCCACCTCCTCAGACAACCCCGCAGGTGAAGAAGCCGGATGTGGAGGTCCTGGGTTGACATGGTTACACGTGGTCTGGTTGGATGTCTTGCCAAATTCTCTAAAACAACGTTGGAGGCAGCTTATAATAGAGAAATGAACATTAAATTCTCTGGCAACAGCTCTGTAGAACATTCCTCCAGTCTGCATGCCAATTGCAGGTTCCCTCAACTTGAGACATCTGTGGCATTATGTGTGACAGAACTGCACATTTTAGAGTGGCTTTTATTGTCCCCAGCACAAGTTGCACCTGTGTAATGACCATGCCATTTAATAAGCTCCTTGATATTCCACACCTGTCAGGTGGATGGATTATCTTTGCAAAGGAGAAATGCCAGGATGTAAACAAATTTTAGCAAAAAATTGCACCGGGCCTCCCACTATCTATTCTGGTTAGAGCCAGTTTGCGCAGTACTGTGAAGGGAGTAGTACACAGCGTTGTACGAAATCTTCAGTTTCTTGGCAATTTCTCGCATTCAATAGCCTTTATTTCTCAGAACAAGAATAGACTGACGAGTTTCAGAAGAAAGTGCTTTGTTTCTGGCCATTTTGAGCCTGTAATCGAACCCACAAATGCTGATGCTCCAGATACTCAACTAGTCTAAAGAAGGCCAGTTTTATTGCTTCTTTAATCAGCACAACAGTTTTCAGCTGTGCTAACATAAATGCAAAAGGGTTTTCTAATAATGAATTAGCCTTTTAAAATGATAAACTTGGATTAGCTAACACAACGTGTCATTGGAACACAGGAGTGATGGTTGCTGATAATGGGCCTCTGTATGCCTATGCAGATATTCCATAAGAATCAGCCATTTCCAGCTACAATAGTCATTTGCAACATTAACAATGTCTACACTGAAGTTCTGATACATGCAATGTTATTTTAATGGACAAACAATGTGCTTTTCTTTCAAAAACAAGGACATTTCTAAGTGACTCCAAACTTTTGAACGGTAGTGTATATATAATATATATTTCTGCAGATGGAGGGGGGGACTTACTTCTCCAGCTCCTCCTGAGAGTGGGCGAAGGTACAGCTGGCTCCTCGGGGACAGCCCCCCTTCTGCTTCATGTCCCGACACATGTACGTCTTGTATTTACTGTGCTGGGGAGGCTAGAGACAGAAAAACATATCCAATAGAATAATAGTGTCATTTTTAAGTGCAACATTCCAAATATCTGGAACAGTATTCATAAAACGTCTCAAAGTAGGAGTGCTGATCCAGGATCAGTTTAGCCTTTTATTTCGATCATAATTAATAAGGTTACATGGACAGGATGACGCAGTATGAATACGGGCCCTGATCAGTGACAATGAGCCAGAGTGAGAGACGGACCTGTTGTGGGTCGGCGCCCTTCTTGCTGTGGTTCTGGATGAAGTCCACCAGGCCGTGGACCACCGTCTTCACCGCCACCAGACCCTTCTCCAGCTGCTCCCACGTGGGAGGGGGGGCGTCTAGAGAGCCAGAGAGTAGGGGAGATATGAGTAAATACTTGACATGAAGGAGTATAAGACACATTATAATAGTGATGCTGATAACTTGGACATCTGGGACTGTTGTCAGCAATAACAATAACATTACAATATAAATTATTGAAAAAGGCATTGCACGCAAAGTACTAAACCAAACAAATAGTCTTCACACCCTCTCTTTCATACATAGGCTATTGCTTAAAGGGCTCTTAAAGGCCCAGTGCAGTCAAATACTGGATTTTCTTTTATATACCGTACTGTTATATACAGTACTAGTCAAAGTTTGGACACACCTACTCATTCCAAGGTTTTTCTTTATTTGTACTATTTTCTACATTGTAGAAAAATAGTGAAGACATCAAAACTATGAAATAACACATATAGAATCATGTAGTACCCAAAAAAGGATTAAACAAATCGAAAACATATTTTATATTTGAGATTCTTCAAAGTAGTCACCCTTTTCCCTTGATGACAGCTTTACACACTCTTGGCATTCTCTCAACCAGCTTCATGAGGTAGTCAACTGGAATGCATTTCAATTAACAGGTGTGCCTTGTTAAAAGTTAATATTTGTGGAATTTCTTTCCTTTTCAATACGTTTTAGCCAATCAGTTGTGTTGTGAGGTAGGGGTGGTATACAGAAGATAGCTTGGTAAAAGACCAAATCCATATTACGGCAAGAACAACTCAAATAAGCAAAGAGAAACAAGAGTCCATCATCACTAAGACATCAATGCGGAAAATGTCAAGAACTTTGAAAGTTTCTTCAAGTGCAGTCGCAAAAACCATCAAGCGCTATGATGAAACTGGCTCTCATGAGTACCGCCACAGGAAAGGAAGACCCAGAGTTACCCCTGTTACAGAGGATATGTTCATTAGAGTTATCAGCCTCAGAAATTAGAGCCCAAATAAATTATTTACAGAGTTCAAGTAACAGACAAATCTTAACATCAACTGTTCCGAGGAGACTGCGTGAATCAGGCCTTCATGGTCAAGCTGCTGCAAAGAAACCACTACTAAAGGACACCAATAAGAAGAGCAGCCAACAAATGCTCAGCATATGTGGGAACTCCTTCAAGACTGTAGGAAAAACATTCCAAGTGAAACTGGTTGAGAGAATGCCAAGAGTGTGCAAAGTTGTCATCAAGGCAAAGGATGGCTACTTTGAAGAATCTCAAATATAAAATATATTTTGATTTGTTTAACACTTTTTTGGTTAATACATGATTCCATATGTGTTATTTCATAGTGTTGATGTCTTGACTATTATTCTACAATGTAGAAAATAGTAAAAATAAAGCAAAACCCTTGAATGAGTAGGTGTGTCAACACTTTTGACTGGTGTGTGACACACACACACAATAATAACACTGTGAAATAGTGGAAAATGATGATAATGCCCTTTTAGTGTAAGAGTGGTTTGGTGGCATAGTGTTTTGGCCTGCCGAGTGACATCACCAGGCAGTAAATTATTTAATAGACCAATAAGAAAGAGAGTTAATACTAGGGCCCAGAGTAAAATATTTGCATATTATTAGTAGATTTGGATAGAAAACACTCTGACGTTTCTAAAACTGTTTGAATGATGTCTGTGAGTATAACAGAACTCATATGGCAGGCAAAAACCTGAGAAAAATCCAACCAGGAAGTGGGAAATCTGACAATTGTAGTTCTTCTTTTGAATCCCTATCGAAACTACAGTGTCTGTGGGGTCACGTTGCACTTCCTAAGGCTTCCATTGGCTGTCAACAGCCTTTAGAAACGTGTTTCATCCTTCTCCTGTTACTGGGCAGAAAATAGGAGCTCAGTCAATGAGTGGACTGCCTATGGACAAAGGACATGGTGATGAGCGAGCCCGCCAGCACGCCCCTCCTTTTTCTTCGTGAATGAATACGCTATTGTCCGGTTGGAATATTATCAACGTTTTATGTTAAAAAGACCCTAAGGATTGATTGTAAACATCGTTTGACATGTTTCTACGAATGGTAATGGAACTATTTGACTTTGTCTCTGGTACTGCGCTCGCGCGTTATGCCTTTGGATAGTGATCTGAACGCACAAACAAAACGGAGGTATTTGGACATAAATATGAAGTATTTCGAACAAAACGAAAATTTCTTGTGGAAGTTGGAGTCCTCGG
This sequence comes from Salmo trutta, assembly GCF_901001165.1. Taxonomy (NCBI): domain Eukaryota; kingdom Metazoa; phylum Chordata; class Actinopteri; order Salmoniformes; family Salmonidae; genus Salmo; species Salmo trutta. The sequence goes on from NC_042987.1 coordinate 30,146,933, forward strand.
AGTGCATTCTGACAAGATCAGGTAAAAAAAAGAGAGAATATTTATAATACTAATTCAGGGTTTTGTTGATGCCAGAACTTGGCAGGTAGCTGTATAGCTTGCTTCGATGGCTGAGCTATGTACTCAGAATATTGAACAATGTGCTTTCTCCATAAGGTTATTTTGAAATCTGACAAAGCGGTTGCGTCAAGGAGTAGTGTATCTATAATTCTTTCAATAACTGTTGTAAATTTGATCAGTGTTTATGATGAGTATTTTTATAAATTGATGTGCATATTCACCGCAAGTTTTGGTGGGAATACATTTTCTGAACATCACGCGCCAATGTAAAATGTTTTTGGATATAAATATGAACTTTATCGAGCAAAACATACATGTATTATATAACATGAAGTCCTATGAGTGCCATCTGATGAAGATCATCAAAGGTTAGTGAATATTTTAGCTGTACTTTTGGTTTTTGTGATGCATGTCCTTGCTTGGAAAATGGCTGTGTAGTTTTTCTTGTGAAGTTTATGTCCTAACATAATCTAATTTTATGCTTTCGCCGTAAAGCCTTTTTGAAATCGGACAATGTGGTTAGATTAACGAGAGTCTTATCTTTAAAATGGTGTAAAATAGTTGATTTTGGGAAAATTTTATTATGAGATTATTGCTGTTTTGTATTTCCCACCATGCTATTTCACTGGCTGTTGAATAGTGTGTCCCGCAAAAGTCCTTAAATGAAATGGTCCAATACTGAAAGATTGTAATGACATATAGGTCAAAATCCATGGGTGAGATGAGTCTTAAGGGCCAGTGAGGCATGCCTATTTGAATCAGTCTGATAACACAACTAACAAACACACCCAACCTGTTCTACACTGATTGATTGATTCATGACTACTTAACTAGTGGAAAGTACTGGGCAGCATTTAATTCCAGAAAGTTAGAGAAAGCTCCCTCCCCTCTGCCTGTGTTCCCTGCCCTTCACTGATCTGATGGGGCTGAAAAGGGGAAAGCAAAAGTTCCTGGTACTGCTTTCATCCATTTTAGCCCTATCAGTTCCATAATGGGGACACAGAAAAAGGGAGGTTGAGGGAGGTGGCAACATTTGGGAATGGAATACAACCCCAGTATGTCTGGTCTGAATTCTATTTTCAGTTGTATTCATTGTTGAAGGTAGAATAAGAATGTAGGTGTTGAGTATGCGTGTCTGTGTCTCTCTCACCGGGGCTAGGGTCGATGTTGGCCAGTAGTTCCAGGTGTGGTCGGAGCTGGTTAAGGTTGGCGGGGTCGCCCGTCCTCTGCAAGGCGATGGTCAGCTCCTGAACGCTCTGGGCAAACGACGCTGGCGTTTGCAACTGGAGGGACACAGGATGGGAAAGGGTTAACGTAAATCCTATCAGCATCTGAGTGCCTGAACCTGGATCTTCTACCACTTTGTGTGGATATGATCATTCCTGTCCTCCTTGATCCTATTAGCATTGGTTGAAATAATATGTTTTCTACTGTGACATCAGAGTGCTGCTCCTTTAGTGGAAGCTCAGTACAATGTCTCTTATGTGGTTTCATGTGTGTCATACAGACAAATTCAAACTGATAAGCAGATGTTTACATGAGTTAATGTGGGATTTTTGTGAATGTGTGTCTGAATAAGTAATGGACACAGACACACACACCTTGTTGATACTGAACCACACAGGAGGTTGGTGACACCTTAATTGGGGAGAATGGGCTCGTGGTAATGACTGGAGCGGAATAGGTGGAATGGTATCAAATACGTCAAACACATGGTTTCCAGGTGTTTGATGCCATTCCATTTGCGCCGATCCAGCCATTATTATGAGCCGTCCTCCCCTCGGCAGCCTCCTGTGTAATTAACAATACGACGTACATCAGGGATCATCAACTAGATTCAGGGCGGGCAGATTTGTTTCTTGAGCGGATGGTCAGGGGGCTGGAACATAATTACAACTAATTTGTAGACCGCAAATTGACCGCAAGAAGCCCAAACAGATATAATATTTGACTAAAACATAATCATTTCAAACATTGCTTACATTTGTATACGATCACAAATATCTCTCTATTATGTGTGGGAATTCTTAGGAAAATATTTCTTTTTTTTGGCTCAGAAAACCTGGGGGGCAAAATAAAAATCAACCGTGGGACGCCAATTGGGGAACCCTGACGTACATGACAACAACTTCTAGGACCAGTAACACACACCTTGTCAATGATGGACTGCATGTGGGACTTGTGGGACTGGTCCCCATAGAGCAGGGAGGACCACTGGTCGGGAGCGATGCGGAGGCCGCCCTCCATGGCGATCTGCACAATCTGGGAGTCGTGTTCGCGCCGCAGTGCCTCATACGTCCTGAACTCCTCTTTCAGCTGCATCAGGGACGAGTCCTCGTCGCGCTTCGTCACCTATGCATCCGTGGAGAGAGGGAGGGGTACATTAAGGTACCGTTTCTCTAAATGGTGGGTCAGGATCAGGTGGTTGGTTGCAGCTGGTCCAGAAAGATTTTGGAAGGTCATGGCACAAAAATGTTTGGGAACCACAAGGCCTTTGCTGGGTCATGTTCACCGAAGCAAACATTTAAAAACGCTGAGCAACGGAAAACAGAAATCTGTGCTTCTTGTTGGGCAAGTTCAGTCAGTAGCTCCTAGTTTCCGTCCGGTTTCCTGTTTGGTGCCTAGTGAACACGACCCAGACCCAGGGTCTGCGTTTCTGTATGTCATACAGGTAGTCAGACATACCTTGAAGCAGGAGGCCCTGTAGAGGAGCTGCACCACGTGGCCTATGCTGGTCTTGGAGGCCTGGGGGAAGCGTGGCTCTAACCTCTGGACCACAAACAGCACCAGAACCTTCCTGGACAGGGCCAAGCCATCCTCCAGAGCCAGCAGCACCAGCTTCAGAGCCTCCTCCTGCATGGCTAGGAGGGAGAAGGAAGCAGGTGGATTATTAGACCACAAATACACACATCAATTCAGACAGTTATGCAATAGACAACATATACAAACACTTACACTAGTAAATGTCATTGGATAAGACAGCGTTTCTCGAAACTCACCTTGTGGACCCCCAAACATCTCACAATTTTGTTGTAGATCTGAACTAGCAGTGATTTAACTAGTCAAGGGCTTGAGGATTAGATCACTAGTTGAATCAGGTCTGATAGCTATGGAATAGATCAAATGGAAGAGTTGGGGTTCTCCAAGGAAAGGTTTGAGAAACTCTGTTATAGTCAGGGCGGGTGCGTGTGTGTAACTTCCTCTCATCTTACCTGGGCCCAAGAACTGGCAGCCCCGGGCCCGGACGGCAGCCCACAAGTTGGATGACAATTGCTGGGGGTTCTGGTGCTGTAGGATGAGCTCTGTGACCGTGCGCTCCCCCAGAGACCTGGCTGCCCTCATGGCCCGCACCCGGCCCTCCTCCTCCACCAGCTGACAGTGGACCAGGGTCACCAGCTTCCTCTGCATGGGCCGACTCAGCATGCTCTGGGCTGTGCTGCTTAGGCCCACCCCTGGGGAGAGAAGGACGGAGGGTGGAGAGAGGGAGACAGACACACACCATTGAGAGTGGCATTGCCATCATTGTCCAAAGTCAGAGTTAGTTCATTTTTGTGTGGTGTGTATGTTACCTCTGTTGTTGCTGAGGGGTTTGAGGTAGAGGGCCAGCTCCTCTACACACTGCCTAGCCTCCTCATAGTGCAGCGAGTCCTCTGGACTGGTGATCAAGGCCACCGGCTGAACCTTGAGAACCTGGAGGTAGGACAGAGGCATAATGGTATATTAATATAGGAAATTAAAACACGCATCACCTGTAATAGGATGATGAGCTGGTAAACGTGTCACTGGGTTAATTTACAGTCAAATGATTGAACAAATAACTTTATTATTAGTTTATAATATAATTAGGTAACTTAATAATCAATAGTTATGTGTTGGAGCATTGAGCATGCAGTCCCTAAATTCACTAGCATTTCTTTCAAGGTGCTTGAGTGATTGTTAACATAAGATAATTGGGCTTTGTGACTGTTTACTCATGTTTGATCAATCACTCCGTGGTGTATGTCTGTCTGTCTCATCCAACTTGTGACATGGAATTAAAATGGCCATAGCACTAACATCCACAGGAATGCCACAGGCCACCCACACAGTATGGTTGCTCAATAAAAGTGTTGGATCATATGTATAACTTAGAAAAAGGTAGAGAATTCTGAGGTGTGGTGTGATAACCATCATTATACAAACATTTCAAACAGCATACCCAATATAGCCACTAGTCCACCCACCCATAGATTGCTCTGAATGGGAATAAGCTGGTCTGGGGTAGGCAAGTCCAGGTAGTCCCTCCTGTTTCAGTTCATTTTATTGGGTGCATAAGGAACACAACCCAATTTGAATAATTGTAATTCAAATGGGCACAGACATTTTGCCTGGCTAACCAGACTCCATGCTCTGGCCAAATGCTACGCAACGCCCGTGGACGGTTTTCTCCAAAATGAGTCTGGATCCGAGTACCTCCCTGACCCTTCACCAAATGTCAACACATTCGGGGCTGTCTGATTGGTCCAGAAAGCCGATGGGTTGGGCCAGAGCCAGAACACTTGGGTAAAGCAGCAGTTTGAAAATGTCATTGAGGTTGACACTCTGATTGGTTAGAAACAATACAAATCAATGACTGCTTTGTACAATAGCTCTCGTCACAACAAACGACTTCAATGATGACAGTCTCAGACTAAATTATGTAGCAAAAGACAGAGGAGCAGAATAATAATAATAATAACAGTGTGAGTCATCAGGCTAACACTCCCTGAGCAGAGAAAATGTGACCTTACCCACCTCACATCTATAATACCATTATGACACTAGGGTTGAGTAGTACCCAGATTTTCATCCTGTTCCTGTACCATACCGGGGTATAGAGGATTACCAGCAGCGCAAGGAGCGCTATATCATTCCAAACATATAAAAAAGTTGTTGTTTTACACACAAAACTAATTTAGGGAGCAGGGATCTTGATCCAGGAGGAGATTGCTTGTCTCTGATGCAAACAAGAAGCTTGGTCTTGCAAGCTAGCGACTTAGCTAGCAAGTTAGCAAACCAAACGCATAGCTGGAGCCCTGAGCTGACAATTTATTTGGCACATTTTAGATAGTTAACTTAGTTATAAGCAGTGGCGTAGCACAGAATTCCCCTCCAGGCACAAGGCATATGCGATACACCGCCCAAGTGTAATTGACATACTTGGCTGGCTACGTGTTGAAGCTTGTCAAGTCTAATCAAATTTCATCATCACAGCTTCTCACTTTTTAAAGAGGGAAAAAGTCAGTAGAAAGTGTGTCTCAGCAGAACGCTTGGCAACTTCACAGATGAACGTTGCATCAAATTCCACGCCAAACCCTTCTGGGCAATGTCCTCTCACAACAAAATTATCGATCCCATAACTGGCAGACTACCGTGTCATTACAACGCCAACAAAACCCATCCAATAAAGAATACATGGCGTGTTAACAATCTTTAGTTTTGGCAAGTCGGTTAGGACATCTACTTTGTGCAGGACACAAGTAATTTTTCCAACAATTGTTTACAGACAGATTATTTCACTTTAAATCGGGCAAATCGGCGTCCAAAAATACCGATTTCTGATTGTTATGAAAACTTGAAATCGGCCCTAATTAATCGGCCATTCCGATTAATCGGTTGACCTCTAATAATGACCATCCTTATGTTTGGAGGAAAAAGAGGGAGGCTTGCAAGCCGAAGAACACCATCCCAACCGTGAAGCACGGGGGTGGCAGCATCATGTTGTGGGGGTGCATTGCTGCAGGAGGGACTGGTGCACTTCACAATATAGATGGCATCAAGAGGTAGGACAATTATGTGGATATATTGAAGCAACATCTCAAGGCATCAGTTAGTAAGTTAAAGCTTGGTCGCAAATGGGTCTTCCAAATGGACAACGACCCCAAGCATACTTCCAAAGTTGTGGCAAAATGGCTCAAGGACAACAAAGTCAAGGTATTGGAGTGCCCTAAATAAAATCTGTGGGCAGAACTGAAAAAGTGTGTGCGAGCAAGGAGGCCTACAAAGCTGAATCAGTTACACCAGCTCTGTCAGGAGGAATGGGCCAAAATTCACCCAACTTACTGTGGGAAGCTTGTGGAAGGCTACCCGAAACGTTTTACCTAAGTTAAACAATTTAAAGGCAATGCTACCAAATACTAATTGAGTGTATGTCAACTTCTGACCCACTGGGAATGTGATGAAAGAAATAAAAGCTGAAATAAATCATTCTCTACTATTATTCTGACATTTCACATTGTTAAAATGAGGTGGTGATCCTAACTGACCTAAGACAGGGAATTTTTTACTAGGATTAAATGTCAGGAATTGTGAAAAACTGAGTTTAAATGTATTTGGCTAAGGTCTATGTAAACTTCCGACTTCAACTGTGTATATATACACACACACACACACACACACACACACACACACACACACACACACACACACACACACACACACACAGTATAAAGTTTGTACAAACCTCACATTCAAGGCTTTTTCTTTATTTTAACTATTTTCTACATTGTAATATAATAGTGAAGACATCAAAACTATGACATAACACATACGGAATCATGAAGTAACCAAAAAAGTGTTAAATAAAAATATATATTTTATATTTGAGATTCTCCAAAGTTGCCACCCTTTGCCTTGATGACAGCTTTGCACACTTGGCATTCTCTCAACCAGCTTCATGAGGTAGTCACCTGGAATGCATTTCAATTAACAGGTGTGCCTTGTTATAAGATCATTTGTGGATCTTCTTTCCTTCTTAATGCATTTGAGCCAATCAGTTGTGTTGTGACAAGCGCCGTGTCTTTGAGACACACAGAGTAGGTGAACGGATGATCTCTGCATCTGTGGTTCCCACCGTGAAGCATGGAGGAGGAGGTGTGATGGTGTGGGTGTGCTTTTCTGTGTGCTTTTCTGACACTGTCAGTGATTTATTTAGAATTCAAGGCACACTTTACCAGCACGGCTACGACAGCATTCTGCAGCGATACGCCACCTCATCTGGTTTGCGCTTTGTGGGACTATCATTTGTTTTTCAACAGGACAATAACCCAACAGACCACCAGGCTGTGTAAGGGCTATTTGACCAAGAGGGAGAGTGGTGGAGTGCTGCATCAGATGACCTGGCCTCCACAATCACCTGACCTCAACCCAATTGAGATGGTTGGGGATGAGTTAGACCGCAGTGTGAAGGAAAAGCAGCCAACAAGTGCTCAGCATATGTGGGAACTCCTTCAAGACTGTTGGAAAGGTATTCCTCATGAAGCTGGTTGAGATAATGCCAAGAATGTGCAAAGCTGTCATCAAGGCAAAGGGTGGCTACTGTTTAACACTTTTTTGGTTACTACATGATTCCATGTGTTATTTCATAGTTTTGATGTCTTCACTATTTTTCTACAATGTAGAAAATAGTAAAAACAAAGAAAAACCCTGGAATGAGTAGGTGTGTCCCAACGTTTGACTGGTACTATACACACACACACACACACACACACACACACACACACACACACACACACACACACACACACACACACAACCGTTCAAAAGTTTGGTGTCACTTAGAAATGTCCTTGTTTTTGAAAGAAGAGGACATTGTTTGTCCATTAAAATAACATAAAATTGATCAGAAATACAGCGTAGGCATTGTTAATGTTGTAAATGACTTGTTGCTGGAAACGGCAGATTTTTTATGGAATATCTACATAGGCATACAGAGGCCCACTATCAGCAACCATCACTCCTGTGTTCCAATGGCACGTTGTGTTAGCTAATCCAAGTTTATCATTTTAAAAGGCTAATTGCTCATTAGAAAACCCTTTTGCAATTATGTTAGCACAGCTGAAAACTGTTGTGCTCATTAAAGAAGCAATAAAACGGGCCTTCTTTAGATTAGTTGAGTATCTGGAGCATCAGCATTTGTGGGTTCGATTACAGGCTCAAAATGGCGAGAAACAAAGAACGTTCTTCTGAAACTCGTCAGTCTATTCTTATTCTGAGAAATGAAGGATATTCCATGCGAGAAATTGCCAAGAAACTGAAGATCTCGTACAACGCGGTGTACTACTCCCTTCACAGAACTGCACAAACTGGCTCTAACCAGAATAGAAAGAGGAGCGGGAGGCCCCAATGCACAACTGAGCAAGAGGACAAGTACATTAATTAGATTGTCTAGTTTGAGAAACAGACGCCTCACAAGTCCTCAACTGGCAGCTTCATTAAATAGTACCCGCAAAACACTAGTCTCAACGTCAACAGTGAAGAGGCGACTCCGGGATGCTGGCCTTCTAGGCAGAGTTCCTCTGTCCAGTGTCTGTTCTTTTGCCCATCTTAATCTTTTCTTTTTATTGACCAGTCTGAGATATGGATTTTTCTTTGCAACTTTGCCTAGAAGGCCAGCATCCCATTTGTGCTCTGTTGTTAACCACCATCCTGTATCCCTAACCCTAGAGACCCTAACACCCTATCTAAAATCAAAACACTGGTGGGTAAAGAACAGATTCTAAATGGATTGAGCCACTCCCCTCCACCGGGTCTCAAGACTCACCTGTCCCCCCACAAGCTGCAGTAGGGCTGTGTTTACCGGCAGCTGCTCGATGTCGGTGGCGATGGCTGTCTGGTCAAAGGGGCAGGCTTTGCGGTGTAGCTTGTTCAGGCACATCTTGCAGACGGTGTGGCCACAGCCCAGCGAGATGGGCCGCCGCACCGTCTCCTCGAACGTCTGCGTGCAGATGGGACACAGCAGGAACTCCGTCCATTGTGGGGCTTGCACAGGCATCACTGGACAGTTTTTTTTACAAAGAAAAAAATATATGGAAGATTCCACTGGAATCAAGATTTTTCTTCCGAACTTAATTGTTCTTCAAACGTTGTCACACATCGTGGATGCGCATCATGTCGCGTGACAAATCCTGAAAGAGAGAAGGAATACAATCATACTGGGTTAATAGCCTGTGGATAATATTGACACAGTGACTCATGCACAATGACATTAGCTGAGCCAATTACCTTGATACATCAGGGGTGTATTCACTAGGAAGCAAACAGAAACAAACTGGGAGGGACCCACCTGAATTTGTCCAATAGAAACTCTGTTTGAATTTTGGACTAATAATTACACCCCAGATGACCCAAAATAACATTGTTTCCTATAATGGCTGGCAACAAATTGCATACCTACAGGCCACATAATATAAACAGCCCAAGCTACAGGAGCTGATAGTGGATCTAATTTATCTTCTTGGCACAGGTCAAGCAAGCAATGTTACATTTAGCTACAACAATAAAATATCGTTAAATAAAACCCTTGGCCAGTCAGTGTTATGTTCGTTAGATTGTCAACGTTACTGTCAGTTAACTAATTGGCTTATATATATATATATATATATATATATATATATATATATATATATATATATATATATATATATATATATATTATAAACCCAGGGTCGTTACTAATATATTTATTTTATTTGTATTATTATTATTATTATTATTATTAAAATAATACCAGGCACAATATGATAGCTAACTTAAAATGTACGTCTATAGTCAATAAGATATGCTGGTTAGCTGCACCAGGCGAATGAGTTCAACGCCCTTACAAATTCAAAACGGTTAGCTAAAAAGACAATCCACCGGCAAGCTGAATAACGTCAGTTCAATGCCCTTACAAATTCAAAACGGTTAGCTAAAAAGACAATCCACCGGAAAGCTGAATAACGTCAGTTCAATGCCCTTACAAATTCAAAACGGTTAGCTAAAAAGACAATCCACCGGCAAGCTGAATAACGTCAGTTCAATGCCCTTACAAATTCAAAACGGTTAGCTAAAAAGACAATCCACCGGCAAGCTGAATAACGTTAGTTAGCATGATCACCATCCAGTGTCGGCTTTAACCAACTATCTGATTACATCTGTTCTAGATGGTTCAATAATTTTCAGAGAGCCATGAAATTCAGTCTTCAGATAAATAATAAATGGCTGGCAAACCATGGCCAAATAACAGAACAAAACAACGACTGACATTGTTAGCCTATGGCCTGGCAAGTAGTAGACAAAGAGGAGGCGTAGCTAGTTACTACTGTTTGTGCTTGAGGTAACTTAACGTTAGCTAGCTATGCTGCGCAGAATGATCTAGCTAACAGTTTTAGCTAACAATTTGATCATGCAGGATATAGTTACATCAATATATATTGGTTTTTATTTAATAACAATTAGCTAGTTAAACACGCAACGTTACATTATCATCACATAACCGCTAGTTACCTGGCAAGTAACTACATATTTGGTGTTAAATTCGAGCGTCAATTAACGTTACTTTAGCTAGCTAACGTTAGATAACTGGCTAGCTAAGTTACTAGGTAAACAACGTTAGCGATGGGACATTATGTTAGCAGTTAGCTAGTTAAGGTTAGATGGTTTCATGACTGACATGGAAACAACAAATGTACCAAACTTACGAATGTACTTAAAGCTAACTAATTATATAACTAGCTAGTTAGTTACATTAGTTACAAGTACAACAAATGACTAGCTGCAAGGGAATCGTTCAAGCTAACCAACCAGAATTGCATGTGGCAATATCTAATATTATGTATCTAACTAGCTATTTAGTTTTGGTATTTAGCTCGTGTTTTAAACGTCTACTTAACTCAACATCAATTATTTAACTAGCTAACGTTAGCTACTAATGGTGTGGCAATCAAATCGCTAAACCAGGTTGCAGAATGTTGGCAAATAAATTGCAGCTAGCCAGCTAACGTACTGCTACGTACTTAGCGAGCTGTCTGGGACGCTAATGCTAGCTCTCAGTTATGCTAGCTGGCATTAGTACACTAGGCTAGCTCAGAAACTAGGCGTCCAAAATAAATAGCTACTTCATTAAATATGCCTTTGTTAACTGTTCATAACATTTTTCGATTACATGCACAAGTTACTCACTCATTCCAAAACACTTGGAAGATGTATGTCTTTAGGAAAATATTGCGTTATTAAATCGGTCGCCATGTCGACTGTGCAGCTTGGCTGCTGCCGAAGTTTGAGACCAGTTCGAGGGTGTTAACTGGGGTGTATGCATTACTCTGGTTCTGTTGCAAAACGTTTTGTCTGTTGCAAACGGAAACCATTTACTCCAAAACGTTTTGCAACTATAACGAGAGTTTCTATTGGACACATTCAGGTAGGTCCCTCACAGTTTTCTCTGTTTGCTTCTGTTTGGTTCCTAGAGGACACGGTAAAAGGTTTCCGTTGCACAACGTTTTTGCAACGGTTAGCTAACTTTGGAGTTGAGCGAGGAGCGAGTGCACCCCCTGTTGGTGAGAGAATGCCAGTGCACAGTAAAAAGGTAGAGCAGCATCTGTCACATCCAGATGTGACATCTGCTGGATATGGCACGTTGTCCCATATCTCCATCACCAAAACATTTTAAAACAATCTCAGGGACCTGTCAGTACTTTCATCCAAAGCTCCGTTCATTTTAGGGTGGTAGCTGGTAGGCTACATCTCCCCCTCAGCCAAACAGTGACAGGCTCAAGCTTGGAATTAGGCATTTTGCCTTTAATTACAACATTACATTTTGTTCGCAAGCTTTGGGTAGCTCACAAAAAAATGTGATGATAATATCATGTTGGGCGAGGTTCCACCAAAGATGCTCCTGCGCAGATTTTTTATGTGACTGAGCGCACAGACTCAGCCGTGTGTGTGCGGTGGGTAGCCTGCTATTGCATCCACTTACGCAACGGATAGCTTCAGTCAGCCAGGGTGAAACGAAAACACGCATTTTGTATTTCCATTTTTGTCTAATCCGTCTGATTTCTGAAGGGATTAACGGACCAATCATGAATATTGAGAGACCGCCTGTTCGCTCACTGGGAGCAGGTCACCGTCCGCTCGTGGACTCACTCCGTCTTAAGCTGGGCTGGCTGCCGTCAAACCATAACAGTGCAGAATAAAACGGAGAACAACAACACAGGAGAAAATGACTTTACTTTTTAGGACAAATGTTTCTGACAGCTAGTCAGTCGGGTCAGAGGATGCGCTCCAGCTAGCCGACTAAAGTCCACTCTATGGTGAAGGAAGTTTCTGATACTGGAGTTTAGTCCACTATGCTCAAGCTTGTGCCACAGAGCGCAGGTTTAGCTGTGGGTCGTTGTGACTGGCCAATTTAAGTCGGCACGGAACGTGAGTTTCTTCAACTGTGGTGAATTGCATCTAAATAAGATCTATCCAGGTAAATGATTGACCTTGTCATGATGTTTTCTTTTGTCCTGTCATTGGTACCATGTATTTTTTGTCACTTTTAAATTATTTTGTGATAGTGTGTTATTATCCTGTTTGGTTCAATTGAAATGTCAGGGGAATTCTTTCAAAGTCAAATAGGTAATTCATCCATGTGTGATGATAGCCTACAGTTGGGTGCTTAGTAATAGATAATTCTTGTCCTTTTACTTAATTCTATTAACACGTAACAGAACTGGACAAATCCAGTGCCTAATCATTCTGCAACTGATTATAAAGAAAACGATTTCAGTAGGCCTATTAGAATAAAATTACATGTAGCCAAATCCCTATTTTCTTTTCTATAACCTCTTCATCAAATGTCTTTGATGACAACAACAGTTTTATATTGTCAGAACATGCCAGCCACACACAGGCTTCTCATGCACTGGTGGCCTATTTCCATTCCAAAGGATTATCCTACGCAGTAATCATTGGATAAAGAGTACAAAGTGATTTGAATCCATTACTTTAGGTATCCTAGGCCTAGTGAGACTATTTTACCAGAGGCAACAAACAATGATCCCTTTTCCTCATTAGGTTCCAATCAGACTTTTCCTCTTTGCCTTGCCAGCCAATGGAGGAGGAAGAGGTCCATATCACACAAACATTGGCTCCTGCCAGCTCTCCGCCTCGGTCAAGAGCCTCTGATGACCGGGGCCTCATCCTGAGTCTTGTCCCCAAGCCCAGCACACTCTCTCCCTCGCTTTCCCCTCCCCCCCTCCCTCCTCCAGGTTCTGCCGTCTATTCCCTGCAGTCCAAGGTGAATAATCTCTCCCAGAGAACTGGAGGGAAAGAGAGAAAGAGGGAGAGGGTGAGGGAGGACAATATGGCCTCAGAGCTCCAGGAAGAGGGACCTGTCTCATTTCAGGCCCTGCCCAAGCAGAAGGGCCGCAGCAAGGGGGAGGTGCCACCGCCTGTGCCCTTCCGGCACTTTGACCAGAGGTGGAGGTCCAGCAGTAGTGAAGACGAGGTAGAGGAAGAGGTGGTGGCCAGGGTACAGCTCCACACCGACCCGACTGAACCACAGAGGGAGAAGGAGAGCTGGGGTGCCATGGGGAAGGGGGCAGAGAAGGCGGAGAGGGGAGGCCTGGCTGGGAGTGTGCCGGGGCAGCTTCGCGGTTTGGGGGAGGGGGCCAGCTTGGAGAACATCCAGTCAGACAGCACCGGCGCAACCAAGGAGGACCCCCCTCCTTCTTCAAAGCCCGCTCCTGCATCCTCCTTCAACTCTTCTTCCTCCTCTCACAGACACTGGGCACCTCCTAAAGGCTTCTGGAGGGTAGCACGCCCAGAGACTCTGATTCTGAATAGGGTGAGCACTCAGTCTACTGTGGGCACTCAGACTACGATGCCTATACTCTCGTCATTTGTACGTCTGAAGGACGAACCCCCTGCGAATGCCACCCTCTCAGGGCCCCAGAGTAAGTCAAGACTGGCTTCTGTGGATTCTGTAGACGAGGACAGGGACGAGAGTGAAGGGTGTTGGAACATGCTGCGTTCGGACAGCCTGGACTGCTACCTGGAGAGATGTGATAAGAAAGAAGCGAAGGAGCCTATGGATCCCATGGGGGGGCTGCGGAGGGCAGAGAGCTGGGAAAGTGTGTGCTCGCAGGAAGGGATGCTTTCGCTGGGGGATACAGTGGAGGCCAACCAGAGAGCCAGAGGGCGGTCAGTGAACAGACGAAGGAACACCAAGAGAGGAGAGGAGAAAGGCGGCGTGGACATCCCGTACCTCTGTGTTGACCAGATAGACAAGAGAGATGGTATGAAGTTCCAGTTTAGAAAATACATCTTGGTACACCTTGTTGTAAAACGAGTCCGGGTACTTCGAGAGGTAAATTCAATAAAAACATAATCATATTTACCATGGCTGCATTTACACATGCAGACCAATATTTTTTTTCCACTAATTGGTCTTTTGACAAATCAGATCTTTTCACATCAGAATGTTTTTCAGATCTGATCTTGTTGGTCAAAAGACCAATTAGTGAGAAAAAAAATCTGAATTGGGCTGCCTGTGTAAATGCAGCCAAAGTATCCCATTCTGGGCCTCTCATGTTTAATAACATGGTAGAACATGTGCTGTGGGACAAAGTGTCCATCAAGAGTATGGGAGGTAAACAAATCACGGTTTGGAACACAAATCATTTGCTCAATCATGATAGGGTTGGGGAGGAGGGCTTAGTTGCACGTTTCACATGCACCTCCTTTTCAATTAAATAACAATTGTTTTGTATGCAAACCAGGCGTAATTGATTAGTTAAATCCAGGAATTATAAAGCATATCAATGTGTGCTTACAACTGTGATCATGTGTCAGATGAATTACTGTAAATTGACCATGAGATACAGATTCAGAGCTATGCATTCTATTTCTGTCAGCACCTCCCACCATCAGGAGCACTTAGGGGAACAGATGTGCTGGTGTTGTGTAGCTATTTTTAGCGCTGTGTGTGTGTGTGTGTGTTACACTTTGGCTAGTTCTACCTATTCTATTCAATTTGACTGAAATCAAATTACAAATTTGACAGCTCAATGTGATTTTTTGAATTGAGTAAAAGCTTCTAAATTTCTTTCAACACCTCATGCCCTTTCTCATTGAATAGTGGTGGGGAGCAATTTAGCAGCAGCAGCCTATCAGAAGAGTTGGAGGCATGGCATATTGGGGGCGAGGCTTTCAGTTTGTTATTTTCGCCCACCCGTGAGAGTGAAAGTCATTCCAGTTAATGTGGTCTATAGTATTCCTTATTCAAACTAAAATGTGTATTTGCCTGCATTTGTAATGATACTTGCATAGTACATCTGATACTAAAGAGCCAGATAAGGTTTCTATGTTAAGGTAGACAATTCTTGACTGAGGCTACTAAATATGGGTGTCTTGTGAAAAGAATAGGTTTGGAAACATTATTTAAAGTTATTGAACCAACTTAATTTCTTGATTTACAAGAAATTGATTTTGATTGCTTCAAATCAAGTTTTTATTGTCACATGCTTCGTTAACAACAGGTGTAGACTAACAGTGAAATGCTTACGGGCCCTTCCCAACAATGTAGAATACTATAAAAAATATAATAAACATGTAATTAAAAGTTACACAAAGAATAAATACACAATGAGCAATGATAGCTTGGCTATATACATGGGTACAAGGACCGAGTTGATGTGCAGGGGTAGGAGGAAATTGAGGTAGATATGTACATATAGGTAGGGGTAAAGTGACTAGGCAACAGGATAGATAATGGACAGTAGCAGCAGGGTGTGTGTATGTGTTGGAGTGTCATTGTAAGTACCCCCTGTAGCGCCTTGCTGTCGGATGCTGAGCAGTTACCATGCCATGTGGGGATGCAGCCAGTCAAGATGCTCTCAATTGTGCAGCTGCAGAACCTTTTGAAGATCTGAGGGCCCATGCCAAATCTTTTCAGCCTCCTGAGGGGGAAGAGGCATTGTCGTGTCCTCTTCACAACTGTGTGGTCCATTTGGACCATGATAGGTCCTTAGCAATGTGGACACAGAGGAACTTGAAGCTTTTGCCCACATTGAGGGAGAGGTTGTTGTAATGGCACCACCAGGTCTGTGACCTCCTTCCTATAGGCTGTTTCGTCGTTGTTGGTGATCAGGCCCACCACCGTTGTGTCATCGGCAAACTTGATGATGGGGTTGGAGTCGGGCTTGGCCAAGCAGTCGTGGGTGAACAGGGAGTGCAGGAGGAGACTAAGCACGCTTCCCTGAGGGGCCTCTATGTTGAGGGCCATCGTGGCCGATGTGTTGTTGCCTACCCTCACCACCTGGTGGCGGCCTGTCAGGAAGTCCAGTTACAGAGGGAGGTGATCAGTCCCAGGGACCTTAGCCTAGTGATGAGCTTGGTGGGCACTATGGTGTTGAATGCTGAGCTGTAGTCTATGAACAGCATTCTCACATAGGTGTTACTTTTGTCCAGTTGGGAAAGAGCAGTGTGGAGTGCAATAGAGATTGCGTCATCTGTGGATCTGTTGGGGTGGTATGCGAATTATAGTGGGTCCAGGGTTTCTGGGATGATGGTGTTAATGTGAGCCATGACGAGCCTTTTAAACATTCCATGCCTACAGATGTGAGTGCTACTGGGCGGTAGTAATTTAGACAGGTTACCTTGGTGTTCTTGGGCACAGGGACTATGGTGGTCTGCTTGAAACATGACTGGGTCAGACTGTATCAGGGAGAGGTTGAAAATGTCAGTGCCGTCTGGTCAGCGCATTCTCTGAGTGCATTCTCTCGAAGCGAGCATAGAAGGCATTTAGCTTGTCTGGTAGGCTCGTTTCAATGGGCAGATCCTGGCTGGGTTTCCATTTGTAATACGTGATAGTTTTAAAAGTCCTGCCACATCTGAAGAGCGTCAGACCTGGTGTAATAGGATTTGATCTTAGTCCTGTATTAACTCTTTGCCTGTTTGATGATTGTAACCCAATTGAATACCTTTGGGTAATTCCAAATTAAAAAGGGAACTTGGAACAAGGTGAAAACATGGGTTGTATTTACATTAAATATTAGTTTGTATTTGTTATTTTTTAGGTTTAACCAAAGGGGGAAAGTAAGTTAAGTGTTGAAATAAATAGGTTGCAACTTGAAATATATGTTAGGTAAAAATCAAATAAAAAAGTTGGCATTGAATCATATATTTGGTTTCAACAAATGTAGTATTTTTCATTTGAGAAAGCCTAACTCATTTACTTGTAACCAGTTGAAGTCCATTTTTTTTCAGTTGATCCACAGTATTTTTTTTTTACAGTGCAGTGCACTGAGTGCAGGGCATGATCAGATGATAATGTTTTAATACCTCTCTGTTCCTGCCGTTATGGCGTTTATGTAAGGCCCATGAATCTGACAGGCATTAGGAGGATCAGAGATGAACTTGGGGACGGTCCATGGTTTTGATGTGATGTGGGGCTTATGGAAACCTTTATGGTTGAGTAAAGCCCTTGGCAGTTTTGTACCTGCATACATGCTTTAACAATGCACTTCTGCTGCTATATTTGCATTACAGCTTAACTGTGAGCAACATATCCTGCCATAAAATGTATTTGAAGCATCTCCACCCTAAACTTCAACCATGTGAATTGAAATTGGTTTTGTATAAGAATGTAATAGCATTGTGTAATACTCAGCTTGTCGAACTGTTCCTTTGGATTTGTAGCAAGTGATGCGTGAGGGTCCATTTGCATTGCATGGAACTAGGTTTGGAAAGCTTTATTTTAATGGGTAAAGTTCTGTTTTCAGTGTCTCCAGATGCATCTGCCTCCTGGAAAAATGAGTGGGATTTAACCATTCCACAACAGGAGCTGCTTGAACTTCCCGGGTAAGGAATATCACACTAGTGTCTGTCTACATAGAAAAGTGGTAATTGTGTGAGGTGAGGAACCACCTTTTTTAGGGATAGTTTTTGCCCCCTAAATATTCTTTGAATGTAAAGCAGTCAACTATCCTGTCCAATTTGTTTTGCAGATTGAAACATAAGCTACGTAAAGATGTTAATATAGTGTATAACATCAGATCACACCTCTCCCATGAAACTGGAAGTAGAGGATAGGTAGTTTAGTGGTTAGAGAGGCGGGCCATCAACCAGAGGGTTGCCATTTCAAATCCGGCTCCTTGCTGGAAAAATCTGTCAGGAAGTGAGCTGGCAACAAATCAAATCCAAGATGCCATTGTTTGCCATTGTGCCCTTGAACAAGGCACTTAACCCCCAACAACAACAGCTCCCCGGGTGTCCAGTGTGACAGCCCCCCGCACCTATCCAAAACCTGTATATGTACAGTTGAAGTCGGAAGTTTACATACACCTTAGCCAAATACATTTGAACTCATTTTTTCACAATTCCTGACATTTAATCCTGGTAAAAATTCCCTGTCTTAGGTCAGTTAGGATCACCACTTTATTTTAAGAATGTGAAATGTCAGAATAATAGTAGAGAGAATGATTTATTTCAGCTTCTATTTCTTTCATCACATTCCCAGTGGGTCAGAAGTTGACATACACTCAATTAGTATTTGGTAGCATTGCCTTTAAATTGTTTAACTTGGGTCAAACGTTTCAGGTAGCCTTCCACAAGCTTCCCACAATAAGTTGGGTTAATTTTGGCTCATTCCTCCTGACAGAGCTGGAGTAACTGAGTCAGGTTTGTAGGCCTCCTTGCTCGAACATGCTTTTTCAGTTCTGCCCACAAATTTTCTATGGGATTGAGGTCAGTGCTTTGTGATGGCTACTCCAATACCTTGACTTTGTTGTCCTTATTAAGCCATTTTGCCACGACTTTGGAAGTATGCTTGGGGTCATTGTCTATTGGGAAGACCCATTTGTGAACAAGCTTAAACTTCCTGACTGATGTCTTGAGATGTTTCTTCAATATATCCACATAATTTTTCATCCTCTTGATGCCATCTATTTTATGAAGTGCACCAGTCCCTCCTGCAGCAAAGCACCCCACAACATGATGCTGCCACCCCTGTGCAAAGTGGTTGGGATGGTGTTCTTCGGCTTGCAAGCCTCCCCCTTTTTCCTCCAAACATAATGATGGTCGTTATGGCCAAACAGTTCCATTTTTGTTTCATCAGACCAGAGGACATTTCTCCAAAAGTTACAATCTTTGTCCCCATGTGCAGTTGCAAACCGTAGTCTAGCTTTTTTACGGTGGATTTGGAGCAGTGTCTTCTTCCTTGCTGAGCGACCTTTTAGGTTATGTCGGTATAGGACTCGTTTTACTGTGGATATAGATACTTTTGTACCTGTTTCCTCCAGCATCTTCACAAGGTCCTTTGCTGTTGTTCTGGGATTGATTTGCACTTTTCGCACCAAAGTACGTTCATCTCTAGGAGAGTGAATGTTTCTCCTTCCTGAGCCGTGTGATGGCTGCGTGGTCCCATGGTGTTTATACTTGCGTACTATTGTTTGTACAAATGAACGTAGTACCTTCAGGCGTTTGGAAATTGCTCCCAAGGAGATGTGGCAGCAGTTTTACGGGCGCCCAACCAAATCCACAGATGATGCAATCTCTATTGCACTCCACACTTCCCTTTCCCACCTGGACAAAAGGAACACTTATGTGAGAATGCTATTCATTGACTACAGCTCAGCGTTCAACAACAGAGTACCCTCAAAGCTCATCACAAAGCTAAGGATCCTGGGACTAAACACCTCCCTCTGCAACTGGATCCTGGACTTCCTGACGGGCCGCCCCCAGGCGGTGAGGGTAGGTAGCAACACATCTGCCACGCTGATCCTCAACACTGGAGCTCCCCAGGGGTGCGTGCTCAGTCCCCTCCTGTACTCCCTGTTCACCCACGACTGCATGGCCATGCACGACTCCAACACCATCATTAAGTTTGCAGACGACACAACAGTGGTAGGCCTGATCACCGACAACGACGAGACAGCCTATAGGGAGGAGGTCAGAGACCTGGCCGGGTGGTGCCAGAATAACAACCTATCCCTCAACATAACCAAGACTAAGGAGATGATTGTGGACTACAGGAAAAGGAGGACCGACCACTCCCCCATTCTCATCGACGGGGCTGTAGTGGAGCAGGTTGAGAGCTTCAAGTACCTTGGTGTCCACATCAATAGCAAACTAGAATGGTCCAAACACACCAAGACAGTCGTGAAGAGGGCACGACAAAGCCTATTCCCCCTCAGGAAACTAAAAAGATTTGGCATGGGTCCTGAGATCCTCAAAAGGTTCTACAGCTGCAACATCGAGAGCATCCTGACCGGTTGCATCACTGCCTGGTACGGCAATTACTCGGCCTCTGACCGCAAGGCACTACAAAGGGTAGTGCGTACGGCCCAGTACATTACTGGGGCTAAGCTGCCTGCCATCCAGGACCTCTACACCAGGCGGTGTCAGAGGAAGGCCCTAAAAATTATCAAAGACCCCAGCCACCCCAGTCATAGACTGTTCTCTCTACTACCGCACGGCAAGCGGTACCGGAGTGCCAAGTGTAGGACAAAAAGGCTTCTCAACAGTTTTCACCCCAAAACCATAAGACTCCTGAACAGATAATCAAATGGCTACCCAGACTATTTGCATTGTGTGCCCCCCCAACCCCTCTTTTAACGCTGCTACTACTCTCTGTTTATCATATATGCATAGTCACTATAACTATACACTCATGTACATACTACATCAATTGGGCCGACCAACCACTGCTCCCGCACATTGGCTAACCGGGCTATCTGCTTTGTGTCCCACCCGCCAACCCCTCTTTTACACTACTGCTACTCTCTGTTCATCATATATGCATAGTCACTTTAACCATATATACATGTACATACTACCTCAATCAGCCTGACTAACCGGTGTCTGTATGTAGCCTCGCTATTTTTATAGCCTCGCTACTGTAGCCTGTCTTTTTACTGTTGTTTTTATTTCTTTACCTACCTATTGTTCACCTAATACCTTTTTGCACTATTGGTTAGAGCCTGTAAGTAAGCATTTCACTGTAAGGTCTACACCTGTTGTATTCGGCGCACGTGACAAATAAACTTTGGTTTGATTTGAGACTTGTGGAGGTCACCAATTTTTTTTCTGAGGTCTTGGCTGATTTATTTTGATTTCCCCATGATATCAAGTAAAGAGGCACTGCGTTTGAAGGTAGGCCTTGAAATACATCCACAGGTACACATCCAATTGACTCAAAGGATGTCAATTAGCCTGTCAGAAGCTTCTAAAACCATGACATCATTTTCTGGAATTTTACAAGCTGTTTAAGGGCACAGTCAACTTAATGTATGTAAACTTCTGACACACTGGAATTGTGATACAGTGAATTATAAGTGAAATAATCTATCTGTAAACAATTGTTGGAAAAATCTGTTCTGTCATGCACAAAGTAGATGTCCTAACTGACTTGCCAAAACTATAGTTTGTTAACAAGAAATTTGTGGAGTGGTTGAAAACAAGTTTTAATGACTCCAACCAAAGTTTATGTAAACTTCCCACTTCAACTGTAAATATGTGTGTCTTTTGGAGGGGTTGGGTTAAAAGTGGAAGTCAAATTTCAATTGGACCTTGTGTGCAATTGACCAATAAAGTGAACTTCTTTATAAATAATAAATACGAGCATTACAAAACTAAGCTGGATGCGTACACAAAATCTTCCTCCATTCTCCGTACATACAGGAATGGATGAGTGTGTTGGTGACAGGGATAATCCACAGGCGTATCATACTATTTTGGCCACTAAAGCACATAGAGCATAGGATCAACTGGAATACAGGGGATGAAGTACAAGACGGAGGCTAACCTCGCCACCACGCCCCAGTCCAATCGCATATTACATAAGAAGGCTTAGCGTAGAAGACTGACGTTCAGAGCTCCATTCTCTTTAACTCTATCCGTAGGGCATATAATGTTCTCTGGATATGTAACTGTGCAGGATCAGCTCAGTACAACTGAAGGCACCAGATGTGTGGTAGCTTCACAAACCACCTGATCTCGCAAGTTTACATGGATGTTCTCTACAAGTGAAATAGTGCAGAGGTAATTGGTCTGGTTATTATGAGGCTAGATGTGGGGTGCAGGCAAATGATTCAAGACAAAATATGTTTCAATTGATTTCAGGGCTACACAAAATGAGGACTTTGACCTTATCTGTAGACCTGAAAAATTATTATGAACCTCGTTAATCACATCAGCAATATGCTAAGAGACGTTTAATTCAGCAAGCCATGGATAGTACAGCAATATTGGACTACTGTCTGGTTGCCCCCAACCTCAACCCCCCCATCTTTTTTCCCCCTCCAGTCATTTCAATCGTTTGGGTTCGGATCCCACTGCTACCACCAATTGTGTACGGCAAGGATTTAGTAAAGGGTAGAAGAACTTCTTTCTTCAATGGTGAAGGATCAATATCATAGAGGTAGATAGAGGGCGCACATGGACCAAAGCCTGCTTTAGCATGGGCAGCACCCAGCAAGGGCAGCACCATTGAGGGCTTTCACCATTTTGAAGTAGTCAACTGGGTGGGACTTCCTATGGGTTAACAAAGAATCACAGAATTCCATCTAGGTCAGCAGCTTTATACCTGTTCAGACAATACACACTCCACCACAGTAGGTGGTGGACCTTTTAAGTTTATTTATGAACTGCTAATACACTCATAGAAGTATAATAATAACACATTGAGTATTTTAAAATGGAGATAGCCCCCAATGGTGCTGTCCATGCTGTCACAGAAGACGCACCTTACAAAGTTAAAAGGTGTGCTATTTTTCCATATCTACAATAAATAAACAAACATGTAGCCCCTTCAATCGCCAGCTCAAAGACCACCCTGATCCCAAATCCTCCCAACAAACGATCCCGCAGGGTGATTACGCCCTCTTCTGTCGAGAATTGGTACGACATTTCTATCACCTTCCCTATTTCTATGTCTCCCTCTCCAATTCACCCTCTGTCTCTGTGTGATTGACAGCTCACACTTCAACCCTGAGGAACTTCCTCTGAGCCCCAGACATGAGCAGGCCATGCTCCTGCTGGAGAGGGCTCGGTTAAAAGCTCGCTTCAATCACGCCAAAGGGGAACGCCCTCAAACCCGCCGCTCCCATTCTGCCCAGAGATACAACCCGTAAGTCAGCTGTGTCTGCAACTCTGTTGATCTCCCCCCTATTAGTCTGACTACCTGATCTCCCCCCTATTAGTCTGACTACCTGATCTCCCCCCTATTAGTCTGACTACCTGATATCCCCCCCTATTAGTCTGACTACCTGATCTCCCCCTATTAGTCTGACTACCTGATCTCCCCCCTATTAGTCTGACTACCTGATCTCCCCCCTATTAGTCTGACTACCTGATCTCCCCCCTATTAGTCTGACTACCTGATCTCCCCCCTATTAGTCTGACTACCTGATCTCCCCCTATTAGTCTGACTACCTGATCTCCCCCTATCAGTCTGACTACCTGATCTCCCCCCTATTAGTCTGACTACCTGATCTCCCCCCTATCAGTCTGACTACCTGATCTCCCCCCTATTAGTCTGACTACCTGATCTCCCCCCTATTAGTCTGACTACCTGATCTCCCCCCTATTAGTCTGACTACCTGATCTCCCCCCTATTAGTCTGACTACCTGATCTCCCCCCTATTAGTCTGACTACCTGATCTCCCCCCTATTAGTCTGACTACCTGATCTCCCCCCTATTAGTCTGACTACCTGATCTCCCCCCTATTAGTCTGACTACCTGATCTCCCCCCTATTAGTCTGACTACCTGATCTCCCCCTATTAGTCTGACTACCTGATCTCCCCCTATTAGTCTGACTACCTGATCTCCCCCTATTAGTCTGACTACCTGATCTCCCCCCTATTAGTCTGACTACCTGATCTCCCCCCTATTAGTCTGACTACCTGATCTCCCCCCTATTAGTCTGACTACCTGATCTCCCCCCTATTAGTCTGACTACCTGATCTCCCCCCTATTAGTCTGACTACCTGATTGTCTGTCTGTCTGTCTGTCTGTCTGTCTGTCTGTCTGTCTGTCTGTCTGTCTGTCTGTCTGTCTGTCTGTCTGTCTGTCTGTCTGTCTGTCTGTTAGTCTGACTACCTGATGCTCTGTGTGTCTGTCTGTCTGTTAGTCTGACTACCCGATGCTCTGTCTGTCTGTCTGTCTGTCTGTTAGTCTGACTACCCAATGCTCTGTCTGCCTGTCTGTTAGTCTGACTACCTGATGCTCTCTGTCTGTCTGTTAGTCTGACTACCTGATGCTCTGTCTGCCTGTCTGTTAGTCTGACTACCTGATGCTCTGTGTGTCTGTTAGTCTGACTACCTGATGCTCTGTCTGTCTGTCTGTCTGTTAGTCTGACTACCTGATGCTCTGTCTGTCTGTCTGCCTGTCTGTTAGTCTGACTACCTGATGCTCTGTCTGTCTGTCTGTCTGTCTGTCTGTCTGTCTGTCTGTCTGTCTGTCTGTCTGTCTGTCTGTCTGTTAGTCTGACTACCTGATGCTCTGTCTGTCTGTCTGTCTGTCTGTCTGTCTGTCTGTCTGTCTGTTAGTCTGACTACCTGATGCTCTGTCTGTCTGTCTGTCTGTCTGTCTGTCTGTCTGTCTGTCTGTCTGTCTGTCTGTCTGTCTGTCTGTCTGTCTGTCTGTTAGTCTGACTACCTGATGCTCTGTCTGTCTGTCTGTCTGTCTGTCTGTCTGTCTGTCTGTCTGTCTGTCTGTCTGTCTGTCTGTCTGTCTGTCTGTCTGTCTGTCTGTCTTTATATTTAGTTCTGTATAAGTGTGTCTACCCTTTCCTACATCTCTCTCTCCTTTCAGTTCTTAATTTCTCTCTCTGTCTTTTTCTTTCTGTGTGATTGAAAAAGGTGACATTAGGTAACTTCCAATGACTGATCGTTTCAGAATCATAACTCTGGCTTCTGATTGGATGTTCCACAGAGATGCAGGGAGTGTTATATAGTATAACTTATGTAACCATGTTGATGACACACACCATGATATTTCAGTTTCTGTAATGGGTATTTTGTTCCTGAAATCCCCTCTTATATCAGTGGGATACATTCACAGCAAATGGTATTAGGAATACTGGCACTCATGAGAGAACACACACACTCAAACACACACTTTCATGCATTTGTGTCAGCAGAAGTACTTGTATTTGTGACTATGAAAATATGTACAGGCTGTGAGTAAGAATATGAAGTTATTATTATTATTATTATTATATACAGTGTTTAGTGTGTTTCCCTGTTCTATCCAGCAGGAGGCAGCAGTCTGGGATTGATTCAGGACTTGTCCAAAAGGCTGTGGCTGTGAAACCCAAGGAAGAGCTGACAGCCCCTCCCTCATCAGGTCCACTCCTGGTCCCACAAAGCAGAGACCTCTCCCCTGGGGGGCATAATCGTCGGTATGGTAACTCACCCACGAGGGTGCGGTTTGAGGATGAATCAGAGAAGGAGGCAGAGTCTCGCTACCTGGATCGGGTGAAGGAGCGTGGGCGGGCCACGGGACAGAAATCCAAGGGCACTCTGGAAAAGAAGGCGGAGACTAGCATAAGCATTACAGGCCTTACTCCAAGACTGGAGGACGTTGGTTTCACAAACGCTGCTTCTACCCAGGTAACGGAGGTAGTGGTGCTGTTAAGGAAATGTGAAGCTTGTGGATCCATTCTTAGGGATCCTCCAGTGCCCGAACCAGAGACTGCTCCGCCCCAGTCCGGCAACGCGGAGGAGAATAAAGGCAGGAAGGTCTCTCGCTGGGGCCCCCCAGCCCAATCAGACGGGATCCCCCAACCAGATCAGCCCAGCAGCATCCACCCCAAAGCGGCAGGGGTCACCTTCGGCGAGGTCCTGATTCTGGGAGAGGATACAGAGGGCGGGGCCGGGGGTGCAGTGGGGGAGAGGTCCTCCGGTTTCGGGAAGTTGAGGAGGCGCAGCAGGAAGGGAGAGAGCCGGCTGAAACGGGTCGGCTCGGGACATGGCCCCTATGGTGCCTCGTGGGCCCACCGTCGGAACTCCAACCCCAGAAACAGGGTCAACGTGTGCAGGCGAGCCGTCACCTTTGCTCTAGGCAGTCCTGTAGCTCTGGACCGCCCTCTGGTGGGAGCCTCCGGAAACAGCAGCCCCAAGGATAGTGACGCCCCCACCCCGCCACTGCCCATTAAGTCAGCTCTGAAGTCAGGCTGCAAGAGCAGGGCGAGTGGGCAGCGTGTGGTAAAGCTCCTGCCCTCGGTTCAGTATCGCCTCATCAACCTGGATGAGGGGGCAGGGGGAAGCCCACAGCATGACCTCATCACCACAGAGCATCATGGGGAGGGTCCTATCTCTGCCCTGTCAGGGTCTCCGCCTAGCGCCGCCTTAGTCCCCTGCATCCGACCGTCGTCCCTCAGGTACTCCCCTGCCAGGATCACCCCTGACCTCCCCCCTGCGGAACTCTGTGAAACTGCTGCAGATGGAGCTGGTGAGTAGATAGAATGTATTGTGTTGGAAGGAACTGTAGACTTGATGTGATGTGCTCACTGAATGCTTCATTCAGTTACACACATAAAATGTCTTCCAGGTTTGGCGCTGAGCGGAGACGTGTGTCGAGATCTGCTGGTGGCTCTTCCAGAGTGCCGCCCTGCGCTGCGCTGCTTGGGCGTGTCCCGAGCAGAGGACCTGAGGGCAGAGTTATTGAGAGCGGAGCACCTGAAGGCAGAGGCTCAGTGGGAGGATGGCCAAGAGGGGGCTCGGTCAGTATGGATCCCACCACTGACACCAAATTCAAGTCAGACCCATATATATGTTTAATGTGGCTCTGGCTCCTTTAAATGGTGTGTTATTCTTAATCTATCTGACAGGGAGGCAAGACTGCCTCCTCCTGGTACTGAAGCATAACTTCAAGCTCCACAGTTTGTTCTGTCAGAGGGAGCTTTAACTCTGACGGGGTGGATAAGTGCAAAACTGTTAGCTACTCTGTGATAGATTGCATTAGTACATTTGGCACCATACAGTTTTTCTGTAATGTATCTTGCAGGAATTGAACTATGCGTTGTAATCCCTAGGTGACAGATTCAATCGAACATAAACCACTGTTCACGCTTACAGCCTGCTTTTTTACGTACAACTGACATGTTTTGCTCTGTCTGTATGTGTTGGTGACTTGTGTAGGAGGTCTATGGCAGAGCGGGACGGCAGACCCAAGCTATCTCTGCGACGGTTCTTCTCCTCCATCGGGCTGCACAGTGTGGGCAGGCTGGTGAAGGGAGGGCGCTCCAGCAGCATGGAACAGCTCAGCATCTCAGCGCCGCGGGCCAGCTCTGCCTCACCCAGCCCCACCCATAGCCCTCACACCAACACCCGCCTGCAGAGGACCCCCTCACTACAGGCCCTGCACTCAGTAAGCACCAGCTATTCACTTCAGCTCAGTCGAGTTCTATTCAATCTAGTTCAATTCAGTTCAGTTACATTTATTTATATTCAGTTCGATTCAGTTCTGTTAAATGTTTTCACTAACTTATTTGTCAAGGAACAGAAATGCATATGCCACTTTACTTTTACACCATTCTTTAACATTTTCATATTGAGATGCAATTTTCATTGCTGACATTCAAAATACAAGAGACTCTGGCTGTGCCTGAAATCTGTCTTGCCTACTACTACTGCATAATGTCTACTAATCTAACTACATAGAAATTACAACGTATACTGTTTAGTAAAAACGAATGCAGTAAGCAATTAATATCAGGGTACTAGGCTCATCTTAATGGGAATGCATCCTTTATCCTTTATTGGGGTGGCAGGTAGCCTAGTGGTTAGAGCGTTGGGCCAGTAACCGCAAGGTTGCAAGTTCAAATCCCTGAGCTAACAAGGTACACATCTGACGTTCTGCCCCTGAACAAGGCAGTTAACCCACTGTTTCTAGGCCCTCATTGAAAATATGAATTTGTTCTTAACTGACTTGCCTCGTTAAATAAAGGTATTAAATTACACAATTGCACTGATTCCCACCAGTCGTTCATTTTGGTACAGCGCCTCACCTTCTCTGGTTATCAGCTGTTGTCAGACACAAGTGGGTCTCGAAAGACGATTCTCTTCCTCAACAGTGTGCAGCAAATTTTACTAGATGAAAATCCAAAATGAGTATGACATCCTGGCATTTAAAGCATATTTAAAGCATATTGAATTTTCTATTTTTGAAACCCACAAAATCCTTACTGTTTAGAAGGAAAGTAAGGTATTCAGACACCGCCGCTGTCTGTGAATGTCAGGACTCAGGAGACAACATCAACTGCACAGATGATGACACCTGTTGCAATGTCCCTAATAAACACAAATGTCCTTCTCTGTCACCAGGTGTCCCCACTGGCCCAGCTTCGGAAAGCCTCCTCTGTGCAGAGTCTGGAGAGGAGAGTGGAGCGTTCTACCATTCTGGGAGAGGTGTCCGTGCCTAACAGCCTGGCACCCAGGTACTCTGTGTGTGTGTGTGTGTGTGTGTGTGTGTGTGTGTGTGTGTGTGTGTGTGTGTGTGTGTGTGTGTGTGTGTGTGTGTGTGTGTGTGTGTGTGTGTGTGTGTGTGTGCGCGTGCGCGTGCGCACAGAGAGAGAAGGGAAAAAATAGATTTCTCATTGTGTCTAGGCTCTAAATCAACCAGCACTGAAAGTACTCTGTACTTTCCGATTGTTCAAGCGGTAAATTCTTTTTGTCATGGAACAGAAATGTCATTCCAATCAACAAATTTCAGGACACCATAAGGAACATAAATACTAGGACCGTGAATAATGTAATCCTTATTGACACAACACTACAAATCCAGGCAGCTTTCCAAAAGCTCTTGAAGTGATGTCATCTAGACCGTATTTACACTAAGCAATGTTTTACTTGGCAAAATGCCTTACGTATATAAAAACAATATAGCTCGATTATTGTAAGATCCCATTTCCAATAGGAAACTGACAAACTGCCACTAATTTTCCACTACATTTGACTGAAATGTGTCTATATACTATCTCTACAGGATGATCCAGAGAGCCCTGAGCGTGGAAGATGTGTTAGCCACACGGGTGGTGCGTCCCATGGGTCCAATGGGCAGGGTCGTCCAGGCCTTCCCTGATGGGACCCTCTGGTTGGAGCTCACCAGACCTCCTAACGGCCCTTTTGGGTTCGTCATCTCACGAGGCAAAGGTCGACCGGTCACAGGTATATTAAAGCACTAGTACTGTATAACTGGGTTCCATTAGATGTAGCCTACATTTTACTGTTGTGGATGTGAGGGTGTACAGTGCATTCGGAAAGTATTCAGACTCCTTCACTTTTTCGACATTTTGTTACATTACAGCCTTATTCTAAAATGAATTACATACATACAACAATGTTCCTTATCAATCTACACACAATACCCATTTTTGTAAATGTATTAAAAAATAAATAACAGAAATACCTTATTTACATAAGTATTCAGACCCTTTGCTATGAGACTTGAAATTGAGCTCAGGTACATCCTGTTTCCATTGATCATCCTTGAGATGTTTCTACAACTTGATTGGAGTCCACCTGTGGTAAATTCAATTGATTGGATATGATTTGGAAAGGCACACACCTTTCTATTGTAAGGTTCCACAGTTGACAGTGCATGTCAGAGCAAAAACCAAGGAATTGTCCGTAGAGCTCCAAGACAGGATTCTGTCGAGGTACAGATCTGGGGAAGGGTACCAAAAAATGTCTGCAGCATTGAAGGTCCCGAGGGAACACAGTGGCCTCCATCATTTTTAAATGGAAGAAGTTTGGAACCACCAAGACTCTTTCTAGAGCTGGCCACCCGGCCAAACTGAGCAATCGGGGAGAAGGGCTTTTGTCAGGGAGGTGAACAAGAACCCAATGGTCACTCTGACAGAGCTCCAGAGTTACTCTGTGGAGATGGGAGAACCTTCCAGAAGGACAACCATCTCTGCAGCACTCTACCAATCAGGCCTTTATGGTAGAGTGGCCAGGAGGTCCTGAGCGCTCTGGTGCAGGTTTTCATCAAGGATCTCTCAGTACTTTGCTCCGGTCATCTTTCCCTCATTCCTGACTAATCTCCCAGTCCCTGCCACTGAAAACATCCCCACAGCATGATGCTGCCACTCATACAACAATGTAAGCCACTCTTCAGTAAAAGGCACATAACAGCCCACTTGCAGTTTGCCAAAAGGCACCTAAAGGACTCTCAGACCATGAGGAACAAGATTCTCTGGTCTGATGAAACCAAGATTGAACTCTTTGGCCTGAATGCCAAGCGTCACGTCTGGAGGAAACCTGGCACCATCCCTACGGTGAACCATGGTGGGGGCAGCATCATGCTGTGGGGATGTTTTCAGTGGCAGGGACTGGGAGATTAGTCAGGAATGAGGGAAAGATGACCGGAGCAAAGTACTGAGAGATCCTTGATGAAAACCTGCACCAGAGCGCTCAGGACCTCAGACTAGGGCGACGGTTCACCTTCCAACAAGACAACGATCCTAGCACACAGCCAAGACAACGCAGAAGAGGCTTCAGGACAAGTGTCTGAATGTCCTTGAGTGGCGCAGCCAGAGCCCGGACTTTAACCCGATCGAACATCTCTGGAGAGACCTGAAAATAGCAGTGCCACGATGCTCCCCATCCAACCTGAGGTTGGCGTATTGCTGCAGAATGCTGTGGTAGCCATGCTGGTTAAGTGTGCCTTGAATTCTAAATAAATCACAGACAGTGTCAACAGCAAAGCACCCCCACACCATCACACCCCCTCCTCCTTGCTTCATGGTGGGAACCACACATACGGAGATCATCCATTCACCTACTCTGCGTCTTACAAAGACACGGCGGTTGGAACCAAAAATCTCAAATTTGGACTCATCAGACCAAAAAACAGATTTCTAATGTCCATTGCTCATGTTTCTTGGCCCAAGAAAGTCTCTTCTTCATATTGGTGTCCTTTAGTAGTGGTTTCTTTGCAGCATTTCGACCTTGAATGCCTGATTCACGCAGTCTGCTCTGAACAGTTGATGTTGAGATGTGTCTGTTACTTGAACTCTGTGAAGCATTTATTTGAGCTGCAATTTATGAGGCTGGTAACGCTAATGAACTTATCCTCTGCAGCAGAGGTAACTCTGGGTCTTCTTTTCCTGTGGCGGTCCTCATGAGAGACAGTTGCAGGTGACTACCTCATGAAGCTGGTTGAGAGAATGCCAAGCGTGTGCAAAGCAGTAATCAAGGCAAAGGTTGGCTACTTTGGGGAATCTCAAATATAAAATATATTTAGATTTGTTTAACACTTTTTTGGTTACTAAATGATTGATTCCATATGTGTTATTTCATAGTTTTAATGTCTTCACTATTATTCTACAATGTAGAAAATAGTAAAAATAAAGAAAAACTCTTGAATGAGTAGGTGTGTTCAAACTTTTGACTGGTACTGTATATTAATTAGCAAAAATGTCTAAAAACCTGTTTTTGCTTTGTCATTATGGGGTAATGTGTGTAGATTGATGAGGGAAAAAAACGATTTGATCCATTTTAGTATAAGGCTGTAACATAACAAAATGTGGAAAAAGTCAAGGGGTCTGAATACTTTCCGAATGCACCGTATATTCATTAAACACCTAATGGCAGGGATTTTAGGTGGGTGTTTTAGAGGGCATTTTACCCGAGTGTGTAATGACATACTATTTAATGATTTTAAATTGACATATTCTTAGTGTTTGCACCATTACCTATTGTGCCCTCCCTCCCTCCCCATCTCTCTTTCTATCTCCCTCTCGGTCCTTCCCCCACCCCTCTCTCTTGTCTCAGGTGTGTACGTGGAGCAGGTAGGGGACGGTACTGAGGAGGGCCTGTACTCTGGGCTCCTGGGTGTTGGGGATGAGATTCTGGACGTGAACGGGGAGACAGTGGCTGGACTGACCCTGGATCTGGTGACACGCCTCATGACCCGTGACAGCACTGCCTCTATCCGTGTCCTGCCGCACCGTCGGAACCATCGCTGAGCAACGCCACAATAGAATATTCCATTATCCATTTCAATGAAAAAACACACTGGATACTGCGCCATGATGATGTCATGACGAAAACTTGAGAATGGAAATAGGCATAAAGAGACCTTTTTAACTCAGGGAGAACAAAAGGAAGGACACAATACATCTCCTTTTCTATTATTAGGCCTAATCTTTGAAGATTCAGGCAAATGTTTGTGAATCAAAACAGATAAAACAAATTATGAAGAAAATGTTGCACTGAAGATGCAAGTGAGATGATCTACAGTGCCTTCAGAAAGTATTCATACCTCTTGACTTATTCCACATGTTGTTGCTACAGCCTAAATTCCAAATGGATTATATTGATTTTATTTTCTCAACCATCTACACACAATACCCCATAATGACAAAGTGAAATCATGTTTTTAGAAAATGTTGCTAATTTATTGAAATTGAAATACAGAAATATCTTATTTACGAAAGCATTCACAACCCTGAGTCAATATATGTTAGAATCACCTTTGGCATTGATTACAGCTGTGAATATTTCTGTGTAAGTCTCTAAGAGCTTTGCACACCTGCATTGTACAATATTTGCACATTATTCTTTTAAAAATTATTCAAGCTCTGTCAAGTTGGTTGCTAGACATTTTCAAATTTTGCCATAGATTTTCAAGTAGATTTAAGTCAAAACTGTAACTAGGCCACCCAGGAACATTCACTGTTGTCTTGGTAAACAACTTGGTAAGTGTATTGTTGGCCTTGTGGTTTAGGTTATTGTCCTGCTGAAAGGTGAATTTGTCTCCCAGTGTCTGTTGGAAAGCAGACTGAACCAGGTTTTCCTCTAGGATTTTGAACCAGGTTTTCCTCTAGGACTGTGCTTAGCTCTATTCCATTTATTTTTGTCCAAAGAAACTCCCTAGTCCTTGCCTATGACAAGCATACCCATAACATGATGCAGCCACCACTATCCTATAAAATATAAAGTGATGTGTTGTATTGGATTTGCCCCTGTCACAGCTGCCGAAAGGAGCAGACCAAAGTGCAGCGTGGTTGTAGTTCCACATTTTATTTTATCCATGAAACTTTGCGAAACATAAATAACTGCATTGGCAAACTAACCGTGACGCAGAGAGAAACAAACACTACTCAAAATATAATAACCCACAAAACCCAGGAAGAAAAACCCCTACTTAAATATGATCTCCAATTAGAGACAACGAGGACCAGCTGCCTCCAATTGGAGATCAACCCCCCCAAAAAAAACAAGAAATAGAAAAACTAGAACTTAAACATTGATATACAAAACATAGAAAAACACAAAACCGCTGTCACGCACTGACCTACTCTACCATAGAAAATAACCTCTTACTATGGTCAGGACGTGACAGCCCCGAACATAACACTTTGTATTCAGGACATAAAGTTAATTTCTTTGCAACATTTTTTGGCAGTTTTACTTTAGTGCCTTAATGCAAACAGCATGCATGTTTTGGAATATGTTTATTCTGTACAGGCTTCCTTCTTTTCACTCTCAATTAGGTTAGTATTGTGGAGTAACTACAATGTTCTGTATCCATCCTCAGTTTTCTCTTATCACAGCCATTAAACTCTGAAACTGTTTTAAAGTCACCATTGGCCTCATGGTGAAATCCCTGAGCGGTTTCATTCCTCTCTGGCATCTGAGTAAGAAAGGACGTCTGTATCTTTGTAGTGACTGGGTGTATTGACACACCATCCAAAGTGTAATTAATAACTTCAACATGCTCAAAGGGATGTTCAATGTCTGCTTTTTTTTATCGATCTACCATTAGGTGCCCTTCTTTGCAAGGCATTTGAAAACCTCCCTGGAATTTGTGGTTGAATTTGTGTTTGAAATTCATTGCTCAAATGAGGGACCTTACAGATAATTGTATGTGTGTGGCACAGAGATGAGGTAGTCATTCAAAAATAACGTTAAACGCTATTGCACACAGAGTGAGTCCATGCACCTTATTATGTGACTTGTTAAGCACATTTTTACTCCTGAACTTATTTAGACTTGCCATAACAAAAGGGTTGAATACTTATTCACTCAAGACATTTCAGCTTTCCATTTTTTGTGAATTTGTAAAAATGTCTACAAACATAATTCCACTTTGACATTATGGGGTATTGTGTGTAGGCCAGTGACACCAAATCCCAATATAACCCATTTTAAATTAAGGCTGTAACACAACAAAATGTGGAAAAGGGGTGTGAATTATTTCTGGGGTGTGAATTCTTTCTGAAGGCACTGTAAATAAAGACTGTATAATGATTATTTTGCATTTCACAATAAATAGCCTATTGTGTCAAAGGTGAAAATGACATCTGTTTATTATTAATTGCCTGTTGCCTTAATTTACACTTACTATATGCACATTCGGGCCTTATATTTGGTCATTTACACAATTTCTGTGCAACCCACTAGTCTACCTTTTCCCACCACAAAGCCTACCTTGAAGGAATACAATTGCAAACTTTGTCGAAAAAGCTAATTCATAGTAGGTCTACTACCAATGTGGTAAAAATGATTCTCAAAGGTTATTCAACAGTTAGAACTTTTACTTTATTCTTATTTGTTTTGTGTGGCAGTGTCTCATTCTGCAATCACTTTATTGACTCGAATGAAATGAGTTGGGAAATAGGCTGTTTGTTTTTCTCTTTTTGTAGCAACAGCATTCTCAGTCTGCTTCACCAGTAGGATGCTTGTGACCAGTGATCTAAAAGCACGTGATATTATTTCGGTCGTGACAGTCAACTTTACAAGTCGCTAAAACAGAGGAAGGAATTATCAGTGAAAGTGGTGTCTCCTGGTGTTCTGTTTAACTTAAGCCAATTAGGTTTTCTCCGCAGTTTGAAACTTATAAAGGTTTCTGAATATTAAATGTCTCTTAACACGTCTTTGTAGAATACACATATATTATTGGCCAAGTGTTTTAGCCTAGGCCTAGTTAAGTAATAAGCCTATATCCACCTCTATTCTACGGAAGCCCTTATAAGCCAGCGTTTTACAAACTCGGTCCTCGGGACCTCAAGGGGTGCACATTTTGTTTTTTGTCCTAACGCTATGCAGTGTCGAAACTCTTCCACAGTAGTATATGCTTGTGCTTACTTGCCAAAAAGAGGCTATAGAAGAGGGGAAGGCTGTCTTCCGTTTGCCTACTAATGAATTGACACACTCCACTTATCGGTTTCCTGGTATTGGAGGAGAGAGGACAGAGGACAGAGGACATAGGCCGGACTTTTGCCCAAACGAGAAACCCGTATATGTCATCCAGTGATGGCTCTTCACTGCTGATTTCTCCGTTCACTAATCCGACGAATGGGGCTGATATGGGTTTATCTCTCTCACCCGTGTCTCCCCAGGGGGAACCCCGCTAAATTTGCCATGAATCCCAGGCCTGGCCACTCCATACATAGGCTCCATAAAAACAATGACACTTGGCCTATCTGAAGTCCTTTGATATTGGATCCATTTGTACATTCAAAAATGTAGCAAAGTATTGTTGTTTATTAAGGAATAGAATAGAGATTAGACCTACATTCAACTGAAATGTATATTACTATAATGATTATCATTATGATTATTAGGCTATTATTATTATATGGCTATTATTAACAGGCATACTCTATAAATTATAGGGTTATTTTGCCTAATGTTGATATGCCCTTAAGCCTTATGCACGACAAAGATAAACATATTATACCTTAAATACATATTTGTTTGTTTTCCAGGGGAAAAAATTGTATCAGAAACATGTAACCACCTCGATGAACCTTTAGCCTATTCCTCGCATCGTTGTAGTTACTGGAGTTGCAGCCATATATTTTTATGCTTTGCCCTCCACAAGCCTATATAGCCTACGACAGCCAAATAATAATGAATCATTTCATAAATAATGGGTTTAGGGTCTTATCGGGAACGAAGAGGCCGCTGCCGTGCGCTTATCTCCCCTGGCCACATTGCGGTCGTGTTCCGCTGCACAAACTGAGCGGGCGCCCTGGACGCAATGAGGAATAACTCAAACCTCACTTCCAGTTCCACACTGCACTTCACCAGCACAAAAAAAACTCAGACATGGATGACCCACTCACAAAATGGCTCCACTTTCACACTGACATCAACAACACGTCGGGAACGGTAAGCGCATACAATTCATCTATATTTCATTTTCCGTGCCTGCTTTGCACGCGAATTATTTTGAATTACAATTAGGAGTGTGTTTGAAGTGCTTTTTCGTTATTGTTCGTTCCGTGGACACTTTGGAATGCATTAGAAACGCTTATAGGGCCTATTATGTTTCTCAGATTTAACCCCCCCTCCCCACAATTATAGGCTCATTAACCTAGGCCTAAATAATGATGTGGCTATTGGTTAAAACTGATTGTTTTGGCCTATTTTAATCTGTATGGATATAAATATGTATTGTCATTGGCCCATTGACAGTGGTAGGTTGTTTTATTAGCCTACAGTTAAAAAAGATTGCCTTGTGGTTTCTTCGTTGTTTTGAGTTATGGTAGGCTACACACTTCAATACTACAGCATCTAGACCTATACAGTAGAACAAGAAAGGGAACGAAAAATAAATCCAAAATTCTTACAAAAGCTCTGTTATGCCAACCTTTGTTCCAAATGACTGTATTGGATCTTAGGCTATTGCTTAAACTATGGGAGAGAGAAAAAAAAACGTTATAGAGTCGTTATAAAGGCCTTTTGATTAGGGATTTTTAAGATTCCTATTCACTTACTCTCTTGTTAATAATACATTAATTAATACATAAAATTAAATAGGCCTATAATAATAGATCATTTCAAGAGCAAATAGGCTTTCAAGTGGTCTTTCTTGCAACAACAACAACAAACGTTAGAGGATTTGAATAAAAAGTAATGTTCGAAAACATCGACACCAATTGCCTTTTCAAATGCCACATTGAATGCTTCCTCCACAGGCCTTGGTCAGGTTGTTGCTGAAATCTGAATAACGTACAAGTAAAAGCCCAGTTGTTTGAGGGGGAAAGGACTTCGAAGAACAACACGAACGAATAACCATCAAAAGCAGTTAATTCAATACTGTTTTAGACTGACCTCTCATAACGTAGGCACCTTGTGCTGTTCATATTCTTTGTAGGCCTATTCGTTATTCGCATTGAATGTATTTCTTCTTCTTTCAAACATATTCAATGTGGTGCACTCAAAGATGTCCATAGGTATTCGGAGAATTTCAAGAAGTAGAACTATCCTATTTTTTTCATAATAGAAAACCCTTCGATGACCCTTCTAGGATTTATTTAGGGGCTAATCCAAAATGTGGAAAATAAGTAACTCGACCATAGCCTACAAAATGACATGGAAACGTGTTGGTGATGACTATTTGGGACATTGATGAGGACATGCACCACCCGTTTTGAATCAAAAACACGTAACAATTTGATGTGCAGATGCCTGCATTTTAGGGGTTATTTTCTTGCTGATTTCTAGGCTCAACGAAATCAACACATTCCGTCTTTAAAATGTGTGGCTTTATACACACGACCCTTCACAGCATAATAACAGCCTTATAATGATGGAATCATGGAGTGATGAAATGATGGGAGAAGTCTAGAATCTGAATCTGATTTGAAGAATCAAACACGTTTTTTACAAGATCAGTCTTATTTTAGGCTATCGCATGCATCTATTTACGAAACATTTTTCTGCCCCATAGTGTGGTGTTTTCGACAGCTGATTTATGGAAAGGCAGGACATAACTACAACGTGATGAAATTATGGAAAAAATTAAGCCGGAGCTTTGTCCTGGAAGTCCCGGTGCCAAATCGTGCAGCCCACTGAAGCAGGATTTCATCATCAGGGGGAATGGATGCAAAGACCTGGAGGACTCGAAGGAGGAGAACTTCCCAGGGGAGGAGGTTAAAACAGATGACGCGCCTCTGCGGGACCCGCGCAACCTGACCATCATCCTCAACGGCGTTGCCAAGGAAACCGCTTACGACGCTCTTGACCTGAAAAGGGAAGTACCAGTAATCGAGCTCTCGAGGAGAGACGATATAAAGGCGGGACAGCAGAGAACGGACTGTCTCACGGTACCGATC
Organism: Salmo trutta; assembly: GCF_901001165.1. Taxonomy (NCBI): domain Eukaryota; kingdom Metazoa; phylum Chordata; class Actinopteri; order Salmoniformes; family Salmonidae; genus Salmo; species Salmo trutta. Next base: position 30,184,832 of record NC_042987.1, read on the forward strand.
ACGGAGCTTCGCAGACCACCCGTGCCGTTGCCGCTGCCGCACGGAGACGCGCTGAACGACGCCCGAATGGTTCAGCTGAGCCCAAACGCGTTCCCTCTCCCAGCGCGAGCGATGCTCTACAACCTGGCGCAACCTCTCTCCGCAATCAACAGGTAAAATATAATAAAGCATCAAATAGCCTAGCCTTTATGCATTTGAAACAAGTGTTATGTTTTCCTGCTAGGTTTATTTCACCCTAAAGAATATAGTCTATAAGCCTATAAGTTATTCATCGTCATTTATTTTTAAGGTAGAATAATTATATGTAGCCTACAGTATTAGGCCTACCGATAGGCATACATCAACACATGTGTTTATAGCCTACCTAAAAATGGAAAAAAAATGAGAAACAGCAAAAGTTCATGTAGTTGCTTGTTATCTAGGCTATTGGCTTAATCTACCTTCACAAGGGTATCTGTCAGTGCCTTTCCCTCTAGGCTACCTGTGTTGATTAATTGCAGTCTTTTCCTTGATTCATTTGAATGTGGAGGATTTCAGGTTAGTCTACTGCCTATACTCACACATAGCTTATGTGTTTTGGTTGTGAGTAGGGACACCAAGACCATCTGTGGTCCTCTGTAGCTCAGTTGGTAGAGCATGGGGCTTGCTATGGCAGAATAGTGGGTTCGATTTCTGGGACCACCCATCCTGAAAATGTATGCATGCATGACTTTAAGTCGTTTTTCTAAAATCCTCTGCTAACTGCATATATTATAGAGGCTATAATTAGGCTATCAATTTCATGAAATATTTAGGTATTGCTTCATACCTCATATTGGTGAGCTGTTATAGTCTATATGTGCCTGTGTGTAAATAGTGTGTGTGTATGGTCACCTGTGCCTCATATATTTTCTCTGTCACTAGTCTTGGAGGAGAGTCGGAACAATACTGCATGTACCCCAGCAACAGGGTAAAGCACCGCCCAGCGCCTTACGAGGTTGAGCTCGACGAGGGTAGGCGCATTTTAGATCTTTCTAAGTATGGTAAGACGCACCTCTGCTGTGTCCTCCTGCTGCTTACAGTCTTCTCCTCAATCCTCTCCTCATCTCAACATCATCCCATTCCATTTATCCCCTGGCATGGCTGTAACATGGGTAGGTATTTAATAAAATAGTCTACTGACCACCAACTTATAGAGAACTCCTAACTAAACCTAATCTTCTGAAATAGTCAAATATACATCTGATGTCTATGGTTTTAGCTTCTTGGAAACACAATATACTGCATCTCATTTTCTCTATCCCCGCTCACAGTCAAATACAGTAGTAGCATAAAGGAACGGTGTAGGGAGATAGGTGCTGCCATGCCAAGGCTTTGCTGCATAGTAAACTGGAGGATTAAGGGAGGCTGGGTGTGTTCCAGGAGAATGGCATGCACCAATGGGATGTTCTATTTCTAAAATGCATCCCACAGTTTCTGGCGTGAGCCGCAGATATTGTTAATCGGCTTCATGTGCCAATATCTAAAAAACAACTTTGGAAAATACACTACATGACCAAAAGTATGTGGACACCTGTTCATCGAACGTCTCATTCCAAAATCATGGGCATTAATATGGAGTTGGTCCCCCCTTTGCTGCTATAACAGCCTCCACTCTTCTGGGAAGGCTTTCCACTAGATCAGGGCTGCCCAACCCTTTTCCTGGAGCTGAAATAGCCAAATCCACTCATTTGAAGGGGAGTCTACATACTTTTGTATATGTAGTGTATATCATAATGGGTAACATACAGTCTCAGTCAAAAGTTTGGACACACCTACTCATTCAAGGGTATTTCTTTATTTTTTACTATTTTCTACATTGTAGAATAATAGTGAAGACATCAAAACTATGAAATAACAAATATGGAATCATGTAGTAACCAAAAAAGTGTTAAACAAATCAAAACATATTTTATGTTTGAGATTCTTCAAAGTAGCTCCCTTTGTCTTGATGACAGCTTTGCACACTCTTGGCATTCTCTCAACCAGCTTCATCTGGAATGCTTTTCCTACAGTCTTGAAGGAGTTCCCACATTTGCTGAGCACTTATTGGCTGCTTTTCCTTCACTCTGCGGTCCAACTTATCCCAAACCATCTCAAGGTGTGTTGGGTCATTGTCCTGTTGAAAAACAAATGATAGTCCCACTAAGTGCAAACCAGATGGGATGACGTATCGCTGCAGAATGCTGTCGTAGCCAAGCTGGTTAAGTGTGCCTTGAATTCTAAATAAATCACTGACAGTGTCACCAGAAAAGCACCACCACACCATCACACCTCCTCCTCCATGCTTCACGGTGGGAGCCACACATAAGGGGATCATCCATTCACCTACTCTGCGTCTCACAAAAACACAGCGGTTGAAAAAAATCTCAAATTTGGACTCATCAGACCAAAGGACAGATTTCCACCGGTCTAATGTCCATTGCTCGTGTTTCTTGGCCCAAGCAAGTCTCTTCTTATTGGTGTCCTTCAGTAGCTGTTTCCTTGCAGCAATTCGACCATGAAGGCCTGATTCACACAGTCTCTTCTAAACAGCTGATGTTGTGTTGTGTCTGTTACTTGAACTCTGTGAAGCATTTATTTGGGCTGCAATTTCTGAGGCTGGTAACTCTAATGAACATATCCTCTGCAGCAGAGGTAACTCTGGGTCTTCCTTTCCTGTGGCGGTCCTCATGAGAGCCAGTTTCATCATAGTGCTTGATGGTTTTTGCGACTGCACTTGAAGAAACTTTCAAAGTTCTTGACATTTTCCAGATTGACTGACCTTCATGTCTTAAAGTAATGATGGACTGTCATTTCTCTTTGCTTATTTGAGCTGTTCTTGCCATAATATGGACTTGGTCTTTTACCAAATAGGGCTATCTTTTGTATACCACCCCTACCTTGTCACAACACAACTGATTGTCTCAAACGCATTAGGAAGGAAAGAAATTCCACAAATGACCTTTTAACGAGGCACACCTGTTAATTGAAATGGATTCCATGTGACTACCTCATGAAGCTGGTTGAGAGAATGACAAGAATGTGCAAAGCTGTCATCAAGGCAAAGGGTGGCTACTTTGAAGAATCTCAAATATAAATATATTTAGATTTGTTTAACACTTTTGGTTACTACATGATTCCATATGTGTTATTTAATAGTTTTCATGTCTTCACTATTATTCTACAATGTAGAAAATTATACAAATAAAGAAAAACCCTGGAATGAGTAGGTGTGTCCAAACTTTTGACTGGTACTATGCATCACAGGAGGTTGGTGGCACCTTCATTGGGGAGATCTGGCTCGTGTTAATGACTGGAGCGGAATGGTTTCCAAGAAACATGGTTTCCAAGTGTTTGATGCCATTCCATTTGCGCCGTTCCATTATTAAGAGCTGTTCTCCCCTCAGAAACCTCCTGTGACATACATTTATGGACCACCTATCACCTATCACCGGATGCTTAAATACTTTCTCATATACTGTGGCGTAGTGACCCTACTGAACCCCACTGAATCTCCTATCCCACTTCTGACATCAACGTAGCAAAGCCAAGAATAGAGTCCAACCCCAGCAACATTGTGCTCGCCAATCCAACACTGTAGTTGGTGTGCCAAAGTCTGAAACCTTTTTACATATGGCAGAGCTTTGACAAATACATGTATTCAGATTCTAAAAGTTCAATTGTCTAAATAAGTATGACAGCTCACTGCGTAATATCTTGTGCTAGTGTTTAAAGAGCCCTACTTCTGGTTGCTTTACGATACATAAATGGCTCTTTAACCACAACACCGTAGCTGTCTTCATAAATGCACAAGGCAGTCTCTTATCACTACGCTGGCTTCTTTCATGCCTCTATTCTCATTTTGTGTCACACTCCACTACTTTACCACCTTTAACACATTCTCATCACTTATCGGTTTTTAATTTACCTTGTGAGGAGGAAGGCTTACATCTGAAGTGTCCACTTCAATTCTGTAGAGGAGTTACGAGAATAAGCAAGCCTGACTTTAACAATGACATTGACATAATAAAACCTTTGGACTGTCTGAGTCTTACTTTTCATTTTTGCATCTCCCTTCCTACATCCCGTATCTCTCCTGTTACTCCTGTTCACCTTCTCCTCTCCTTCTCTTCTCCTCCTCTTCTCCTCCTCCTCCGCTCCCCTACACTTCTCCTCCTCTTCCTCCTCCCCTCCCCTTCTCCTCTCCTCCTCCCCCATCCTCCTCTCCTCCTCCTCTTCTCCTCCTCCTCCGCTCCCCTCCCCTTCTCCTCCTCTTCCTCCTCCCCTCTCCTTCTCCTCTCCTCCTCCCCATCCTCCTCTCCTCCTCCTCTCCTCCGCCAGCTGGCCAGCCAAAGATCGTACGGCGGATCTTCACCAACAGCCGGGAGCGCTGGCGGCAGCAGAACGTCAACGGAGCCTTCTCAGAGCTCCGCAAGCTCATCCCCACCCACCCACCGGACAAGAAGCTGAGCAAGAATGAGATACTGCGTCTGGCCATGAAGTACATCAGCTTCCTGTCCAACCTGCTGGATGACCAGGACGGAGGGGGCACAGTGGCCGTGGACAACGAGACAGGGCTTCTGGTGGGGGGCCGTGAGGGTCGACCCCAGGGGCCTCGTCAGGACGTGGTGGGACTGGCCACGGAGGACGACCTTCTCCTCCAGGGCACGTTGTCGCCCGGGTCCAGCTGCGGGAGTCTGCCAGATGGGGACGGCAGCCCCGAGAGCTTCACCGAGGACCGGGACTCACCCACAGCCCAGAGGACTGTGCCCGCCCCGCGCGGTAGGGAACTGCGACGCAACGTGCGTCCACAAGACAGCGGCAGCCAGCGATGACGGTGATGATAATAGTGGTGGTGACAGTCATAACGATGATGGTGACGGAGTTGACGATGGTGGAGTTGATGGTGACGAAGTTGATGGTGGACCGCAGGAAAACACATGGATTGACTTATTTCCCTGAAAGAGGGATGACTTAAATATACATGACAAGGGTCCTAGCATCTCTGAGATTCATCTAAAGAGCAGTGCTTTAGGTTCTGGAAGCATGCTGATGACAGAATTTCACTTCGTCAGGATTTTAATCAGCTCATACTGAAGCCAATGGCAGCTTGCTTGGTATGGTCCTTATTTGGTCAATTGGTGGACAAAACAAAAGACTTGTAAATTCTGCATGCTTTTAATGCTGTCTATGACCTGGGTTGAGGAACACTTCATATTTCCTGAGTTGTGAATGTTGAAATACAGTGTGCTTCTGTTACACTATTATGTCATGAGTAGTATACATCCTATGTCATCATCATAGAAGTCACTCATGCCATGGTACCATGAGGCGACTCAATGGACGCTACACCAGGAAATGACAATTGGAATGGTGTCATGTTCTCACCTTGGGTTAAGATCCAACTTCGCCAGTTGTCAATGAGGGCATTCTAACTCTTCTGAATAGTCAAGTTTACGACAACAACACGACAACAGCATAGCTGTTTCACTGATAGCAATGGCTTGATGGCAAATCCTCACAATAAAATACACACTTAAACTAGCATTAAAGACAATTATTTGCTTGAAAATGTGTTATCTTAAGGATTTAGCACTCACAACACATTATCAAACATGCACATATACCAAAATATTTTTACAGTGGTTCATGTCAAGTGATGTGATTCGGCAGTTTATATATATATATATATATATATATATTTTTTTTTTTTAGATTCTGCTCAGTGCTCCTGATTACATTCATTCAACAGTGGACAAACAACATGTTCTCTAGAAAATGTATGACAAACACATATAATTATATAAATGTGGTACCTTATTTATATTTTTTGTCACATAACTGATTAGCATTAAGTAAAACACCCCAGAGTAAGATGGCAACTGACCGTGAACCATGTGCACACACACACACACACACACACACACACACACACACACACACACACACACACACACACACACACACACACACACACACACACACACACACAAACACACACACACAAACACACACACACACACAAACACACACACACACACACACACACACACACACACACACACACACACACACACACACACACACACACAAACACACACACAAACACACACACACACACACACACACACACACACACACACACACACACACACACAGACACACACACACACATATCAAGTACAATCTGATTTCTGAGACACACTGCCATAGCATGTAGATGATGGACTTATGTGCAGCAAGGTAACTAGCAACTACATCTACCAGAGGGTAATAAATTACCATTTCTCCTGTCAAGAGGTACAAATAGTATTTCCATAACTTATGTCCAATGAAATCATATGATGACTCACCCAATCATTTTGTATATTATACATTTCTATTTCAATGTTTTTTCATTGTAATGCAGTTGTGATTTGGTATGGTACACTTAGTATATCACCTTCTTAATATGCCCTCCTTTTCTCTGTTGGGATTAGCAATGACATCAGCAGTTTTATGTCAGTAAACAGTGAACTGTTGTTTGGTTATTTGATTGCTGCTTTTTCAGCAGACATTTAGTAGCCTATCTTGGTACCTTTGGTTACTATTTTATGAACTACAGTAAAGCAAAGGGATATTGTTGTTTTTAGTAAAAAAGCATGTTTGTTGTATGATAAATATATCTATGACTATATGCAATGACTTTTATATAAAATGCTGAATAAAATGAACACACAAAAACGCAAAATACTGGCATACAAAATACTCCTTATGTGTGTTCTAAATTGTGTTATAAACCAGACCATTTTTTCAATCTAATTTATAACACAGATTTGTACATTTTTGTTATGCATTTTTCTTTATTTACTTATTTCTCAGGAATCATTACCGATATAGAATTAAGACTATGAAACTAATGTGTTAGGAATATTTGAAAACAACTTCTTACATTTTAAAGCTGAATTCATATCAAATGGACCAATCACTCCCTGTGCCTAGCAATGTGAAGTAAATCCATAACCCCCCACAAGGCATGTAAAACACTCCCACTCGAGTCTGGAATCCTCACTTCCTCTAAGCAAGTGACAACTTCCTGCAAAGGTCAGCATGGCTCAGTGACCTTCAGGATATCCTGCCATTGTGAAAGTGGTTCACAGTTTTTAGATTCTCCACACTCGCAGACTGTCTGCAGCATTACCAAACAATCACAACCACCATGGAGAGTTATTCAAAAAGTAAACCACAGACAAAGTAATAATGCATGAACACTACATATAATGCATAATCGCTGTATCAACCATTTTACTTAATGATAATATTGCAGTAAAAATATGTTTCTGTTTTTGTATGAATTATTGTGATATCAGCTCCACTTGCACACATCACAAAAACAAAGTGCAGTGCTTCTAGGAACGCGGAGACACCCAGGTGTTTTAGGACCTCTCCAGTATTCCACAGTCGGCTATGACTGGACTGTGACCTCCATAACTATCTCTGTGACTGGACTGTGACCTCCATAACTATCTCTGTGACTGGACTGTGACCTCCATAACTATCTCTGTGACTGGACTGTGAACTCCATAACTATCTCTGTGACTGGACTGTGACCTCTATAACTATCTCTGTGACTGGACTGTGACCTCCATAACTATCTCTGTGACTGAACTGTGACCTCCATAACGATCTCTGTGACTGAACTGTGACCTCCATAACTATCTCTGTTACTGGACTGTGACCTCCATAACTATCTCTGTGACTGGACTGTGATCTCCATAACTATCTCTGTTACTGGACTGTGACCTCCATAACTATCTCTATGACTGGACTGTGACCTCCATAACTATCTCTGTGACTAGACTGTGAACTCCATAACTATCTCTGTGACTGAACTGTGACCTCCATAACGATCTCTGTGACTGAACTGTGACCTCCATAACTATCTCTGTTACTGGACTGTGACCTCCATAACTATCTCTGTGACTGGACTGTGACCTCCATAACTATCTCTGTGACTGGACTGTGACCTCCATAACTATCTCTGTGACTGGACTGTGACCTCCATAACTATCTCTGTGACTGGACTGTGACCTCTATAACTAGCTCTGTGACTGGACTGCAAACATACATTTACCTGCAAACTGGAGACTATAGTCATACTGTCCGTCTAAAAAGAGTGTATGAGAGAGAGAGCGCGCGAGAGAGAGAAAGAGTGACAAAAAGACAGGGTAAGTGTGTGTGTGCATGTGTGTGTATTTATCATCTCAGTGCAGATGGATGGCAGAGTGTCTCTTGCAGCCAAATGATTCTGTATGTTAATGAGTTGTTATCTGACGCGCTGCAGGAACAATACACTGACTCTCACACAGTGGGGATCCAGCCTGCTGGGTACAGATTACACTGCCTACGCCACCATGGCAGTTATTTATATTTTCACACACAGTATACAGTATAGAAACACAAACACACACACACACACACACACACACACACACACACACACACACACACACACACACACACACACACACACACACACAAACTCAAATGTAAACAAGCAGAAATGGTTTATCTCTTAATTTACCTGGAAAAATAGGATGGTTTAAAACTCATGGTGGAAAGACGCTGTTCTCATTCTCTACCCACAGGTGGCGATGTCTCTCGTTTTATGGTTTGTATTGGATGTACAGGTAACTGCCAACATGAAGAAAACACTTGAGTAAATGAGGGATACAAAGTATATTGAAAGCAGGTGCTTCCACACAAGTGTGTTTCCTGAGTTAATTAAGCAAGAAACATCCCATCATGCTTAGGGTCGTGTACTGCCTGGAAACTCAACGTTGAATTACATTGAATTCTACGTCGGGCAGAAATTGGCGTTTGAATCAGGAAAGTTTCCTCACAACCTCTACAAGCCAGAATGTTGAATACAATTATATTTTATCTTACCTTACTGGTTGTCTGTGCGGTTGGTCCTTTTGGTGGTAGGGATGTGAGACAATATATCCACAGGAAAGTATAATTACATCAACTTTTCAAAGCACTGGTAATGCATTCAGATTTCTATCACCTGAAGCATGCATACAAGATAAAAAATACATGCACGATATGCATGCATACTTGCCTAGCTCGTGCACGTGTTTACATTGCTCTGTGCATGCTTCAGGTGATAGAAATCTTAATGATTTACCAGTGCTTTGAAAATTTGATTTAATTTTACTTTCCTGTGGATATATTGTCTAACCTATATCCACAGGAAAATCATGTGACTTCTTGTAAATCCCAATGTCAGTAGGTGAAGCAAAACAGAGGTACCGTACTGTATGCAGGAGACAAGATCGTGTCAGACAGTAACACTGTTATCTTTTTTATATTTCATTCTATGAAATTCATAGTCACTAACTTCCGTATTTGTGTTGAGTGCTGAATGTGCAATGCAACATATAAATCCCCCGAACAAGGTATAATTTTAGGAATACCGTATAACAGAGGTGAGGGTGAAATGAATGAAGCATGAACTGAATTTATTCCCAAAATGCTATATAATAAAAAGAATATCAGAAATGAATGCTTATGGTACCTTTTTAATTTTACCTTTATTTAACTAGGCAAGTCAGTTAAGAACACTTTCGTATTTACAATGACAGCCTACCCCTGCCAAACCCGGACGACGCTGGGCTAATTGTGCACCGCCCTATGGGACTCCCAATCACGGCTGGTTGTGATACAGCCTAGAATCGAACCAGGGTCTGTACCAGGGTCTGCATCTCTAGCACTGAGATGCAGTACCTTAGACTGCTTTGCCACTCGGGAGCCCTTTTTGTGTGCCAGCAGCATATCACCCTGCATCCCACTGCTGGCTTGCTTTTGAAGCTAAGCAGGGTTGGTTCTGGTTGGTCCCTAGATCGGAGACCAGGTGCTGCTGGAAGTGGTGTTTAGAGGGCCAGTAGGGGGCACTCTTTCCTCTGGTCTGAAAAAAATATCCCAATACCCCAGGGCAGTGATTGGGGACATTGCCCTGTGTAGGGTGCTGTCTTTTGGCTGGGATGTTAAACGGGTATCCTAAATTTCCAATCTGGCTCTCATACCATCACGGTCACCAAATCATCCTCAGCTTCCAATTGGCTCATTCATTCCTCTTCTCCCTTGTAACTATTCCCCAAGTTGTTGCTGTAAATGAGAATGTGTTCTCAGTCAACTTACCTGGTAAAATAAATGTGTGTGTAAAATATTACTGTCCTCATATGTTTAATTCATAGATTTTAGATGTTACAATTGGTTAGGTTTGAAAATGCTATATCCATTGTTTAGCTATTTTGGTGCTGACATCTTCAGGACAGGAATACCGGTTTACTTTATGGAGGAATAAACACACATGTTCATCATTGGTGTTTTAACCAGAACGGGGGAAAATGCACTTTATTTATTTTCGCACATGCGCAGTCATACATCTCTCATAGGGCATGACTGTACCAGTGTAAGAACACAACTCAACAACATATTAGTCCACATGCCAACAAGCTAAAATGGAATGTTCGTATCTTGTATATTTAAAATATAAATTCATCACATCATCAATCTAGCGTCATGCTATAGTGTTAGGTTAGTTAGGTATCATCCCAAATGGCATCATATTCCCTATACAGTGCACTACATTTGACCAGAGCCCAGATCTCATTTTACTGAATTGCTAAAAAATTATACAGTGTATATTTTTTAAATATTGATGTCACAAATGTATAATTTGTACAGTTATTTAAAAAAATGTGACTGTGAAAACCTTGCATTGCTACTTTTTTCTCTGAGAGTGAGGCTGAGATATCTCATTTTGCAACTAAATGTGATTGTTTGTCTCTCTGAAATGAAACCATCTAGTGATAGGTTTCAAACAAATAAATGTATAATCTATCCTGTGTGTGTGTTTATGTAATTCTGTGGGATTATTTATTTAGTTAGTAAATAAATAATTAAGCCAATTTGTGTATCGCTGTCATCATGTAGACTAGGGTTCGTGCAGATTTATAGAATATTACGACGTTCCGGATGAGACTGATATGAGGTAGTGTCACAAAATGTGCCGTGTTGAATTGACCAAACTGCAGCGGGTATGTGGATACTCATTCTTTTAATGGAAAAAACACAAAGCATCCACAGGAAAAAACAAACAATAACCGATACTCACGACCAAAAAGTGTGGCAGGCTAAACCAGCAGTGCTCACAAACAATTACCCACAAACACACAGACAAACACACCCTACTAATATAGGACTCCCAATCAAAGGCAACTCAACACACCTGCCTTCAATTGGGAGTCCAATCCCAATTAACTCTACATAGAAAACAAACCTAGAACCTATACCCACAACTAACTAACTAAACCTAGAAATACATAAACACAGAGCAGTGCCCAAAACCCCCGGAATACATAAATAAAACAACCTACTACCTACACCACCTCCCCAAACCATATAAAACAAATACCCTCTGCCACATCCTGACCAAACTCCAACAACAAATAACCCTTAACTGGTCAGGACGTGACAGGTAGAAATACTGTACATCTTATAAGAGTTTAATTCGGGAGATAGTTACTTCTTAAATACGTTTTCCCGTGGTGCCCCAACTTACTGAGTTAATTGTTACATGATTAATTTGACTTGATAAGATAACTATCATCGCATTAGTGATAGTCACGTCACAACACATCCCAACACAACACTTACTTATCCAGGGGATTACAGTATATCCTGCTGAATGCTAAATGAGAAAAGACAGCATTCAGTGACTTTTACAGAAGAGGAATATGTGTATGTGTATGTGTATACCCTGAGTCTATAAAACATTATGCTCTTACCATGACAGAGACTGACCAAGTGAATCCAGGTGAAAGCTATGTTCCCTTATTGATGTCACTTGTTAAATCCACTTCGATCAGTGTAGATGGGGAGGAGACAGGTTAAAGAAGGATTTTTAAGCCTTGAGAAATGGATTGTGAGTGTGTGCCATTCAGAGGGTGAATGGGCATCACAGAATATTTAAGTGCATTTTAGCAGACGCTCTTATCCAGAGCAATTAGCGTTAAGTGCCTTGCTCAAGGGAATATCGATATATATTTTTTTACCTAGGCAGATCGGGGATTCAAACCAGCAACCTTTCACGGTTACTGACCCAATGCTCTTAACCGCTAGGCTACCTGCCTTTGAACAGGGTATGATAGTAGGTGCCAGGCCAGGCACACCGGTTTGTGTCAAAAACTGCAAGGCTGCTGGGTTTTTCATGCTAAACAGTTTCCTGTGTGTATAAAAAAAGGTCCACCACACCAAAGGACATCCAGCCAACTTGACAAAACTGTGTGAAGCATTGGAGTCAACATGGGCCAGCATCCCTGTGGAACACTTTCGACACCTTGTAGAGTCCATGTCCTGACGAATTGAGCCTGTTCTGAGGATAAAAGGGAAGGTGTATTTATTTCTAAACTAATCCAATCTGTAAGTGGTTGAATTTATAGCAACCGTTAGTGAGATAGTTTTTCCAGTTTACATGGTGTAGGGAGTCTTCATGTACTGTATTTTCTTCCCTACTCTGACACGTATTCTTAATGCAAGGTGTGAGTGATCTAAAATTGCTGTATATCTTCCTGCAAATAGGCTTCCAACAGAGAATTGATTTCACATTGTAAACCACAATAATGTGACACATTAAGAAATATTCAAATAAGGCTTTACACCCTTATAAGGAGGTCAACTGGAAGAGAAATGTACTCTGCTGTAGTTGATTGTTTATTTAAAACAACACAGAACAGTGTCAAATGGCAAGGGAGTTGATTAAAAACGAAACTGACAAGAGTAAAATGGTCATTGGAGTTAAAGTTAGTTTGACAAGTCAACTGACAAGCTAGCTAACTAGCTGTTTAGCTGGCTAGCACAAGCACAAACACCAGCTAGCTAGCACATTATCTTGTCAACTGTTAAATGAGTAGCAAATCAGCTACAAGTAATGCCAAATAACAAGTCTTATACACTGTCTTATACAATGAGACGTGGAGAATGCAATTGGAGCCATGCTAAAAACCACCAACAAACTTCTGGGGTGATTTTCTCTGAACAGCTCATAAGGGAGACAGACCTCCGTTGAAACTAGCTATGCTGCGCTCAATATGAACAGTTCATGCACACGTTATATGTTGTTTTGAAGCTAAGAATTTCCTCTTTCCAGCAGTGTATACAAATCTAAATGTGTTTTGGGGTCAATGTGACTGATTATGATAGAGCAAGTCACATATGTTCAGATATATGCACCATGTCATTGCTCTCTCTCACTCTGCGTTGTGTTATTCTTGCTAGTTGGTGGGGGGCTCGATGTCATTGGCTGGAACTCGAATTGCTAGGGGGCTGGCCCACGTGGGGGGAAATGTAGGGAAAATGCCACAGCAGAGCTAGCGAAAAACAGTGGCTTTCAAACTAGGGATTACGTGGCTAATTGAGGTAAAACAGTAATTCTGCTCATAGATTATGCATGTATGAACTCCACATTGACACATCCAGCCCAATGTACCACCAGCTCACCTGCTTTCACACTGTGATATGACTATTAGATGTTTTAATTTTTTGTTGTTATTGAAAGGAATAGTTTCACCATATTAAAATGAGAATTCAGTTCACGTAACAGGGTTGACCTTAAAATGAGGGACAGACGTAAATGAATCACTAATCACATGAAATAAATAATAATCTTCTGAAATTATTTTGACAAACCAACAGTATAACTAGGGCTTCACAATGATGGGAAATCTTGGAGACATTTTGCGGGTAAGTCGATTCAAATCTTCCTAGAAGTCACAGAGGGTGCACTGAGGAACATTCTCCATATGGCCTATATTAAAGGTCACTTCATTGAATATAACAGGCTGTTAAAGTTCAATATTGAATTCATTTGATGGAATTATGCTTTGCTTTTTTCATGCCTTTTTCAGTAGTACATCTCATAACCAAATAGTCTTCTCTCCCTCCTTCCAACTCCAAGCAGGTAACATAATGGAGTAATGGGGAGGTCATGGGGAGAATCTCAGTTGAATTTGCTCGACTCCTATCGCCTCTCTCCTACGTCCTCTCCTCGCCTGCTTTTGAAAAAGGTCAAAGATAATCCAGAAGTGGAGATGAGGAGAGGAAAGGAGGAAAATGAACTCATATGAAACGAGACTCCTTTTCCACTCAGACGTATTACGTTTACGGGGGTGGATCCCTGTGGTCTTCCCTGTGGCTCAGTTGGTAGAGCATGGTGTTTGCAACGTCAGCATGGTGTGTGCAACGCCAGGGTTCTGGGTTCGATTCCCACGGGGGGCCAGTACCAAAAAAAATGCATGAAATGTATGTATTCACTACTGTAAGTTGCTCTGGATAAGAGTGTCTGCTAAAATGTAAACAATGGATCCCAAAATAAATGTGTAAAGTGATGAAGAAAAAATGTAAATACTTTTGCAAGACATTTTATAGATGAAAGGATAAGTAGTGTAATGCTTTCTCCTTTGAGAAAACAACAGCTGATTCAAAGCGGGTGTGGCAGATATTTGTCACGTCCTGACCCTTGTAAGAGGTCATTTGCCAGAGTAGAGTGGTCAGGGCGTGACAGGTGGTTGTGTTGGGTGGTTTTGGGTTTTCTGTTTATATGTGGGGTTTTTCTAGTATTCTATTTCTATGTTTTGTTTTCCATGTTTTGGCCGGGTATGGTTTCCAATCAGAGGCAGGTGTCTTTTGTTGTCTCTGATTGGAAGCCATACTTAGGCAGCCTGTTTTCCTTTGGGGTTTGTGGGTAGTTGTTTTCCGTTTTAGTCTTAGTACCTGATGGGACTGTTGTTGGTCGTTTCCTGTTTTGTCAAGTGGTTTCATTAAAGAATTAAGAATGAGCACTATCCACGCTGCGTCTTGGTCTCCATTTCACGACCCCTGTGACAATATTAAAACACTTCCACGCTTACCGCTGCCAGGATACTCATGTGCATCCTCTGTCAAAGTAGGTAATTGATGATGGGTGCAAACTCCTTTGTTCGCCTACTAATGAAGTGACACTCTCCTCGATCACTCAACCACTTTTTGTTTTCCGTGTCACACAGGAGAGAGGAGACTTTTTCCCATTTGACCTCCAGGGACCCGATTGATTTTGTTAGTCATTCTCACTCAGATATCATATTAACAAGGCATAAGTAATTACAACATGTGTAGAATTGCAGGAAATTAGCTTCTAAACTGCAAACATTTCTTTCCACCCCAAGGCAAAATAGGTAATTGCTGTAAATTAGCTGTAAAACTTTTTATATATTTTTTGGGCCCCATGGCATAATTAGTAGAATTGCAGAAAACCTGCTTTAGAGGTCCAATGCAGCTCTTTTTATCTCGATATCATTTCTGAGTAACAATTACAGTTGAAGTCAGAAGTTTACATACACTTAGGTTGGAGTCATTAAAACTTGTTTTTCAACCACTCCACAAATTTCTTGTTAAAAACCTATAGTTTGGGCAAGTCTGTTAGGACATCTACTTTGTGCATGACACAAGTAATTTTTCCAACAATTGTTGACAGACAGATTATTTCATTTATAATTCACTGTATCACAATTACAGTGGTCAGAAGTTTACATACACTAAGTTGACTACCCAAAACGTTTGACACAAGTTAAAAAAATTGAAAGGCAATGCTACCAAATACTAATTGAGTGTATGTAAACTTCTGACCCACTGGGAATGTGATAAAAGCTGAAATAAATCATTCTCTCTACTATTATTCTGACATTTCACATTGTTAAAATAAAGTGGTGATCCTAACTGACCTAAGACAGGGAATTCTTACTAGGATTAAATGTCAGGAATTGTGAAAAACGGAGTTTAAATATATTTGGCTGAGGTGTATGTAATTTCCCGACTTCAACTGTAAGTACCTTACTGAGATTGTTTTCAATAGAAATTCACATAAATAAATAAAAATAGCTTCTTAACAAACAAAAAGCATTTCTCAAGCAAGAATTTTGGTAAGACTGTCTGAGAGTGGTCTGAGTAGGGAAGGGAAAATTTCACAGTAATATTCCAACCTCAGTGTGGAAATTTACATAAAACACAGACAAATCACATTTTTGCATGCACTGGGCCTTTAAAACAGTAACATTTTCACTACACCCCATGATAAAATGAGTAGAACTGCAGAAAACTTTCTGTAAAAATACACATTTTTTCTCTCCGCTCCATGGCAAAATGTATTGAATTGCAGGGAACTTGCTTTAAAACTGCAACATTTTCTCTACGCCCTATGACAAAATCTGTAACATTGCCGAAAATTAACTTCACTGCGAGGTGGGGGGCCCCTCAACCAAATCGGGCACATGGACACATAGACACACACGAACACACACACATACACAACTTAAGCATTTATGCACTCAGAAACACCACACACACACAAATAGAAATGGTGGACAGACGCTTTTTCTCATTCTCCACCCACAGGTGGCGATGTCACTCCTTTTATGGTTTGTATTGGATGTATGAGTTCAAGACTGTCAACAGGAAGCCAGTCTTATACTTCACTTTATATCTAAGTTATGGTAATAATTTAGCAGATCAGGTTTATTAGGACAAACTCTCTCTCTCTCTCTCTCTCTCACACACACACACACACACAGTTTTGATAAAACTTGGTTCTCTTGAGAATGGACGTACTATGGACATAATATCTCATGAACAGTGAAAGTGAAAAAGGTCAACACCACAGGCAGTGCTGCTGTACAAATATGAGGCAAAATAATCAGTTGGTCAGCAGACAGAAACAGTTGAGTCTAAACCTTTTTCAATGCTAGTTAAGGATCTATAGGCCTAGTTATCACGTTTCACGTTGGATTTCTTAACTACAAAAAGGTTTTTAATTCTGGTGCCCTCTGCACACACAAGCTTGTTAGCTTGCTAGCTCACATGACATTCAAAGTTCCTTCATAGAAGCTGCTCCTTCTAGGTATAATTCTGTGGACCTAATTCACTTCATGCATTTCATAAGATGCCCAGCGCTTTAAGTCTGCTTCTCAACCCTCTCTCGCTCTCTCCCTACCAGCAACACTTCTGTCATAGGCTACACTTGTCTGTCCATCATGCATATAAAGCAACTATTTTGCCTGCTCTATCCGCACTGATTGGTGAAGTCATTTAATGAGCTAAATGTAAAAAACTGTTTATCACAGGTTTAAAAAGGTACAGAAAGGAACGATAAAAACCGGTACTTTCTTGGGGTTCGAACTGGTTCAGAAGTGTATTTTGCTGATCGGAACAGTGGAACTGAAATAAAAGATTGTGGTTCTGTTCAGAAAGAAACAATTGGAAAATAATTTTGGTTCCAAGCACTGGAAGGCAGTCTATGACCCAGAGGGTCAGGAAAGCGAGATTGCGGTTTGTTACCATCCATTTGGGTGTTTGTGGGCTTTCATTCTGCACATGTCCGAAACTACATATGAGGACACCAAGGTCCGGACATCTGCTATTTTTTTCTAATTAGAAATAAAATAATAATAATAAAAATATATATATTTTGTACACAATAAAGAAAATCAATTACGTGTCAACATCTAAATATTGCTCCCAGCGTTGATCAAAGCTCAGAACGCTTATATTCTAGATCTGACTGTTCTATTCAACCTGCCTATTTGCGAACGAGTGGAATCATGAACAGTGGTTTGTTCGTTATGTTCACCTGCTCGCCCTGATTTGTCTTTTTAGTAGCACAGACTACCCAGTAAATATACCACTTTATGGTTAAAGGAATTCTTGCCTCAGTCTCATCCATTCCTCTGTCACCTGACCCGTGACCACCTGTTCACCCTCACTGTCAGTCATCCTACCTGTCCAGCTACCCACACAGATTCCACTATTCTTTCAAATAGGCTATGTGTTTGCAGATCGACTGCAGTTAATGAATCTAAAGCAGCCAAGGGGATAACTGCTGGGGTAATTTCTGCTTGTTTTTGCTCTTCTTCAAATGGCATTTTAACATGTTTTAATTGTATAGAAATGCAGTAAATGAGTTTCAACTTTGAAAACATTTTCTGAATGCATCAAACGTTCGTTCTCTGAGTCCGCATCCACACACCTCCTTGGAAAAGTGTACTGCGGGTGGGAGCCACACACACACACACACACACACACACACACACAAACAAGTATTTCCTGTATTTGTTTTTTTTCATCTTGAGTATGACTATAATATCTTATGAACAGTGAAAAAGGTCAACACCACAGGCAGTGCTGCTGTACAAATGAGACAATCAGTTGGTCAGCAGCCAGAAACAGTTGAGTCTAAACCTGCCATGAGATGGTTGAGAAGATGTGATGACTAATATAACTGGTTTGTTACTTAAGTCACAAAGTCCAATCTTTTCTTGCACACTTTCTGTCTTTATGCTGGTGTTGTATTTCTACACAAATTAATTTTAGATGCTCCTAAAAAAACAGGGCAACACTGGCAAGAGAAGAAACCTTGAGAGGAAACGGAGTGCAGTATAGTTAATTAAAGACAACACCTTGAAGAGATAATTTACTCAAAATACAAATGGTAAGTAAAGTGAGTTTGGGGTTTGTTCACTCCCATTTGGGTCTTTGTGTGCTGTCATTCTGAATGCAACATGTACCAACAACACGGTGAGAAGAATCTAACGGTCAAATAATACCTCGGTGGAAAAGTATGTACCATGTGAAAGTCTTTGTCTCAACAAGCACAGTGAATAAAAACTGTCCCAGATACCATTTATTTGGCATATCAGTTTCTCTTTTCTGTCTACAATTTCCTGAAAATCACGTGACTTCTTGTAAATCCCTATGTCTAACTTCTGTATTTGTGTTGAGTGTCGAACCTAGCCTTACTACATAAATATGCAGGGACATGTGATGACTTTGAATCAACGTGGAAAACTGACTGGATTTATAAAAGTCATCAGTGCATTTTGTCTTTTTTCACCCAACTTTTACGCTAAATCCAATGACATGGTGACATTTGTTGAATTCACTGTCAGTTGACAACTCAACCAAATGTAAATAAAAACTAGACATTGAAAGGACGTCTGTGCCCAGTCGGTAATAATGCATCATTGCCATTGTACAATTGCTGAATCTTTTGAACAATTGCCAGAGAAAGCACCGCAACCAATTTGTCTCAGATACTTACAGCAGTTTGACATATAGAATTGACACGGATAAATATCAAGTGTTCATTGACTGCATTAATAAGTACTATTTTGTTTTGTAATGAGATGCTCTCTTGTCCTCTGATTAGCACGCTTGTATCATGGAACTGTTTACATAGTTCTGGAATGTTTTTAAACAGGCAGATTGTTAACACTGGTCTAATTTACAGTATTCATCTCATTCTCATCCTCCAGTGACAGTTGTTTTTCCAGTCAGTCACCCATTTCAAGGTTTAGATGTTAAGCCCATTGAACTTTGTTCCTTAGTGTCAACATTTAAGTAAGACATGATCATTCCAGTACATTTACTGAGTGCATTTTCAAGAGGATGAAAAAAAAACAGCATCAACAGTGCTGGACTGATGCAGGACATTTTGTTCCAAAGCCCTGACTTGATAATAGGGAACAATTTGCCATAGTTTGTAAAGATCGTCGTAAGGAGGAGACAAAGGTGCAGTGTGGAAAGTGCTCATGTTTACTTTTAACTCAGAACACTAAAAATAACAAAGGAAAACGAACGTTATGTTCGGCAGGCTTACACAGAGCTGTACAAAAACAAGATCCCACAACTGAAGGTTGATTCCCAATCAGAGACAACGATAGACAGCTGCCTCTAATTAGGAACCATACTCGGCCAAACAAAGAAATATGACATAGAATGCCCACCCCATATCACACCCTGACCTAACCAAACAGAGAGAAACGTCTTTCTCAGGTCAGGGTGTGACAGTACCCCCCCCCCCTCCCCCAAAGGTGCGGACTCCCGGCCGTAAACCTGAACCTATAGGGGAGGGTCCGGGTGGGCATCTACCCATGGTGGCGGCTCCGGTTCGGGGCGTAGCCCCCGCTCCGCCCACTTATATCTCCGCTTTTGTATCACCGGACCGCGGATCGGCTCCGGACCATGGATCATCCCTACAGGCTCCGGGCCATGGATCATCCCTACAGGCTTCGTGCCACGGGTTATCACTGGAGGCGTCGGACCATGGATCATCACTGGAGGCTTCGTATGTGGAGCCGGAACGGGTCTCACCAGACTGAGGAGACGTACTGACAGCCTGGTGCGTGGAGCTGCCTCAGGGCGTACCAGGCTGGAGAGACGCACTGGAGGCCGGGAGCGTGGAGCAGGCATAGGCAGGGGCGGAAATCCCAGGGGGGACACGACCCCTCCATCTTGGAAAAATATGATTTGACCCCCCCAATATATCACTGAAACATAACTATGTAATTTAAATAATAATAATACGCAATGAAAGCAATTGTGCTGATTATAGACACTTAATAGCGCGTTTTTAAGTTTCAAAAGATTGCGACCCCCCCCCACGCTTTGCCTCACAATGTTTTGATCCACTGCCAGTTCCTTAGTTGGCTAGGTAACAGAGGGGTCGTATCTACTGTCTGAAAGGCACTCAATGAACGTAACTGAAGTGAGGTTAATCCAGTCAATCACGCACACAAACACTAGCTGAATATGCAGAGCTAGCGCGCAAATATTAACTATTAAGCTAGCTAGTACCTATTCCATTTATGTGGCCTCGTCAAAGATGGAATCTTTGCTATCGTCAATTTATTCCAAGATCAGCATGCAGATGATGTAAATTAGTGCTTCAAAGTCCCTGTGATAAGGTTAGCGATGAACTGAAGTCCAAACTGAACAGAACTACACTCTTCTACCATTGTCTTAAATATATTTAATGGTCTAGTTGCAAAAGCTAAATTGACGCAAGGGAACCTTTATTTATTTTATTTCACCTTTATTTAACCCGGGTAGCAAAGATTATAGCAAACACCACTGAAACGGAATTGGTGCTCGCTAGCTTTGCAAATTCAGCTATTGTTGGAAGCCAGCCAATATGAAACAAACTATTAAAATTACAAAAGGTTGCAGCATATGTTGTGTAAATGGTGAACTCATACAGCTGTCAACTCTTGTCATTTTAATCCGTTTCACATTTGCTAGCTACCTTTTAGATCGAAGCCCAAATAGAATGATAAAAGATAAGATGATAGAAGCCCATCTCCTACTGTAAATAACCTACACACTGTGTGTGTGTGTGTGTGTGTAGCCAGCCAGCCAGCCAGGAAGAAAAATGGCAGAAAAATAAAAGACGGACATCAGAGTATTTTTCAGTACACCAAAACGCAAAGTAAGAACCCTAGTAGCCTAATATCTCAAAGACTAGTTGATAAAATGTTCATAAGAAATGAAATTCTAATGGAAATGTTTCACAATGTCATCATTAGGCAGAGCAGGCAACAGATGGCACACAGACAGCAGAGTTGGGGGCAGATATGCAGGGACAGACTGGCAGAGACAGGGAGTCTCAGGTAAGTTTGAGTCTTTGTTTGGCAACATTATGAAAGGTTCTCCATTTTTTTTACTTGTAAAATAGGAACATAATTGGAAAATGCCATGGATACCCCCACTCTCAACTTAAACTGGTGACTGAACTAAGATTTGTTAAAGGCAATGGTATTGCTGTTGTGATTAGTTGTATAGTTTTGGGTACCGGTAGTTAGGAGTATGGCAAACACCTTATTTCTTTGGTTCCTCAATATACATTTACCATATTACAATGTAGGCTATGTGTTACAGCACTACTTTTGGTGTCCCCCTCAGGAATTGCTCTTGAGAAAATGTCATGTAATTGTCCCCTCCAAAGTTGATATCAGATTTTCGCCCCTGGGCATAGGGCGTACCAGACTGGAGAGACTCACTGGAAGCCGGGTACGTGGGGCAGGCACACGCTATACTGGGCCGTGGAGGCGCACTGGAGGTCTCGAGCGTAGAGCTGGCACAACCCGTCCTGGCTGGATGCTTACTTTCGCCCGGCAAATGCGGGGCGCTGGCACAGGACGCACTGGGCTGTGAATGCGCACTGGCGACACAGTGCGTGGAGCCGGTGCAGGATATCCTGGACCGAGGAGAAGTACAGGAGACCAGGAGCGCTGAGCTGGCACCACCTTTCCTGGCCGACTGCTCACTCTAGCCCGGCAAATGCGGGGCGCTGGCACAGAGCGCACCGGGCTGTAAATGCGCACTGGCGACAGTGCGCATCACCGCATAACACGGTGCTTGCTCGGTCACTCGCTCCCCACGGTAAGCACGGGGAGTTGGCTCAGGTCTCCACCCTGACTTAGTCAATCTCCCCGTGTGCCCCCCCCCCCCTACAAAATATTTTTGGGGCTGCCTCTCGTGTTTCCGTCATTGCCATGCTAGTTCCTCATCTCGTCGCCGCTCTGCTCTCGCTGCCTCCACCTGTTCCCATGGGAGGCGATCCCATCCGTCCTGGATCTCCTCCCACGTCCTGGATCCCTTGCCGTCCAGGATGTCTTCCCAGGTCCATTGCTCCTGACCACGCTGCTTGGTCCTTTGGTGGTGGGATCTTCAGTAACGATCGTCGTAAAGAGGAGACCAAGGTGCAGCGTGGAAAGTGCTCATGTTTACTTTTATTTAACTCGGTACACTAAACAAAATAAGGTGCTTCTACACCTGCATTGCTTGCTGTTTGGGGTTTTAGGCTGGGTTTCTGTACAGCACTTTGAGATATCAGCTGATGTAAGAAGGGCTATATAAATAAATTCGATTTAATTTAATGAAAAGGAATACGAACGTTATGTTCGGCAGGCTTACACAGAGCTGTACAAAAACAAGATCCCACAACTGAAGGTGGGGAAAAAGGGCTGCCTAAGTATGATTCCCAATCAGAGACAACGATAGACAGCTGCCTCTGATTAGGAACCATACTCGGCCAAACACAAAGAAATAAATGACATAGAATGCCCACCCCATATCACACCCTGACCTAACCAAACAGAGAAAAACGACTCTCAGGTCAGGGCGTGACATAGTTTAAATACATAGTTTAAAATGAGGATTGCATTAGGACAAATAAAGCATCACTGAATAGTTTGTCATAGTTTTTATTGCATTAAAAAGCTAAGCCAGAATAAAGATAATGAAATGCTAAATATATTTATAGGAGCAATGTGAGTATGACCCTAACATAACCTTCTAAATGTTCATTACTTAACTGAATATTGTTAGGCCTCATTATCTGCTTCATCACATTTCACATCACAGTTGATAAGATACAGAGCAGCGTCCCTGGATGGAGAGCAGTTTTAGGGTTTAAGTCCTGTGCTCAAGGGCACAACGGCTGGAGGGGGTACCTGGAATCATAGACCAACAGTTCCCACAGTTCTGTTTTTATACCCTGTCCGTGGATTGAATCAGCAACCTTCCGGCTACTGATCAAGCAACCTTCCACCTCTCGAAAGCCCAATTTTTGCAGCTTCTGCGCCGTCCGTTTAAACGAGATTATGCATCGAAAGTTCGCTTCTGTCGGCACGTCTCTGCTTCCGCATCTACACACCTTTTTCCAGCATGACATTAGCTTACAAATGATATGTGAAGCTTTATGTATGTAGTGTAGGACATTATGAAGGCATTATGATAGAGTCATGAAGGCTTTATTAGATATATCTGGTTTAAAATGTGACTATGTAGCTTCAAAGTATACATTAAACATAAAGCTTCAAAGTATACATATTGAATATGTTCCAGTGTGCATGTTACAAAATCTGGTGGAATATCTAAGCTATTCCTACGTTTGCGTCTGTCTAAAATTTCAGAATCTGATATGATGGAACGCTGAGAAGAGTCTATGATGTTGTTTTTCACTTTCAATGTCTGATCTGCACCCTCTGTACTTATGAAGATCTCAGTTTCAGAGCTAAAACGTGAAGGCTCCTCCATGCTTTTCCGACGTTTGCGTCTGTATAGAATCTTTGTCGCCTGCTCAGAGTCAGAAAAATCTTCTGCCTCAAGTTCCACTCCAAAGGACATATTTACGTCACGCACAATATCAATATTACAAATCTTTTTGAATTGAACCATATATATCTCAAATACTGACACAGGATAGTACCGGATTTCAGTGACACCAGTAGCAATCTTTTTGACTGACCTGACAGGTTAACATAGTCACACTTTAATTCCAGGATGATGAAAGAGAAAGAAACAGAGAGATAGGGACAGAGGGAGGGAGAAAGCAGAGTGGTTGCCGTTATCCATCCGGAAGCCTCCACCAGCGGTAACAGGAGGGCAGCGATGGCACATAGGTCCTCAGGTGGTCCGTGTGTTCTCCATCCGCTATCTTGGCCCCTGCTTTAGCCCTGGCCCCCAGCCCTGCAATGTGAAGAAACATGTTTACTCTCTTAAACAATCAATTAGATTTGCACGGTATTTGGTATTTATGGATAATGAATTTGCTGATGATAACGATAATGAATATAAAGGTAATGATAAGGATTGATATAATAATCTTGACAATCGTGCCTTCAGAAAGGATTCATACCCCTTGACTTATTCCACATTTTGTTGTGTTACAGCCAGAATTCAAAGTTGATGAAATAGATTTTTTTTCTACACACAACATCCCATAATGCCAAAGTGAAAACATGTTTTTAGATTTTTTTTACAATTTTCTTGAAAAGTAAATACAGAAATATCATATTAACATAAGTATTCAACACCCCTGAGTCAATACTTTGTAGAAGCACCTATGGCAGCGATTACAGCTTCGAGTCTTTCTGGGTAAATCTCAAATGATTTGTGAAGCTTTGCACAACTGGATTGTACAAGCTGTCAAGTTGTTTGTTGATCATTGCTTGACAGGCATTTTCTAGTCTTGCCATAGATTTTCAAGACGCTTTAAGTCAAAACTATAACTATGTCACTGAGGAATATTCAATGTCGTCTTAGTAAGCAACTCCTTTCATTTTGTATTAATTTGAAAAATATATATAATTCCACTTTGACATATAAAATCTCAATTTAATCAATTTTAAATTCAGGCTGTAACACAACAAAATGTGGAAAAAAGTAACAGGGTATGAAAATAAAGTTCACAGCCCCTGACTTTTCCACATTTTGTTGTGTTACAGCCTGAATGTTACAGCCTGAATGCACTGCTTGCAACAGAATGAAGCCTTGAAAAATGAATAACATTACTGATAGTCTTCCTGACAAAAGAGACCAAACAGCATTCATTGACAGTTAAAGTAGAGAAACGTATATATTTACCCATTGGGAGGCCGAGGACCACACATCCAGAAGTGTATTGTTTTCATGTTGTTTTAGTACATGTTGCCGAAAGGAGATGAGACTGTAGGACAGTATGAAGGCATCATGAAGACTTTATTAGACTAGTTGTATCTCCAAAGTATACTTAAAGCATGTATATTTTCTAGTGTACATGTCACAGCTTCACTCAAAAACGTGGTGGAATATTTAATCTATTCGTACATTTGAGTCCGTCCAAAATATCAGAATCTGATTAACGTCTGCTTCCAACTCACACCCTCAAACACATAGATCCCCTGCAGCTCACTTTCCAGCCCACTTTCCAGCTCACACCCTCAAACACCTAGATCCCCTGAACGCAGCTCACTCTCCAGATCCCAATCACCTGAATTCTAATCACCTGTTCACACACCTGTATGTCATTATCACACACTATTTAGTTCAGTTCTTTGCACCCCATCACTGTGAGGTATTGTTTGTTTTGTGATACGTCTTTCAGAGCTCTGGTTTTCCTGTGATTTACTCCTCCCGTGTATGATAGTTTTTGCCTGCCTCACTAACGACGCCTTTTTGCCTATTCCCTGACTGTACTTTAGCCTATCGGATTTCCTGTTATCTACCGATTTGCCTGATCTCCCGGACTAAGTTACTAGCCTTTTCCCTGCTTAAACTGTTGCCTTTGGACCCATGAGTATGACCTTCTGCCTGTCCCTGGACCCAGCTACCTGCCTCCTCCTGTGGTCCTTTACAATAAACAGCTGCTGCTCCCTGCGCTTGAAACCAGCAGTCTGTCTCCCACCGTGTTCATTACACTGATAGGACAGTGCTGAGAAGCCATTGTTTTTCACTCTTAATGGAGCTTTACTAGAGCGTTTCATATACATTATTTGTATTCAGGAAAGTAGTGAGTTGCTGCACAACAGCATTTTCACTCACTTATAATCTGCATCATATATACCTCGTGTTCTCACTTTCAGAGCTAATCAAAAACATGAGCTGGCGCACACCCAAAGAAAAATATTTTATGTAGAGGTGCGGACTAACGGGCGAATGAACTAAACTGTAAAAATAGTCACACTATATATAAACTCCCAGTAATTTATTTTGTAAATCACCAACGTTTCAGAATCGCTGGGCTTTCAGGGTCATCACTGTGCCTTCTCACTTTCAGAGCTAAAATATTCAGGCTCCTCCATGCTTTTTCAATGTTTGCGTTTGTAAATAATCTTTGTCACCTGCTCAGTCAGAAAAGGGTTCTGCCTCGAGTTTCACCCCATTAGCCATATTTAGGCCTACGTCACACATACGTTGTTAGTGCGATATAAACAATTCAATAACAAAATATACATTGTGCAGTGTAATAACATGCAGTCTTCATATAATGAAATGAATAATTTACCTGAAGAAAGCAGGTACGATAGGATTACCATTGGGCTAGTGCTCTTTGATCGTAAAAATGTATAAATGTTGACTCAAACAAGAAGCTTTTATAGAAACCTGTTGTCATGGCTGTACAGCTGTGTTCATGATTGGTCTCTGAATGAGCGTGACTGTACGTGTGTGTTCATGATTGGCCTGTGACTGGGACGTTCCCTGAGCCTCATTTGATTGAATAGACCTACCACTGGTCGGACCTGATTTCCTGTGTTCTATGAAATGAAACCTAAAGAAAGTGACTTTTTCTCTGTGGTTGTTCAATGCTGCAAGCACTATTGAATCATTTCTGATTGCATAGGGACCCAAATCTCCAGGAAATATCCAAGTTGGAATGTCTATTACTCTAGTGGCTAATATATCATCTCAGTATTTCAACAATGTTTGCATTCTCGTATGAATCAAGGCCTTTTTCCCCCATAGTTAGTAATCAAGTTAGCAGTACTGAAGACAGAATTAACTGGAGCTGCAAATGCATGGGAGTCTACCAATGTATCAAAACATTACATGAAATAAGTACTATGCATTTACAGTGCATTCGGAAAGTATTCAGATCCTATGACTTTTTTTTCACATTTTGTTACGTTACAGCACAATTCTAAAATGGATTTAATATTTTTTTTTACCTCATTAATCTATACAGAATACCCCATAATAACAAAGCATAAACAGGTTTTTAGAACAACAACAAAAAACGTATTTACATAAGTATTCAGACCCTTTGCTATAAGACTGGAAATTGAGCTCGGGTGCATCCTGTTTCCATTGATCATCCTTGAGATGTTTCTACAACTTGATTGTAGTCCACCTGTGGTAAATGTGACTGACCGGTCTTATGTAGCAACATTTGAAATTGTGTTTTTTTTACATTGGACAAAAGTATAGACTCAGAGCTACAAAATGGTATATCATACACTGCATTATTGAGGAAAAATGGGAAAGTAATTCTGCTTTGAATGTTGATCGACTTGTAGACTCACTTTTGAGAAAATGGCCTTTGAACGTTTTGGTACCTACTGGGGAGCTCTCCTTCGTCTACACCCATTCAGCATTGCTCACACCCTCTTAAACCAGCCCCACCCATCTCTTTAAGGATTCACATGTAAGGTCATATGCTAAACAGTGAGTAGTGTAGTAAAGATTAAGACTGAAAGTGGTGAAAGTAGTAACCTACAATAAGGAAAAAATTCCAGGTTAACAAAGTGTTGAGATAAAAATATTTAATAAATATTAGATGACGCTTACCCAGACACACTTGTCTAAATTGATGGGTCATGTGAAAGAAATGCTATAACCCGAGCCACATCCAGTGGTGGAAAAATAACAAAATTGTCATACTTGAGTAAAAGTAAATATACCTTAATAGAAAATGACTCAAGTGAAAGTAAAAGTCACCCAGTAAAATACTACTTGAGTAAAAATATTTGGTTTAAAAAAAATACTGAAGTACATTTTAGCGATTCCATGATACTTAAGTATCAAAAGTAAAAAGTATAAATCATTTCAAATTCATTATATAAAGCAAACCAGACGGCATTTTTAATTTTTTATTGACGGATAGCCAGGGGCACACTCAAACTCAGGCGTAATTTACAAATTAAGCATTTGTGTTTAGTGAGTCTGCCAGATCAGATGCAGTAGGGATGACCAGGGATTTTCTCTTGATAAGTTTGAATTGGACAATTTTCCTGTCAAAATGTAAAGTACTTTTGGGTGTCAGGTGTCAGGGAAATATATGGAGTAAAAAGTACATTATTTTATTTCAGAATGTAGTGAAGTAAAAGTAAACGTTGCAACAAATATAAATGGTAAAGTACAGATACCCCCCCAAAACACTAAGTATTTTTACTTTAGTACTTTACACAACTGGCCACATCTTGCTAAGTGGATGGGTCTCTACAGAAGGTGTAAACGGTACAGCCAAATGGTTACTTGTATAGTAGCAATATCAGAAATAGTGTCAATATAAATAAAATAATATACAGTATGTACAAGAGCAATATGAATAATGATATCAGTGATAGACGAGGTAGTTGTATGCATACAATCAGTGGTAAAGTGGCTGAACAGCAGGATTAAAACGAGAAATAGTAGCAGGAACGTATGGCGTGTGTGTTAAGAGAGTCATTTGAATAGAGGCATTGCAGATAGTGCTGATGACTGGTCTGTCCAAACCACGCATGAACAAGGGAATCTATATTCAGAGAGCCTGTTTCTGTCCTGCCCTTGACTTTGGTGCAGGGCATGTGATGTCCATAGCCTCTTCGTCGCAAAACTCCCTGATCTTCTCAAAAATATATGTTTGTCTAGCTGTGTTCAGTCCTGGTGGTGTTTGTACAGGCAGACCATATATGGGAGGATGGATGTCATCATTGCGCAGCAGCTGAAACCTGGTCCCGACTGAGTTCGAACGCTCCTTGGCAACAACAACACCAGGCAAAAAAACCAAAAATTCTGACATTACAACGTTGCACAACATCAATTCACCTCCCAAGTTTAGATAAGCAGAATAAGCTCATACAATGCAATGAAAATGATATTCACCTGAAGTGCTGGTACTGCTTGATCTGTGGCAGCGACCTGAAGTACGGAGTCAGGTGTTGTTGCCAGCCTCAGCTTTCCACCAGCACCATACCATCCTCCAGTCCAACCAGCTGTGGGATGTTGACACCTGTCACAGCTGCATAGGGTCAGGAGGATAGTGCACCTGCAAACAACAAAATAACATTAAGAGAAATTACAAATAATAATTGTTTCACCCATGTCAGTCTGTCTTTACACAGCTCAGTGAAAGGTATTTGCCTGCCTCATATATATTGCTCAAAAAAATAAAGGGAACACTTAAACAACACAATGTAACTCCAAGTCAATCACACTTCAGTGAAATCAAACTGTCCACTTAGGAAGCAACACTGATTGACAATAAATTTCACATGCTGTTGTGCAAATGGAATAGACAACAGGAAATTATAGGCAATTAGCAAGACACCCCCAATAAAGGAGTGGTTCTGCAGGTGGTGACCACAGACCACTTCTCAGATCCTATGCTTCCTGGCTGATGTTTTGGTCACTTTTTTGAATGCTGGCGGTGCTTTCACTCTAGTGGTAGCATGAGACGGAGTCTACAACCCACACAAGTGGCTCAGGTAGTGCAGCTCATCCAGGATGGCACATCAATGCGAGCTGTGGCAAGAAGGTTTGCTGTGTCTGTCAGCGTAGTGTCCAGAGCATGGAGGCGCTACCAGGAGACAGGCCAGTACATCAAGAGATGTGGAGGAGGCCGTAGGAGGGCAACAACCCAGCAGCAGGACCGCTACCTCCGCCTTTGTGCGAGGAGGAGCAGGAGGAGCACTGCCAGAGCCCTGCAAAATGACCTCCAGCAGGCCACAAATGTGCATGTGTCTGCTCAAACGGTCAGAAACAGACTCCATGAGGGTGGTATGAGGGCCCGACGTCCAAAGGTGGGGGTTATGCTTACAGCCCAACACCGTGCAGGACGTTTGGCATTTGCCAGAGAACACCAAGATTGGCAAATTCGCCACTGGCGCCCTGTGCTCTTCACAGATGAAAGCAGGTTCACACTGAGCACATGTGACAGACGTGACAGAGTCTGGAGACGCCGTGGAGAACGTTCTGCTGCCTGCAACATCCTCCAGCATGACCGGTTTGGCGGTGGGTCAGTCATGGTGTGGGGTGGCATTTCTTTGGGGGGCAGCACAGCCCTCCATGTGCTCGCCAGAGGTAGCCTGACTGCCATTAGGTACCGAGATGAGATCCTCAGACCCCTTGTGAGACCATATGCTGGTGCGGTTGGCCCTGGGTTCCTCCTAATGCAAGACAATGCTAGACCTCATGTGGCTGGAGTGTGTCAGCAGTTCCTGCAAGAGGAAGGCATTGATGCTATGGACTGGCCCGCCCGTTCCCCAGACCTGAATCCAATTGAGCACATCTGGGACATCATGTCTCGCTCCATCCACCAATGCCACGTTGCACCACAGACTGTCCAGGAGTTGGCGGATGCTTTAGTCCAGGTCTGGGAGGAGATCCCTCAGGAGACCATGCGCCACCTCATCAGGAGCATGCCCAGGCGTTGTAGGGGGGTCATACAGGCACGTGGAGGCCACAAACACTACTGAGCCTCATTTTGACTTGTTTTAAGGACATTACATCAAAGTTGGATCAGCCTGTAGTGTGGTTTTCCACTTTAATGTTGAGTGTGACTCCAAATCCAGACCTCCATGGGTTGATAAATTGGATTTCCATTGATTATTTTTGTGTGATTTTGTTGTCAGCACATTCAGCTATGTAAAGGAAAAGTATTTAATAAGATTATTTCATTCATTCAGATCTAGGATGTGTTATTTTAGTTTTCCCTTTATTTTTTTGAGCAGTAATATATATATATATACATATATATATATATATATATATATACACACACTATCGTCCTTGTTTTTGAAAGAAAAGCATATTTTCTGTCCATTAAAATAACATCAAATTGATCAGAAATACAGTGTAGACATTGTTAATGTTGTAAATGACTATTGTAGCTGGAAATGGATGATTTTGTATGGAATATCTACATAGGCGTACAGAGGACCATTATTAGCAAACATCCCTTCTGTGTCCCAATGGCACGTTGGGTTAGCTAACCCAAGTTTATAATTTTAAAAGGCTAATTGATGATTAGAAAAACCTTTTGCAATTATGTTAGCACAGCTGAAAACTGTTCTGATTTAAAGAAGCAATAAAACTGGCCTTCTTCAGACTAGTTGAGTATCTGGAGCATCAGCATTTGTGGGTTCGATTACAGGCTCAAAATGGCCAGAAACAAATAACTTTCTTCTGAAACTCGTCAGTCTATTCTTGTTCTGAGAAATGAAGGCTATTCCATGCAAGAAATTGCCAAGAAACTTAAGATCTCGTACAACGCTGTGTACTACTCCCTTCACAGAACAGCGCAAACTGTCTCTAACCAGAATAGAAAGAGAAGTGGGAGGTCCCAGTGCACAACTGAGCAAGAGGACAAGTACATTCGATTGTCTAGTTTGAGAAACAGACAAGTCCTCAACTGGCAGCTTCATTAAATAGTACCTGCAAAAAAAAAAACAGTCTCAATGTCAACTGTCAAGAGGCGACTCCGGGATGCAAAGAAAAAGTTGCAAAGAAAAAGCAATTTGTCAGACTGGCCAAAAGATCACAGACACTGGACAGAAGAACTCTGACTAGAAGGCCAGCATCCCGGAGTTGCCTCTTCACTGTGTTTAAGCTTTATATACCAAGTGTTGTCATCGATTCCTTGTAGAGACGCCACACTGCTGCTTTTGTCACATGGGATGGCAGCAGCTTTCCACCAAAGTGTTTGTGTCCTGGGTTGAGTCCTTGTAATACTATTGCATTATCCTCTCAAATCTAATAAAATTGTATTGGTCACATACACATGGTTAGCAGATGTTAATGCAACTATGCAGTAATATCTAACAAGTAATCTAACAAATTCACAACAACTACGTTATACACACAAATACACACAAATGTAAAGGAATGAATAGAATATGTACAAATAAATATATGGATGAGCGATGGCGTGTGGCATAGGCAAGATGCAGTAGATGGTATAGAATACAGTATATACATATGTGTCACGTCCGGACCAGTATAAGGGGTTATTGGTTATTGTAGTTTGGTCAGGACGTGGCAGGGGGTATTTGTTTTATGTGGTTCGGGGTTTATGGGATATGTATTTATGTAAGAGGGATGTTGATTTATGTGTTCCAGGGTTTTTGGGTAATGTTCTTGTTTTGTATTTCTATGGTTTTCTATGTTGTGTATTTCTTTGTGTTGGCCTGGTATGGCTCTCAATCAGGAACAGCTGTACATCGTTGTTGCTGATTGATTCATACTTAGGTAGCCCTGTTTCACCTGTCCCTTTGTGGGAAGTTGTTGTTTGCATAGCTGTGTGTTTTAGCCTGCAATCCTGTTCGTTCGATCGTTTTTTTGTGTTCAATAAAAGTCACTGAGCACTCAACCCGCTGCGCCTTGGTCCACTACGTACGACGACCGTTACAATATAAGATGAGTAATGTAGGATATGTAAACATTATTAAAGTGGCGCTATTTAAACTGACTAGTGATACCATTATTAAGTTCATTTATTTAAGTGGCCAGAGATTTGAGTCTGTATGTTGGCAGCAGCCTCTCTATGCTAGTGATGGCTGTTTAACAGTCTGATGGCCTTGAGATAGAAGCTGTTTTTCAGTCTCTCGGTCCCAGCTTTGATGCACCTGTACTGACCTCGCCTTCTGTGGCAGTGGCTCAGGTGGTTGTTGTCCTTGATGATCTTTTTGGCCTTTTTGTGATATCAGGTGCTGTAGGTCTCCTGGAGGGCAGGTAATTTGCCCCCGGTGATGCGTTGTGCAGACCGCACTACCCTCTGGAGAACCTTGCGGTTGAGGGCGGTGCAATTGCTGTACCAGGCGGTGATAGAGCCCGGCAGGATGCTCTCGATTGTGCATCTGTAAAAGTTTGAGTGTTTTAGATGACAAGCCACATTTCTTCAGTCTCCTGAGGTTGAAGAGGCGCTGTTGCACCTTCTTCACCACACTGTCTGTGTGGGTGGACCATTTCAGTTTGTCCGCGATGTGTACACCGAAGAACTTAACTTTCCACCTTCTCCACTACTGTCCCGTCGATGTGGACGGGGGGGTGCTCCCTCTGCTGTTTCCTGAAGTCCACGATCATCTCCTTTGTTTTGTTGACGTTAAGTGAAAGGTTTTTTTCCTGACACCACACTCCCGAGGGCCCTCACCTCCTCCCTGTAGTTGTTGGTAATCAAGCCTACCACTGTAGTGTCATCTGCAAAATTGATGATTGAGTTGGAAGCGTGCATGGCAATGCAGTCATGGGTGAACAGAGAGTACAGGAAAGGGCTGAGAACGCACCCTTTTGGGGCCCCAGTGTTGAGGATCAGCGGGGTGAAGATGTTGTTTCCTACCCTCACCACCTGGCGGTGGCCTGCCAGAAAGTCCAGGACCCAGTTGCACAGGGCGGGGTCAACTCTACGTAGTTGTTGATGAAGTTCACTACTCACTGCAAGTCCTCATGCTTCAGGTGTAACCTGTGCTTGCTTGGGCCAGCTCTCTTTTTGAGGGGCAGCATTAGACCATTCTCTTTGTATGACTGGTGGAGGAGAGTCAGGCATATTCTACTGATGCTGAAAGACAAATTCCAGATAAAAATATTTTAGCATTATTATACAATAGATACGAAGTGGCATTTTGAGATAACATCACTACACACAGTTCATATACACGTAATGTTAGCTAGCAAGCCAGCCATCAAACGTCAGCTAACTAGCTAACAGCAAGCTTTAACTTGGGGTCTTTTGTTTAGACATGTAGCTAGCCAGCTAAACAATGAACCGTAATCCCAATCCATAGAGTACTAGCAATACAAACCAATTGTCATAGCTAGCTAAAGTTAACCAAATAGGTTCAATGTTAGCTAGTTAGCTAGCTGACATTAGGCTATAACTAGCAATGCGTAATGGCATTCTGAGAACATCACTAACGTTACACACAGTTCATACACATAATATTAGCTAGCTAGTCAGTCAGCTAACGTTAGCTAGCTAACAGTAAACTTTAACTTGTGGTCTTTTGTTTAGACATGTAACGTTAAAGTTCGCTAGCTAAAAAATGTACTATATTCCCAATCCATAGAGTACTAGAAATACAAACCGATTATCATAGATAGCTAAAGTCGTTTTCCTGTGTCGTTTCCGTTTTGTATGTACAATTTGCTTGGCCCTTTGTTGTGTCAAGTCACTCTGGTTCACACTGACCGTGTGCAATGCTATAAGAATCATCTTAAGCTTTAGCCCCCACCCAAACTCTGACCATTTTACTCGCCCTAGCAGAGTTGGTTAGGCTGTTTTCATGTTATCCAGAGCATTGATGACTGTAACTGTGCTCCTGGCAACAATTTAATTACGCTTTTTTGCTGACGTTTACTGACACCGGCCATATTCAACCAGTGTTGAGAGTTCATAAATTCATCAGTTATTCTGCGCTCTGGTACACTCAGACGAAACAGTTGTTGCAGTGACGTTCTATTGAAATGGATAGTTGCTTACTGGAGTCTTTTGTTAAGTTTTAATACGCAATACATATATTTTTTTTAAAGCTGCGTTAGACAGGATTACCCTACACACACACTCAAATAGACAGAAGCGTGCTATATGGGGCAGACCAATCCAAACTCATCTCTCGGCATGTCCAGCCCCCTCATTATCTCAGTCAATCATGGCTAGCGGGAAGGTTGCTGTCTTTTTCTGTGGCTTAACCAACTAGGATCGTAATTTAACAATTTTATTCATATTTACAGATGGCATAAAAGTTTGTTATTAAGGCACATGAAAGTTCACATGTTGTTGAAGGCATTTCTGGCCAAAAACACATTTTGATTAAAAAAAAATGTTTTTACGTTCAAACGGCTCTCCTATGAAGTCGTGACTTGAGGCTACGCCTAGTTTCCTGAAACGGGTCACAAATTAAATTGTTTTTAGACATGATTTGGAAATGCACACATAAGGTCCCACAGTTGATAGTGCATGTCAGAGGAAAAACCAGGCCATGAGGTCGAAGGAATTGTCTGTCGAGCTCCGAGGCAGGATTGTGAAAGGCCACCAAAAAAATCCTGCAGCATTGAAAGTCCCCAAGAACACAGAACATTTCCTCCTACTCTTCCTAGAGCTGGCCACACGGCTAAACTGAGCAATCGAGTTCCTCTGTGGAGATGGGAGAACCTTCCAGAAAGACAACCATCTCTGCAGCACTCCACCATTCAGGCCTTTATGGTAGAGTGGCCAGACAGAAGCCACTCCTCAGTAAGGTACATGACAATCCGCTTGAAGTTTGCCAAAGGGCACCTAAAGGACTCTCAGACCATGAGAAACAAGATTCTCTGGTCTGATGAAACTAAGATTGAACTCTTTTGCCTGAATGCCAAGTGTCACGTCTGGGTTAGGGTTCAATTGATGAGGATTTCGTTCATTTAATCCATTTTAGAATATGGCTGTAACGTAACAAAATGTGGTAAAAGGAAAGGGGTCTGATTACTTTTCGAACTGTATAACCTGCTTATCACTGTGTTGCTAAATGAGAAAAGACTGCATTCAGTGACTGTTACAGTTGAGGAAAATGTATATTTACCCATGGGGTAACCGAGGACCAGTTATCCAGAGGAGTAATGTTGTAATTGTGTTTTAGTAGACTAAATGTCACTGACAGGAGATAATCCACTGGACACAGATTTAAGTTCAATGTCTAGTTTGGATTTACATTTGGTTGAGTTGTCAACTGATCCTGAATTTAACATGAAATCAACAACAATTATCATTTAGGTTCAAAGTTGGGTGAAAGAAAGATGAAATGCCCTGAGGATGATAACTTTTTACAAAAGTTCCAAATCAGTTTTCCAAGTTTATTCAACGTCATCACATTGATTGTTTTGGGTTGAAATGACGTGGAAACATTGCTTCAACCAGTTTTTTCCAAGTGGGAAATGTGATGTATAACTGTCTTATGTATGTTTATAACATTAGCTACCTTTACTCTGCTCTGCATGCAGACAGCTGGTTCTACTGCTACAGCTTCTTATGATAATTATAACAACAACCACGACAACAAAAACTATGTTTTAAAATAATTATTATTCAACAAGTGAATAACTATGAAACATTAGTAAGCACTTACGATATTTGATTTGTTCCCATTTTCACAGATCAACATGAAGCACTGAAGTTGCTGCTCAATCATCAACATGTACGTGTGCATCGACAACAATATAGTATAAATTATTGCTTTAAATGTTTATGCCTTTTAATTCCATGTTGTGGTGTGTAACTAAAATATACAGTACCAGTCCAAAGTTTGGACAAACCTACTCGTTCAAGGATTTTTCTTTATTTTTACAATTTTCTACATTGTAGAATAATAGTGAAGACATTATGAAATACTTTGAAATAACACATATGGAATCATGTCGTAATCAAAAAAGTGTTAAACAAATATTTTAGATTCTTCAAAATAGCCACCCTTTGCCTTGATGACAGCTTTGCACACTCTTGACATTTTCTCAACCAGCTTCACATGGAATGCTTTTCCAACAGTCTTGAAGGAGCTCCTATATATGCTGAGCACTGGATGCTTTTCCTTCACTCTGTGGTCCAACTCATCCCAAACCATCTGAATTGGGTTGAGGTCAGGTGATAGTGGAGGCCAGGTCATCTGATGCAGCACTCCATCACTCTCCTTCTTGGTCAAATAGCCCTTACACAGCCTGGAGGTGTGTTGGGTTATTGTCCTGTTGAAAAACAAATGATAGTCCCACCAAGCGCATACCAGATGAGATGGCGTATCGCTGCAGAATACTGTGGTAGCCAAGCTGGTTAAGTGTGCCTTGAATTCTAAATAAATCACTGACAGTGTCACCAGAAAAGGACCCCCACACCATCACACCTCCTCCTCCATGCTTCACAGTGGGAACCACACACGCAGAGATCGTCCGTTCGAAAACTCTGCGACTGACAAAGACACAGCAGTTGGAACAAAAATTCTCAAATTTGGACTCATCAGACCAAAGGACAGATTTCCACCTGTCTAATGTCCATTGCTCGTGTTTCTTGGCCCAAGCAAGTCTCTTATTATTATTAGTATTCTTTAGTAGTGGTTTCTTTGAAGCAAAATTGACCATAAAGGCCTGATTCATGCAGGCTTAATGCTATTTATATTTCTGAGGCTGGTAACTCTAATGAAGTTATGCTCTGTAGCAGAGGGTGCAAAGTTGTCAT
Source organism: Salmo trutta (assembly GCF_901001165.1). Classification (NCBI taxonomy): domain Eukaryota; kingdom Metazoa; phylum Chordata; class Actinopteri; order Salmoniformes; family Salmonidae; genus Salmo; species Salmo trutta. The sequence goes on from NC_042987.1 coordinate 30,222,396, forward strand.
CAAGGCAAAGGGTGGCTACTTTGAAGAATATAAAATATATTTTGATTTGTGTAGCAATTTGTTGGTTACTACCTGATTCCATATGTGTTATTTCATAGTTTCGATGTCTTCAATATTATTCTACAATGTAGAAATAGTTCAAATAAAGAAAATCACTTTAATGAGTAGGTGTGTCCAAACTTTTGACTGGTACTGTATATGCAATGCTGTGTTGTACAGTGTACTAACATGAATTCAGTCTTTATATAATAAAAGAAATAACAAATTACCTGGCTATTGGAAGTGCCTAATGATTTTGCTGGACAGTGGTGAAGTGACTGAAACAAGAAGAGGTTTTTATAGAAACCTCTCTGTTTACCTGTTGCCATGACTGTACATGTGTGTGTTTGTGATTGCTCCCTGACAGGGCCTGACTTCATGTTTGTTTCATGATTGGCCACTGTTCTCAAAGATAATTTCCTATGAAGGAAAAAAAGAAGGGCCCTTTGATCCGAACCAGACTGGTTGACTGGAATATAGTGGTCCATAGTCCAGGGCGGTGGTTGGTATGTGCCAGGGTGAGTGCCAGCTGGGCTGGGCTGGCACATCATCCCCCTGAGTGACCTGAGTCATATTCGTAAAGCGTCATATAGTAGGAGTGCTGATAGGATCAGTTCCCCGCTGTCCATTAAATCTTATTCATTGTGATCTTAAAGGCAACACTGATCCCAGATCAGCACTACTTCTCTGAGACACCTCATGAATATGGACCTAAACCTCCAGTAGACACACTCAAGGTTCTTCCTCACTGAAGCCATTCTAACGAGCTAATAATGTCATGATTTTGACGAGCTAATGACTGACTCCAAGTCATAGTTAGACTTTTCTGTCATGTCCAAATCTGACGGTCTAGGCAAGTTGATGCAGTGAGTTGATAAGTTAATGAGGAGCTGTACAGTCACTGATAACTCTTACCCAGTCAGAACGCACACCTTCGGCCAACAAATCAAAATGTGTAGGGAATATTTACTTTGCACATTTGTAAGATGTCACAGAAACATCAGAATAGAATGTTGATGTCTGGCCGACGTATAAACGATGTAGAACTGTAGAATTTAGAATGTAGACATTCTATATACATCTGCAAGACGTCTTGCCAATGTGTTAACGCTCTCCATACTACATCTTCCCAATGTATCATTTATATACATGCATGTGAGTCCACCATTGTAAAATTGTGTATAAAAAATTATATTATACATCACCTTAAATATTCTAAACAAAAATACGTGAAATTGAAATTAAGTTATTCCGAATGAGATAACATAACACTATTATCATGGTGCTGAGATTTTATTCCACACATCGATGTTTTTTTGTTTTTTTCAATACCTTAATCTAATAATAGCCTGCTCTCCCTCCATCCAACTCCAAGGAGATGACATCATGGAGTTCTTGGAAGGGCATAGGCCACACCTGATAACCGTCTCCTTTTCTTTTTTCCCTCTGATGACAACTTCCTCCTCTTGTTTTGGGGAGGAGTGTCAGCCTCCTCAGAGCCCTGTCCGTTCCCCTGCTCGGAGCTCGCTTCTCCTCCCTGCTCTGTGCTCGGCTCAGAGTTCTGAGAGGGTCTCTTCTGGCTTTGTCTCTTGCTGGATGTCGGCCTTTCTCTTGAAGCAATTCAAGGAGCTTCGGCAGCATCTGATGGTGTGTTTACCTGCCCTTACACCATGCCAGGGGCTACTACTGCTTCCTGCTTTCCCAGGTAGAGCAGTCCCATCCTGGGGTGAGTCAGCAGCAGTGCTTGGGGCCACTGGTGGGGCATCATCCACAGACAGACTGGGATCCAGATTGAGGGTCTCGGTGCTCCCACAGAGGTGATAGACACCGCCCCCATCCTCCACAGCCTCACAGTCAGGCAGGGACTCCTCCAGGCTGGGGCTAGGGTCTCCAGAAGAGAGGGTGGACAACACCACTTCCAGGAGGGATCTTGGTCCCTGGTTAAGCCATCAGAAGCCAGTGGAAAAGCATCTCTGCTGACAATTTGGGTGGCAGCTTTGATCATGTCCACCTCACTCTCCGATGACGAGAGATCTCTTTCGCTCTTAGGCGTTACGGATGCAAAATAGGTTGTGTTGTCTTCGCTAATACCACCCTCGCTCTTTTGTAGAAGTGGGACCAAATCACTTGTACCATCCTCACTCTTTGGTGTAAGAGGGACAGAATAGCTGATTTGCTCCCCACTTTCTGATGTGGAAGAGTCTGAGTCGCTATATTCCCCCTGACTCACTGACCAAGATGAGTTGTTGACACTGGATGAATCACTTAGTTCTACATAGTGATCCCTGAAGATGGGAACCAGAGTAGGAGGTGAGGAATCACTTCAGTCTTCTAGTTCATCCTGTGATGATGGTGTCTGTAAGGGAGTGAAGGATATCTACAGACTTCTAAGGGCTTAAATCTTGCTGTTGGTCTTGTTGCATGTCTTGCTGGTAATTTGGCATTGCATCTTGGTGGACATCCTGGTGCATGTCTTGATGATCATTCTGTATTTCATCTTGCTTTGGATCATTCATAAAGTGCATGTCTTGCTGGTGATTAGACATGCCACCTTTTTGGAGGTCTAGTTGGACATCTTGCAGGCTGACTGACTGGGTATCATATTGGTTGTCCAGCTGATCGTCTTGGCAAGATGTTATTGGAGGAGATGGTGATTCACTGACATCTTCATGGTGGTCTCTTATAGGATGCTTGTCATGATCCTGCTCCCCTCTTGGGACTCTTCAGGGGCAGGATTCCCCCCATCTGTCTGTCCTTACCATCTCTTTGAAGTGAAGATTAGACAATCTTTATATAAACATTGTTACTTCTCAAAGGTCTCACAGTAGAGAAAACTGATAAGAATCAAATGTTTCTGTTTTCCACTGTGATTGCTACGGTATTCTAGAATGTTGTAGAACTTTCCATGGAGATTCACTCTTCTAAAAGAGGGCCAGAGACATCATAGTGCTGCTTTGTGACTTCACATTTTCTAACCGTAGAAGGCCTCCTCTTAGTTTTTTTTAATCAATATCACATACTTTGTAGTAGTAGTTTTGATACATTTACATGTAGGCCGTAGTACATGGCAGCTAAAACCTGAATGACGTATACAACACATACAAGTCATTAAACAATGAAACAAAAACAGTAAATCAGGAAGTCAGGGATGGAGCTGAAGCCGTTTGTCTTGGTAGCATCAAACAATGGCTTAAGCGGTGGGAGGCAACATCACAGGTCACAGGGATGAAGCACAGTCACAGCCAGAGGGGAATTGTTCTAGTACAAACCTGCTTTATTTTGATTTCTATTTATGTGTCTATCTGTGATTGGGTGGTGTAACATAAATAATTATAGCATGTGTGTGTTTTCCCCCTCTACATTTGCATGAATATCAACATTATTTTAGTGTATTTAAAAATGAATTTTACATGATACTGTAGAATTAATACAATCCTCATTCAGCCCTCCTCTTCAAACTGTGATGTCCCAGTGCCCTCTAGTGGGGGAAATAACATGTAGGTTTCAGTTAGATATATTTTGGTGGTGACGGTAGACTAGTACATCAGTAGGCTATAGAACATAATGTATTCATACATCACTCACCATCACCCACAGACCTTGGAGCTATATTTCTATGGCACAACAATGATGAAGACTTTTTACTGTTAGGAGCACATTCAAGTAGTGAATGGGTGAGATTGTCCCTAAGCAGAGCTGGGTTTGGGAAGTTGACAAAACTAAAATCAGTCGTAGTAAAGTCGAGATAAGTTCAGACCTAAACTCACAAAATTCAAGCAATTTTAATTTCAAGCATTAGCAGTGTTTTAATGCATTGATAGAAACTGTAAGCGTTGTATAAAGCAGGGGTTCCCAAACTGACCAACCGATTGAGGTGTCTTTTGAGTCGTGACCCAACATAAAGGTTGAGCTGTTTTAAAAAAAAAACATACACAGACCAAAGAATAATTAACAAATATTATCTGGGCATCTAGATAAGAAAATGTAGCAGTTTCAAAGATAATCTACTGCAATTCCACACATCCTGCCATGGAGCTGAAAGAACATTTTGCCATTTTAAAGTCAATTCCCTGCAATTCTATGCATTTTGCCACGGAGCTGAGATAATTTGTTTTCCGTTTTTAAGCTAATTTCCAAATTTTGACATGGCTGGTGTTCTTATGCTCAAGCATTTTAACTAAATCAATGGGGGCCTGATTGTCTAGCTCTATTTTGCTGATTGTAAATTCTCAAAGATTATAGGCTATTATTGAAAAATATACACGTCCATTATCTTTTCTACATACATTCTATTTGGTGTCAGTCATTTAAGTTTACACTGTTCGGGAACCACTGAAAATGTCTTCCCACAGTTTGGGAACCATTGGATAAAGTGTTACAGCCTTTACCATCAAAATACAGCAAGCATTTGGTCAGAGTATTTTGATAGCAATAAGCAGGAACAAAGTTAGTAGCAGTAGCTATATTGAAAGAGATCATTTATCAGAGTAGTGAAAAGAGTTTGGAGGTGATCCAGTCAGCATAAGTTGTCAGATAAAGCTCATGCAGTGGTCAAGCCGGGTTCACAGACAAAGTCGTAGGTCAGGCCTTGGGGTCGGCTTAGAGCAGGAAGCCGGTGAAGATGCTATCGTTCTCACTTCTGGAGTAGACCTTTCTCTCCTTGTCTCCCAAGTTACCCCGGAACACCAGGCATCCCCATGTTTCCTTGATTTCCTTTCTCACCTATCATAAGAAAGAGAGAAGGATTGGTATCTGAAACATGTCAACATATGAAGATAGATATCAGTCTCAAGCATGAATATTCTATTTTAGATCAAAATTAGCGATTTGATTAAAAACAGCACCAGATAACGACGTATTCAGGAATGAGATAACAGATGTCATAGTAGCTCACACTTTGGACTGTAAATGTATAAACCCAGATTACATCCTTTAACAGTTGTATATGAGAATTGGCAAGCTTACCATTATCTCCTTCCAGTCCAGTAGCTCCAGACATTCCATCCAGTCCAGGAGGTCTCATGAGTCCAACATCCCCCATCACTCCAGGTACACCTGAAAGAAGACAGGGGAAAGGAGGGGAAGGAGGGGAAGAGTAAAGGTATGAGGGATGGGGATATGAGGAGATATTTAGGAGTACACACCATGGAGACAATATAACTGCAAGAACACCACACACAACCTACAGTCATGGTCACAAGCCACTACAGTACTATGTATACTTTTAGTCAATCTATACTGAAATCAACATAATGTATATTCTTTAGTCTACCTGGAAGTCTCCTCTCTCCTCCCGGCCCTGGGGTCCCCTCTCCCCTGTGGCCCTTCCCGGGGGGCACCATGGCGTCTGGTTGGAACTCTGTGGTGTTGGTGGTGGTCTGTCTGAAGCACAGACGGGCCGGCAGTGAACCACCTCCTCCCACTCCACCACCTCCTCCTCCAGTGCCACCTCCGCGACGGGACTTCTTGGTATTCTGAGGCTTGGGCCAGCAGGTGTGTCTGGCTGCAGACAACTAGGTTTCCGTCAAGACCACCACCAGCAGGGTCATTAGAATGGCGAGCAAGCAAAGAGAATGCATGTCAGCGGATTTTGGTGTGCGATGATCTAAGAGAGGAAGAGAGAGAGCATAGATGGAGGTAGTAAATCACATTTAGTAACAAATAGCTATTAATTCATGAACAATTCTGAGCACTGACCAAAACAAAAAAAGTTACCTCATTTAAAAATTTACCTCAAATGTAGCGTTCAGTGCTTAGCTTTAAATGAAATGGTTTGCTGATCACTCCATTCCCTGCATTTGGTGGTTCCAACAACAAACCCCTCCCCTTTTATTGTGTCTGCTAGCCTCTGGGCTTCATAGCTTGACCAATGAGAGGAGACAAAGGGACAGATACACTGGGGATTATGAGGAAGGGTAGGTCGGGATGGACACAAGGTGAAAACCTGAGGGACATGGTAATAAAGCTTTAGGATAACATACAACACAGGACGTTCTTTCCTTTTGCCTTGTGTCTCTGTGATATGATGCTTCTGGATATCATAACAGCAATTACTCACCTCGAACTGGACAAAGATATTTTATTTAATGAGTCTGACGCAAAGGATATACTGCTTCTCCGAGACCAGGCCCAAATCCCTATCTTTCGCATGAAGAAAAGACGGAGATACAGGGGTGCAGATCCAGGTGCCTTGTGCGAGTTCGTCGGCGAGTGGGTAACCCATCTCTACCATCCGTTCTATTGGCCAACTTGCAATCATTGGAGAATAAACTGGACGAGCTCTGTTTGAGAGTATCCTACCAACGGGACATTAAAAACTGTTTCACCGAGTCGTGGCTGAACGACGACACGGATAATATACAGTTAGCTGTTTTTTTCTATATGGCTGCCACAAACACAGACACACCACAGAGTTAGTAATACATTTTATGTATTTATTTAACCTTTATTTATCTGGGCATCACTCTATATCATCATACATCATACCCTATATGAGATGGAGGCAGGACCTGTACGCTCAGGCGTCAGGACGACCACACCACGCTGGCACCACCTCAAAGTGGAAGGGTCCAAAACACAACCGCAGAGGGAGGGATGAATGTCTCAAACGAGCCTCCATGACCAGTGACCACCTTGATGCAACATCCTACCAACCTTTAGGAAAACAACGATTATGGATATACTGTCAAGATACATGTCTCTCCGCCTTACCAGTGGGAGTCGTTGTCCACAAAGCGGCACGACGGGCTGTCTAGCTCCAGTACTGCTGACTTTTACAACTCCTCTCAGAGGGCATTATGGGTAGGATGTCCACCTTCTACCTTGACACTGGTTGGGTGTGGCTTGAAGTTGGACATTTGAACCCCCTGGGCTGCTGCACTGTGGCCTGGTCAGTGAAACCAACACCACCTCCTCTATAGGTACACTACACACACCTCTGAGGCTGTATAGGTGCCTCATGACAGGGTCCTACTCATAGACATACACCACATATATAGGTTCTATATCTAGGGTCCTACTCATAGAGATACAACATATATATAAAGTATTCAGACCCCTTGACCTTTTCCACATTTTGTTACATTACAGCCTTATTCTAAAATTGATTCAATTGTTTTTATTCCTCATCAATCTACACACAATACCCCATAACGACATAGCAAAATCAGGTTTATAGAATTATTTGCAAATGTATAAAAAAATATATATGTTTTTTAAACATTACCATTAGCTTTTCTGACCCTTTACTTTGTTAAAGCACCTTTGGCAGCGATTACAGCCTCATGGGTAGGACTCTACAAGTTTGGCACACCTGTATTTGGGGAGTTTCTCCCATTCTTCTCTGCAGATCCGGACTCTGGCTGAGCCACTCAAGGACATTCAGAGACTTGTCCTGAAGCCACTCCTGCATTGTCTTGGCTGTGTGCTTAGGATCGTTGTCCTGTTGGAAGGTGAACCTTCATCCCAGTTTGAGTTCCTGAGCGCTCTGGAGCAGGTTTTCATCAAGGATCTCTGTACTTTGCTCTGTTCATTTTTCCCTTGATCCTGCCTAGTCTCCCAGTCCCTGCTGCTGAGAAACATCCCCACAGCATGATGCTGCCACCACCATGCTTCTCCATAGGGATGGTGACAGGTTTCCTCCAGACGTGATGCTTGGCATTTAGGCCAAAGTTTTTCAATCTTGGTTTCATCAGACCAGAGAATCTTGTTTCTCATGGCCTGAGAGTCCTTTAGGTGCCTTTTGGCAAACTCCAAGCAGGCTGTCATGTCCCTTTTACTGAGGAGTGGCTTCCATCTGGCCACTCTAACATAAAGGCCTGATTGGTGGAGTGCTGCAGAGATGGTTGTCCTTCTGGAGGTTCTCCCATCTCCACAGAGGAACTCTGGAGCACTGTCAGAGTGACCATCGGGTTCTTGGTCACCTCCCTGACCAAGGCCCTTCTCCCCAAATTGCTCTAGGAAGAGTCTTGGTGGTTCCAAACTTCTTCCATTTAAGAATGATTGAGGCCACTGTGTTCTTGGGGACCTTCAATGCTGCAGAAATGTTTTTGTACCCTTCCCCAGATCTGTGCCTTGACACAATCCTGTCTCGGAGCTCTACGGACATTTCCTTCGACCTCATAGCTTGGTTTTTGCTGTGACATGCATTGTCAACTGTGGGACCTTACATAGACAGGTGTGTGCCTTTCTAAATCATGTCCAATCAATTGAATTTACCACAGATGGACTCCAATGAAGTTGTAGAAACATCTCAAGGATGATCAATGGAAACAGGATGCACATTAACTCAATTTTGAGTCTCATAGCAAAGGGTCTGAATACTTATGTAAATAAGGTATTTCTGGGGAATTTTATATAAATTGGATAACATTTTTAAAAGCCTGTTTTCACTTTGTCATTATAGGGTATTGTGTGTAGATTGATGAGTATTTGTTTAATCCATTTTAGAATAAGGCTGCAACGTAACAAAATGTGTAAAAAGTCATGGGGTCTGAATACTTTCCGAATGCACTGTTTATGTTACTATTTTCTATATCTATGGTCCTATTTAAGACTCAGATGAAAGCCTCCTATATGACCTGTTTGTCCCGTGAATGAACTCATGATCAATGCAGACACAGAGTGCTCCTTTTTCTCTATATTTCATGGGATAGTCACCTGGTGAAGTGTCCTGGGGTAAGGAATTTTTTGGATCAGCCTTGGGTCGGCCTACATGGCTTTTTAATCACATTCCCAATGTGCTTTTTTACTACAGTCTCTGAATGTCTACTAGCCATGTACTACAGGGTGGGGGTAGGCCCAAACATATTTAACAAAATAATGTAATTTTGGCTTTCCGGAATTATGTTCTTCAAGCAACAGAGAGGGAGAGAAGAAGAGAGACCAAAGGAAGGAAGTTAACATTGAGGGACCTTTATCAAAAAAATCTAGGCTCACATTTGATATGTAGCGCCTCTTGCCTAAAGATGTTATTCGTGCAAGTAAGAATGTCTGATGAATATGCCTGTGACCACTGTGTGGTGTAAAATTGCCCTCTAGGAATTGAGTTTGACATCCCAATATGTCAATGACAGTTTCCTAATAATGTGGTCCCATATAACATTACATGGTGGTGCTAAAAAGTGTGTTTTCACATTAGTCTCTCTAGACAGACGGGGTTGCCTCCCAAAACAATGTACCAATGTTCCTGTTGCTCCCAGGACTATATTCACATGGTACATAGGCCAGTATTACAATGTGTTGGTTCACAGTCACATTGTTGCATAGTACATTAGCCTGTGACAATTTGTTTGCAGTTTGTGGAAGTACAGAACTATTTTTTTAATGTTTATTAGAATAGTTAAATTAGCTGTGGTAAGACCTCCCTTTACTTGAGAATGATTGGTTAGGTTACAGTTATTTCCACTGTGAGCTTATTTGCAAATCTTTGAAATTGTGCAAACCACAAACTGGTATATAAGTTATAAGAGTTATGTAACAATATGCAATGTATGTGTCTATGTAATTGCGATGTAAATACATAGGTTTTAAAGTGGGACCAGTTATGTTTCATCTTAATTGTGGGGTGGCAGGTAGCCTGGTGGTTAGAGCGTTGGGTGAGGTTGCTAGATCGAATCCCCAAGATGACAAGGTAAAAATCTGTCATTCTGCCCCTGAACAAGGCTGTTAACCCACTGTTCCTAGGCCGTCATTGTGAATAAGAACTTGTTCTTAACTGACTTGCCAGGTTAAATAAATAAAATAGGACTGGAGTCAGCCGCCAGAGGGCTACAACATTCCTCGTGTTGTGCTTTGGGTGCTGTTTATAGGCTAGGGGCTATTCAATGGTCACCAACCGTTTCCCGGACAGCCTTTGGTGGGCGTGCAGGCTTTTGTTCCATCCTAATCCTAACTGATACCAGTGTAATATGCTTAATAGGCCTAATAATTAAAACATACATTTGATAATAAAATGTGCAAAGAGGAACGCTATAGACAGACCTACATTACAAATCCTGAATATTAAGACTATTGTAAACACCCTCGCTTGCTGCAGCTGCTGTGATCATGATCCATCACAGGACGTTCTGCAGCAGCTGCGCACACTGTCATCACTGACTACAGTTGAAGACGGGGGGGGGTGCGCAAGGGGGGTGCTGTTGATGCGGGTGAGTAGAGGCTGAATGGGAGCGTTTCCCACACAAGAAACGGGGTCACCGCAAAAACAGGCCACCGAAACTGAAACCACTACTACGCCCCGGGTGACGACAACTCCTCACATTCCGGTGGGTCGTCTCCCGTTATTCGCGAAGCCTACAATGGGCTACAGACGACAGCGACTTCATAACGAGTTTTGTCGGCGAATCCTCGCGCTCCAGCTGTTATTTCGCGAGCCAAGACAGTCTCACTTGTGTCTTTCAAGCCAATGTGTCTGCCCGCTTTCGTCATTCGCTCTTCAGTGTTACATTCCGCTGAGCGTTAAGGCTGGGAATAGCCTGCATTGACCATTTAAAGCCAGTTGGATATATTTATAGCAGTTCTGACATCAAACATTGATGGTGGACGTTTTTAAGTTTTCTCTTGAACGAATGTAATGGAGTGAATTGACCTGCACGAGAGGGGCAACCGTCAACAGTTTTCTTGCGTGTGATGATAGAAGACACAATGACGCTGTTGTCTCTTTTGGGTCGGATCATGCGTTATTTCCTCCTCAGGCCAGAGACATTGTTTCTGCTATGCATTAGCTTGGCCTTATGGAGTTACTTCTTCCACACGGACGAGGTGAAGACCATCGTCAAGTCCAGTCGGGATGCCGTGAACATGGTGAAGGGGAAAGTGGCGGAGATGATGCAAAACGACAGGTTGGGGGGCCTGAATGTCTTAGATGCGGAGTTCTCCAAAACTTGGGACTTCAAAAACAACAATGTAGCAGTGTACTCCATTCAGGGGCGGCGCGATCACATGGAGGACCGATTCGAGGTACTCACCGACATCACAAACAAGAGTCACCCTTCTATATTCGGGATATTTGACGGTCACGGTGGTGAGGTAGGTGCAGTGACGATTTTAGCATGTAAATCTTGATGGGGCAACCTCGCCAAATGTTTTTAGATGAAGCCACTTCACAACACTAAACAATACATTAATTGCACTAAAACTGTTAGGGCCTACATAAAGCTGTCCCAACAGCAGAGCTTTCTTTTCAGCACCATGGAGTGAATCCTTACCACTACACCTGGCTATGAGCGGAGTCTTGTCTGGCAGCGAAACAGTTCATTCAGCCTCATTTACTGCCTTTAAAAAAAAAACATAACATAAACATATATATATATATTTCACCTTTATTTAACCAGGTAGGCTAGTTGAGAACAAGTTCTCATTTGCAACTGCGACCTGGCCAAGATGAAGCCAAGCAGTGCGACACATACAACAACACAGAGTTACACATGGGATAAACAAAACATACAGTCAATAATACAGTAGAAAAAAATAAGACAAAAAGTCTATATACAGTGTGTGCAAATGAGGTAAGATAAGGGAATTAAGGCAATAAATAGGCCATGGTGGTGAAGTAATTACAATATAGCAATTAAACACTGGAATGGTAGATGTGCAGAAGATGAATGTGCAAGTAGAGATACTGGGGTGCAAAGGAGCAAGATAAATAAATAAATACAGTATGGGGATGAGGTAGATACATGTGCTGTTTACAGATGGGCTATGTACAGGTGCAGTGATCTGTGAGCTGCTCTGACAGATGGTGCTTAAAGCTAGTGAGGGAGATATGAGTCTCCAGCTTCAGTGATTTTTGCAGTTCGTTCCAGTCATTGGCAGCAGAGAACTGGAAGGAAAGGCGACCAAAGGAGGAAATGGCTTTGGGGGTGACCAGTGAGGTATACCTGCTGGAGCGCGTGCTACGAGTGGGTGCTGCTATGGTGACCAGTGAGCTGAGATAAGGCGGGGTTTTACCTAGCAGAGACTTGTAGATAACCTGTAGCCAGTGGGTTTGGCGACGAGTATGAAGCGAGGGCCAACCAATGAGAGCGTACAGGTCGCAGTGGTGGGTAGTGTATGGGGCTTTGGTGACAAAACGGATGGCACTGTGATGGACTACATCCAGTTTGCTGAGTAGAGTGTTGGAGGCTATTTTATAGATGACATCCCCGAAGTCGAGGATCGGTAGGATGGTCAGTTTTACGAGGGTATGTTTGGCAGCATGAGTGAAGGATGCTTTGTTGCGATATAGGAAGCCGATTCTAGATTTAATTTTGGATTGGAGATGCTTAATGTGAGTCTGGAAGGAGAGTTTACAGTCTAACCAGACACCTAGGTATTTGTAGTTGTCCACGTATTCTAAGTCAGAGCCGTCCAGAGTAGTGATGCTGGACGGGCGGGCAGGTGCAGGCAGTGATCGGTTGAATAGCATGCATTTAGTTTTACTTGCATTTAAGAGCAGTTGGAGGCCACGGAAGGAGAGTTGTATGGCATTGAAGCTCGTCTGGAGGTTCACAGTGTCCAAAGAAGGGCCAGAAGTATACAGAATGGTGTCGTCTGTGTAGAGGTGGATCAGAGAATCACCAGCAGAGAAGAGAGTATACAGAGAAGAGAGTCGGCCTGAGAATTTAACCCTGTGGCACCCCCATAGAGACTGCCAGAGGTCCGGACAACAGGCCCTCCGATTTGACACACTGAACTCTATCAGAGAAGTAGTTGGTAAACCAGGCGAGGCAATTATTTGAGAAACCAAGGCTGTCGAGTCTGCCAATAAGAATGTGGTGATTGACAGAGTCGAAAGCCTTGGCCAGGTCGATGAATATGGCTGTACAGTAATGTCTCTTATCGATGGCAGTTATGATGTCGTTTAGGACCTTGAGCGTGGCTGAGGTGCACCCATGACCAGCTCTGAAACCAGATTGCATAGCGGAGAATTTACGGTGGGATTCGAAATGGTTGGTAATCTGCTTGTTAACTTGGCTTTCGGAGACCTTAGAAAGACAGGGTAGGATAGATATAGGTCTGTAGCAGTTTGGGTCTAGAGTGTCACCCCCTTTGAAGAGGGGGATGACCGTGGCAGCTTTCCAATCTTTGGGAATCTCAGACGATACGAAAGAACAGGCCAGTAATAGGGGTTGCAACAATTTCGGCAGATAATTTTAGAAAGAGAGGGTCCAGATTGTCTAGCCCGGCTGATTTGTATGGGTCCAGATTTTTAGCTCTTTCAGAACATCAGCTATCTGGATTTGGGTGAAGGAGAAATGGTGGGGGCTTGGGTGGGTTGCTGTGGAGGGTGCCGGGCAGTTGACCGGGGTAGGGGTAGCCAGGTGGAAAGCATGGCCAGCCGTAGAGAAATGCTTATTGAAATTATCAATTATAGTGGATTTATCAGTGGTAACAGTGTTTCCTAGCCTCAGAGCAGTGGGCAACTGGGAGGAAATGATATGGAACTGATATGGCTGACTTGCTAAAACAAATGTGGTTTCTACTGACAATTGAGATGTACAAACTATGGCATAAGGGAACAACGAGCGGATAAGAGGCAATCCGAGCTAGGACTGTCATAGTCAATAACTATTTGTTCAGTACTTTTGAAATGTACAGCAAAATAATTCAGAACATGGGCCGTTCTTACAGTATTCTCCCAGTACACCAAGTCAGAACCGTGGGATAAATAAAGGGGGATATAAGCAGACAATGAAAGCTCTTACAATATTTGATGATGACAGTTCTCTAAAACTGGCTATAGGTTAGATGTGCACAACCAAGTCAGAACAGTAGGCTAAGTTATGAGGGGGGAAAGGGAACAAATTATTAGGGTGAGGCACATGGGCTATTAACAGCTTACTACACAACATGCACTTAGTATTACTTTCTTAGCTACAACATATTACACCATTTATGCAGCAACAGAAAATACATTTTTGGACACACCTGCTGTGCTAGCTTGAACAGGAATTTGGCAAGGCGGTACTTCTTGTTGCCAAATTTTGTAATCAAAGACATTCTCTGGATCTATGGTGCTTTCAAAACAACTGGGAACTGAAAAAAAACAAGGTTGAATCATGACGTTGGTGAACTTCAGGTCGGAGCTGTAGAAAGAGGCCCGAGTTCCCGACTTGGAATTCCGAGTTGGATGACCATTCAAAATGTATTTTCCCAGTCAGAGCTCATTTTTTTCCAGAGTTCCCAGTTGTCTTGAACTCACTGAAGTCTGAGATTTCCAAGTTTCCAGTTGTTATGAGCGCGGCAGAAGTAATGCTGGATTGACAGCATGGCCAATGTATTTAATCTTTTCTGGCTCATTGCATATTAATGTTTATCCTTTTAAGTTTGGAAAAGAGACCCCTTAAACCCAAACTAGGGACCACACACCCACTCCACTGAATAGCAGGCTAGTGATTGCAACACTTGCAGTTAGGCACAGATTCCTTCCAAACCACTCATTGTTGAATTTGCGATTTCCAACTTGTTGTGTAATGTTTATGTCCAATGGCCGATGAGCACCAATACGTTTGATCTATAATTTCTCTTCATATGACAAGGATTGAAAAAAGGATTTTCCAATATATTGTCAACTTGATTCATGATGATGACTGCTTGTCTAGCTTGCTAGCTAAGATTTTGAAAGTATGATGTTGACATGATCAGTCCAACCAAAGCTACGGTAGATATAACGTGATTTGACGTAAATTTATCTGTGGCCAATAACCTTGAGCCTTCTTGGATGGGCAATTCTAATGTAAATCTACGGCAGCACCCAAGGGGCTTGAATTTATGAGCTCTCCCCGTAGATTTTTCGGTGATGTAGTGTCCCCATGAGTGACAGAACACTGAGCCAATCACGGCGCAACTAGAGAACATTACCAACCCCTATACTCCGTATTTTCCGCTGGCTGCCCCACCACCACAGAAATCACTGAGCTACGCTAAAACACCTGCATTTTGGAGCTGCCTTACTCAAGAAAGCAAAAAAGAGACCATGTTTGTATGCAGCTTTATTAACAAAGTTATTTAGTTTTTACATTGTTTGCGAACTGATATGTGACATATTAATGCCAAAATAACATGCAAAACAGGCAACCCATTATTTTTTTACATATTTTTTTAGCTAAACAGGTGGGTCTCAAAACAGGCGTGGCTCTGCCCCACTTGCCCTGAATGATGGGTCCCACTGGATAGGTGTCTCTCAAATCCATAGCCTAGTGAAAGAGGCCTATATGTCTCACGATTTATTAGAGATAATAGCTGAAAACACAAGGGATGCTGTTGAACATCATTAGCGTCTGTGGTACGCACAGCATCCTCATTGGATTTGGAATGAGAGAGTCCAAACAAAAGATCTTCCCACCCCAGCTTTCAGGGTACATAAAACTAGCAAACAGAGCATTTTGAAAGTCACACGGTCTTGGGCCATCCTAACCATGACCAGAATTTAAGTTGAGTAGGCAGCATCTAAATCCTCTGCAGTATGATTTACAGTCTCTCCGCTGGCCTATTTAGTAGTAGGCCCTGTGTATGTCACCTACCACTACGACCCTTTTTATTTAACCTTTATTTAACTAGGCAAGTCAGTTAAGAACAAATTCTTATTTTCAATGATGGCCTAGGAACAGTGGGTTTTTAGGCTAGGGGGCAGTATTGTCACTTTCGGATGAAATACGTGCCCATATTAAACTGCCTCCTACTCAAACTCAGAAGCTAGGATATGCATATTATTAGTAGATTTGGATAGAAAACACTCTAAAGTTTCCAAAACTGTTTGAATGATGTCTGTGAGTATAACAGAACTCATATGGCAGGCAAAACCCTGAGAGAAATCCAACGAGGAAATGAAAATCTGGTTCCTGTAGTTTTCTCAAGTCCTTGCCTTTCTGACACACAGTGAGTTAGGACTCAAATAGCACTTCCTAAGGCTTCCACTAGATGTCAACAGTCTTAGAAAGTAGTTTGAGCTTTTTGCGGTAAACACAGACCGAAGGAGAACGCTGGTAATCAGGTGACCAGAAAATCACATCAGTCCATAGGGCGCGTTCATGTGAAAAATCCCTTTGCGTTCCAAAACGTTTTTCAAGGCAATGCAAACGTCCGGTTGGAATATTACTGAAGTTTCACATTCTCAAGGCCCTAAAGATTGATGCTATACAACGTTTGACATGTTTGAATGAACGTAAATATAACTTTTTCTTGACTTTCCGTCGTCACATTTCCCTCGCGCGCCCTACATTTTGAGTAGCCTACAGAACGCGCGAACAACATTTATTTGGACATAAATCATTAACTTTATCGAACAAAACAACATTTGTTGTGGACCTGGGATTCCTGGAAGTGCCTTCTGATGAAGATTATTAAAGGTAAGTGAATATTTCTAATGCTATTTATGAAAATAGATGACTCCAAGATGGCCGGTGTCTATAATTGCCTACTGTTTTTTTCTGACCACAGTACTCAGATTATTGCAAAGTGTGCCTTCCCAGTAAAGTTCTTTTGAAATCTGTCAACGCGATTGCATTCAGGAGATGTTAATCTATAATTCTTTGAATAACAGTTTAATATTTTATCAAGGTTTATGAATAGAATTTTTGAATTTGTTGTGCTGATTCACCGGAATTTTTGGAGGCAAAATATTTTCTGAACATCACGCGCCGATGTAAAATGCTGTTTTTGGATATAAATATGAACTTGATAGAACAAAAAATGCATGTATTGTCTAACATAATGTCCTAGGAGTGTCATCTGATGAAGATTGTCAAAGGTTAGTGCATAATTTTAGCTGGTTTTCTGCTTTTGGTGACGCCTGTCCTTGTATTGAAAATGGCTGTGTGTAATGTTTTGTCAATGTACTGTCCTAACATAATCTAATTTTATGCTTTCGCCGTAAAGCCTTTTTGAAATCGGACAACGTGGTTAGATTAAGGAGATGTTTATCTTTCAAATGGTGTAAAATAGTTGTATCTTTCAGAAATTTGAATTATGAGATTTTGTTGTTTTCAAATAAGGCGCTCTGATATTTCACCGGCTGTTGAAGTTATAGAAGTTAACTGCCTTGTTCAGGGGTAGAACAACAGATTTTTACCTTGTCAGCTCGGGGATTCGATCTTGCAACCTTTCGGTTACTGGCCAAACGCTCTAACCACTAGGCTACCTGCCTCCCCTTTGATGAAACTAGAATCACCCTCTATGTGTTTTTGTGTGTTGTCCTCAGCTCAGAGACATAGGAATTGAATCGCGAACCCACACAAAGAACCAGTCTTGAGGCTTTGTGTGTCACACATGGTGTGAACAATATTTTTCTCTCTTTGACTGTCAAGGGTCAGTGAATGCCCAAAGTAGCCTCCAGACCACATTTCTAGAGAGCCATCTGCCACTTCACTGTCCACAGAGAGCTTGGAGCCAGGATTCTCTTTCTCACAGACACTTACACAGTTATTACACCCTACTACACCCTATTACACACTATTACACACCATTACACCCTATTACACACTATTACACCCTATTACACACTATTACACAAACACTTACACACTATAACAAAGCTATTACATATTATTACAAAGCTATTACACCCATTACACACTATTACACCTTATTACTCACTATTACACAAACACTTACACACTATAAAGCCATTACACAAACACTATAACAAAGCTATTACACCCTATTACACACATTACACCCATTACACCCTATTACACACTATTACACAAAGACTATTACACACTATAACAAAGCCATTACACAAACACTATTACACACTATAACAAAGCTATTACACACTATTACACAAACACTATTACACACTATAACAAAGCTATTACACACTATTACACAAACACTATTACACACTATAACAAAGCTATTGCACAAGCACGATTAAAGCTATTACACACTAACAAAGCTATTACACAAACACTATTACACATTATTACAAAAGCTATTACTCTATTACACACTGTTACACATCTGTGTTTTAGAAGTCACAAATGCCACTTTAGTATGGCGACTGTGTCCATCTCCACCAAACCAAATCAAAATACTAAAAGATTTACACTGAGTGGACAAAACATAAAGAACACCTGCTCTTTCCATGACATAGACCGACCAGGTGAATCCAGGTGAAAGCTACGATCCCTTATTGATGTCACTTATTAAATCCATTTCAATCAGAGTAGATGAAGGGGGAAGACAGATTAAAGGATTTTTAAGCCTTGTGACATAGATTGTGTATGTGTGCCAATCAGAGGGTGAATGGGTAAGACAAAAGATTTAAGTACCTTTGAACGGGGTATGGTAGTAGGTACCAGGCGCACCGGTTTGTGTCAAGAACTGCAACGCTGCTGGGTTTTTCACGCTCAACAGTTTCCTGTGTGTATCAAGAATGGTCAAAGGACATCCAACCAACTTGACACAACTGTGGGAAGCATTGGAGTCAAGATCACTTTCTGAGTCAAAATGCAAGCCAAGATCTACCACTCAGATTTTTTGCTGTTGCATGACTTTAAAAAAGTAAGCCTATTCAACATCCAATTATCCACAGTCTTCCAGCTGATGGTGAAACTTCAGTCACATTGCATTACTTCTGCCTCATGCACCAATTCATGTTGTTACTTCTATGACCAGAGAAAGTGAAATATTCCTTGATATTAACCTGTCTGGGCAAGGTCCCACCCTAGTCAACAGCCAGTGGAATCGCGTCGCTCGAAATACAAATACCTCATAAATGCTGTAACTTCAATTTCTCAAACATATGACTATTTTACAGCATTTTATAGATACACCTCTCCTGAATCGAACCACGTTGTCCAATTTTAAAAAGGCTTTACAGCAAAAGCAAAACATTAGATTATGATAGGAGTACCCTGCCAAAAATAATCACACTGCCATTTTCAAAGCAACTAGCATGCATCACAAATACCCAAAACGCAGCTAAATGCAGCACTAACCTTTGACAATCTTCATCAGATGACACTCCTAGGACATCATGTTACACAATACATGCATTTTTTGTTCGATAAAGTTCATATTTATATATAAAAACAGCATTTTACATCGGCGCATGACGTTCAGAAAATATTTTCCCTCAAATGCTTCCGGTGAATCAGCGCTACAATTTACAAAATTACTATTCGAAAACATTGGTAAAATATAATATTGTCATTCAAAGAATTATAGACTAACATCTTGTGAATGCAACCGCATTGCCAGATTTAAAAATAACTTTACTGGGAAATCACACTTTGCAATAAACGAGGTGCTAGGCTCAGAAAAATAGGCTAGGCGATACAGGTTAGCGCCATCTTGGACTCATCTAAAATCAAATATACTATTGTAAATATTCACTTGCCTTTGATTATCTTCATCAGAAGGCACTTCCAGGAATCCCAGGTCCACAACAAATGTAGTTTTGTTCGAAAAAGTTAATAATTTATGTCCCAATAGCTCCTTCTTGTTAGCGCGTTCCGAAGGCTACTCAAAATGTACGAAGCGCACGGGACTTGTCGCCACGAATGTGCAAAAAAAATGTATTTACGTTCGTTCAAACATGTCAAACGTTGTATAACATAAATCTTTAGGGCCTTTTTCAATCAGAACTTCAATAATATTCAAGGTGGACGATTGCATTGTCTTACTAAACGTTTCGGAACGAGAGAGTACCCACGGGCACGCGCATCATAGTAGTAATGGCCCTCCCTCTATGACAAACTTTCCAGGCCTCTCGTTCGGTCAGTTTTTACCGGAGAAGACTCAAACCACTTTGTAAAGACTGTTGACATCTAGTGGAAGCCTAAATGATTAATAAGTCCCTGTGTGTTTCAATGGCAAAGGCTTGAAAGTGATTCCACACATCAGATTTCCACTTCCTGTTAGGATTTGTCTCAGGGTTTTGACTGCCATATGAGTTCTGTTATACTCACAGACACCATTCAAACAGTTTTAGAAGCTTCAGAGTATTTTCTATCCAAATCTACTAATTATATGCATATTCTCGTTTCTGGGTAAGAGTAGTAACCAGTTTAAATCGGGTATGTTTTTTATCCGGCCGTGAAAATACTGCCCCCTATCCCCAACAGGTTTTAACAGCGTTAGCTTATCAAAACACTTTACTATACTCATTCATTGCAGCTGCAGTGCTGGTTGTAGCGTGAGTGGAATTACGGAGAACTTGCATTTTATGTGTTATAAAACTGTTGACAAAGTGTTGACAGTGCTGAATAACAACTTAAACATGAACTTACTAATGAAAACAGCAGCTTTGTGTTGTATTCGTTGAGTCATGGTTTTTAAACAAACCAACTTTGACTTTTAACCAGGGGTTGGAACCAAAATGATTTTCCAATCTTTTTGTTGTTAACAGAACCACTTTTTTTCCATTCCATTCCACTGTTTTGACCAGCAAAAGAATGTTCTGAACCCGTTTGAGACAAAAAAAGATACCGGTTTATAGTGTTCCTTTCTGTTCCTTTTTTAACTTGTGAAATCAACAGTAGTTAGCTAATTAAATTATTTCAGCAGTCAGTGTGAAAGTTGTAATGGTAGAATGCACAAGCTGCAATTTCAAAATTGGGTAGTGCATCATCAGTTCCTCTTGTCATGTTAGTCACTGCATTCCTTAGAGAGCTATTTATAACTTGTCAGAAATGTCCAGATCAACTAGCCCATGTCAGCGAACGTTTTTTTATTTAGATTTCTCATAGATATTGTTGAATTTTTTTTGTTGCCTTAAATATCACATGAATACACATTAGACATGGCGAAATGTATAGAATTGCAAGAAAATTTGCTTTAAAACTGCAGAATTTTCTTTGCACCCCATGACAAAATGTGTAGAATTGCAGGAAATAATCTTTAAAGCTGCACAATTCTCTCCACCAACAAGAGGGGTGTGAACAGTTTGTCATGAACAGTGCTTGTGCCCGGGGCTCATGCACGCACAGGGGGCGCGGGATGTTCCCCAATACTGGAAGGGGGACCCAGAGTGAAAAAGTTTGGGAACCCCTAAAGTAGCCTATGGTAACGTCAGTACAGTAGCCTATGGTAACGTCAGTACAGTAGCCTATGGTAACGTCAGTACAGTAGACTATGGTAACATCAGTACAGTAGACTATGGTAACGTCAGTACAGTAGACTATGGTAATGTCAGTACTGTAGCCATCAGTACAGTAGACTATGGTAACGTCAGTACAGTAGCCATCAGTACAGTAGACTATGGTAACGTCAGTACAGTAGCCTGTGGTAAAGTCAGTACAGTAGACTATGGTAACGTCAGTACAGTAGCCTGTGGTAACGTCAGTACAGTAGCCTATGGTAATGTCAGTACAGTAGCCATCAGTACAGTAGACTATGGTAACGTCAGTACAGTAGCCATCAGTACAGTAGACTATGGTAACGTCAGTACAGTAGCCTGTGGTAACGTCAGTACAGTAGACTATGGTAACGTCAGTACAGTAGACTATGGTAACGTCAGTACAGTAGCCTGTGGTAACGTCAGTACAGTAGACTATGGTAACGTCAGTACAGTAGACTATGGTAACGTCAGTACAGTAGCTTTCAGTACAGTAGACTATGGTAACGTCAGTACAGTAGACTATGGTAACGTCAGTACAGTAGACTATGGTAACGTCAGTACAGTAGCCTGTGGTAACGTCAGTACAGTAGACTATGGTCACGTCAGTACAGTAGCCTATGGTAACATCAGTACAGTAGACTATGGTAACGTCAGTACAGTAGCCGTCAGTACAGTAGACTATGGTATCGTCAGTACAGTAGCCTGTGGTAACGTCAGTACAGTAGACTATGGTAATGTCAGTACAGTAGTCTATGGTAACGTCAGTACAGTAGCCTATGGTAACGTCAGTACAGTAGACTATGGTAACGTCAGTACAGTAGACTATGGTAACGTCAGTACAGTAGTCTATGGTAACGTCAGTACAGTAGCCTGTGGTAACGTCAGTACAGTAGACTATGGTAACGTCAGTACAGTAGCCTGTGGTAACATCAGTACAGTAGCCTATGGTAACGTCAGTACAGTAGACTATGGTAACGTCAGTAAAGTAGCCATCAGTACAGTAGCCTATGGTAACGTCAGTACAGTAGCCTATGGTAACGTCAGTACAGTAGCCATCAGTACAGTAGACTATGGAAACGTCAGTACAGTAGCCTGTGGTAACGTCAGTACAGTAGACTATGGTAACGTCAGTACAGTAGCCTGTGGTAACATCAGTACAGTAGACTATGGTAACGTCAGTACAGTAGACTATGGTAACGTCAGTACAGTAGCCTGTGGTAACATCAGTACAGTAGCCGTCAGTACAGTAGACTATGGTAACGTCAGTACAGTAGCCTATGGTAACGTCAGTACAGTAGACTATGGTAACATCAGTACAGTAGACTATGGTAACGTCAGTACAGTAGACTATGGTAACGTCAGTACAGTAGCCATCAGTACAGTAGACTATGGTAACATCAGTACAGTAGACTATGGTAACGTCAGTACAGTAGACTATGGTAACGTCAGTACAGTAGCCATCAGTACAGTAGCCTGTGGTAGCATCAGTACAGTAGCCATCAGTACAGTAGCCTGTGGTAGCATCAGTACAGTAGCCATCAGTACAATAGCCTGTGGTAGCATCAGTACAGTAGCCATCAGTACAGTAGCCATCAGTACAGTAGCCTGTGGTAACGTCAGTACAGTAGCCATCAGTACAGTAGACTATGGTAACGTCAGTACAGTAGACTATGGTAACGTCAGTACAGTAGACTATGGTAACGTCAGTACAGTAGCCATCAGTACAGTAGACTATGGTAACGTCAGTACAGTAGCCATCAGTACAGTAGCCTATGGTAACGTCAGTACAGTAGACTATGGTAACGTCAGTACAGTAGACTATGGTAACGTCAGTACAGTAGCCTGTGGTAACATCAGTACAGTAGACTATGGTAACGTCAGTACAGTAGCCATCAGTACAGTAGACTATGGTAACGTCAGTACAGTAGACTATGGTAACGTCAGTACAGTAGCCTATGGTAACATCAGTACAGTAGCCTATGGTAAGGTCAGTACAGTAGACTATGGTAATGTCAGTAAAGTAGCCATCAGTACAGTAGACTATGGTAACGTCAGTACAGTAGCCATCAGTAGAGTAGACTATGGTAACGTCAGTACAGTAGACTGTGGTAACGTCAGTGCAGTAGACTATGGTAACGTCAGTACAGTAGCCATCAGTACAGTAGACTATGGTAACGTCAGTACAGTAGACTATGGTAACGTCAGTAAAGTAGCCTATGGTAACATCAGTACAGTAGTCTATGGTAACGTCAGTACAGTAGACTATGGTAACGTCAGTACAGTAGCCGTCAGTACAGTAGACTATGGTAACATCAGTACAGTAGCCTATGGTAACGTCAGTACAGTAGACTATGGTAACGTCAGTACAGTAGCCATCAGTACAGTAGCCTATGGTAACGTCAGTACAGTAGCCTATGGTAACGTCAGTACAGTAGACTATGGTAACGTCAGTACAGTAGCCGTCAGTACATTAGACTATGGTAACATCAGTACAGTAGACTATGGTAACATCAGTACAGTAGACTATGGTAATGTCAGTACAGTAGCCATCAGTACAGTAGACTATGGTAACATCAGTACAGTAGCCATCAGTACAGTAGCCTGTGGTAGCATCAGTACAGTAGCCATCAGTACAATAGCCTGTGGTAGCATCAGTACAGTAGCCATCAGTACAGTAGCCTGTGGTAACGTCAGTACAGTAGACTATGGTAACGTCAGTAAAGTAGCCTATGGTAACATCAGTACAGTAGACTATGGTAACGTCAGTACAGTAGATTATGGTAACATCAGTACAGTAGACTATGGTAACGTCAGTACAGTAGCCGTCAGTACAGTAGACTATGGTAACATCAGTACAGTAGACTATGGTAACGTCAGTACAGTAGACTATGGTAACGTCAGTACAGTAGCCTATGGTAACGTCAGTACAGTAGACTATGGTAACATCAGTACAGTAGACTATGGTAACGTCAGTACAGTAGACTATGGTAACGTCAGTACAGTAGCCATCAGTACAGTAGACTATGGTAACATCAGTACAGTAGACTATGGTAACGTCAGTACAGTAGCCATCAGTACAGTAGCCTGTGGTAGCATCAGTACAGTAGCCATCAGTACAGTAGCCTGTGGTAGCATCAGTACAGTAGCCATCAGTACAATAGCCTGTGGTAGCATCAGTACAGTAGCCATCAGTACAGTAGCCATCAGTACAATAGCCTGTGGTAGCATCAGTACAGTAGCCATCAGTACAGTAGCCTGTGGTAATGTCAGTACAGTAGCCATCAGTACAGTAGCCTGTGGTAACGTCAGTACAGTAGCCATCAGTACAGTAGACTATGGTAACGTCAGTACAGTAGACTATGGTAACGTCAGTACAGTAGACTATGGTAACGTCAGTACAGTAGCCATCAGTACAGTAGACTATGGTAACGTCAGTACAGTAGCCATCAGTACAGTAGCCTATGGTAACGTCAGTACAGTAGACTATGGTAACGTCAGTACAGTAGCCTGTGGTAACATCAGTACAGTAGACTATGGTAACATCAGTACAGTAGACTATGGTAACGTCAGTACAGTAGACTATGGTAACGTCAGTACAGTAGACTGTGGTAACGTCAGTACAGTAGCCTATGGTAACGTCAGTACAGTAGACTATGGTAACGTCAGTACAGTAGCCATCAGTACAGTAGACTATGGTAACATCAGTACAGTAGACTATGGTATTGTCAGTACAGTAGCCTATGGTAACGTCAGTACAGTAGGCTATAGTAACGTCAGTACAGTAGCCTATGGTAACGTCAGTACAGTAGCCTATGGTAACGTCAGTACAGTAGACTATGGTAACGTCAGTACAGTAGCCATCAGTACAGTAGACTATGGTAACATCAGTACAGTAGACTATGGTATTGTCAGTACAGTAGCCTATAGTAACGTCAGTACAGTAGCCTATAGTAACGTCAGTACAGTAGGCTATAGTAACGTCAGTACAGTAGCCTATGGTAACGTCAGTACAGTAGGCTATAGTAACGTCAGTACAGTAGACTATGGTAACGTCAGTACAGTAGACTGTGGTAACGTCAGTACAGTAGACTATGGTAACGTCAGTACAGTAGATTATGGTAACGTCAGTACAGTAGACTGTGGTAACGTCAGTACAGTAGACTATGGTAACGTCAGTACAGTAGACTATGGTAACGTCAGTACAGTAGACTATGGTAACGTCAGTACAGTAGCCATCAGTACAGTAGACTATGGTAACGTCAGTACAGTAGACTATGGTAACGTCAGTAAAGTAGCCTATGATAACATCAGTACAGTAGTCTATGGTAACGTCAGTACAGTAGACTATGGTAACGTCAGTACAGTAGCCGTCAGTACAGTAGACTATGGTAACATCAGTACAGTAGACTATGGTAACGTCAGTACAGTAGCCGTCAGTACAGTAGACTATGGTAACATCAGAACAGTAGACTATGGTAACATCAGTACAGTAGACTATGGTAACGTCAGTACAGTAGCCATCAGTACAGTAGACTATGGTAACATCAGTACAGTAGCCATCAGTACAGTAGCCTGTGGTAGCATCAGTACAGTAGCCATCAGTACAATAGCCTGTGGTAGCATCAGTACAGTAGCCATCAGTACAGTAGCCATCAGTACAGTAGCCTGTGGTAATGTCAGTACAGTAGCCATCAGTACAGTAGCCTGTGGTAACGTCAGTACAGTAGCCATCAGTACAGTAGACTATGGTAACGTCAGTACAGTAGACTATGGTAACGTCAGTAAAGTAGCCTATGGTAACATCAGTACAGTAGTCTATGGTAACATCAGTACAGTAGACTATGGTAACGTCAGTACAGTAGACTATGGTAACATCAGTACAGTAGACTATGGTAACGTCAGTACAGTAGCCGTCAGTACAGTAGACTATGGTAACATCAGTACAGTAGACTATGGTAACGTCAGTACAGTAGACTATGGTAACATCAGTACAGTAGACTATGGTAACGTCAGTACAGTAGCCATCAGTACAGTAGACTATGGTAACATCAGTACAGTAGACTATGGTAACGTCAGTACAGTAGACTATGGTAACGTCAGTACAGTAGCCATCAGTACAGTAGCCTGTGGTAGCATCAGTACAGTAGCCATCAGTACAGTAGCCTGTGGTAGCATCAGTACAGTAGCCATCAGTACAATAGCCTGTGGTAGCATCAGTACAGTAGCCATCAGTACAGTAGCCATCAGTACAATAGCCTGTGGTAGCATCAGTACAGTAGCCATCAGTACAGTAGCCTGTGGTAATGCCAGTACAGTAGCCATCAGTACAGTAGCCTGTGGTAACGTCAGTACAGTAGCCATCAGTACAGTAGATTATGGTAACGTCAGTACAGTAGACTATGGTAACGTCAGTACAGTAGACTATGGTAACGTCAGTACAGTAGACTATGGTAACGTCAGTAAAGTAGCCATCAGTACAGTAGACTATGGTAACGTCAGTACAGTAGCCATCAGTACAGTAGCCTATGGTAACGTCAGTACAGTAGACTATGGGAACGTCAGTACAGTAGACTATGGTAACGTCAGTACAGTAGCCTGTGGTAACATCAGTACAGTAGACTATGGTAACATCAGTACAGTAGACTATGGTAACGTCAGTACAGTAGACTATGGTAACATCAGTACAGTAGACTATGGTATTGTCAGTACAGTAGCCTATGGTAACGTCAGTACAGTAGGCTATAGTAACGTCAGTACAGTAGCCTATGGTAACGTCAGTACAGTAGCCTATGTTAACGTCAGTACAGTAGACTATGGTAACGTCAGTACAGTAGCCATCAGTACAGTAGACTATGGTAACATCAGTACAGTAGACTATGGTATTGTCAGTACAGTAGCCTATAGTAACGTCAGTACAGTAGGCTATAGTAACGTCAGTACAGTAGGCTATAGTAACGTCAGTACAGTAGCCTATGGTAACGTCAGTACAGTAGGCTATAGTAACGTCAGTACAGTAGACTATGGTAACGTCAGTACAGTAGACTGTGGTAACGTCAGTACAGTAGACTATGGTAACGTCAGTACAGTAGACTATGGTAACGTCAGTACAGTAGCCATCAGTACAGTAGACTATGGTAACGTCAGTACAGTAGACTATGGTAACGTCAGTAAAGTAGCCTATGGTAACATCAGTACAGTAGTCTATGGTAACGTCAGTACAGTAGACTATGGTAACGTCAGTACAGTAGCCGTCAGTACAGTAGACTATGGTAACATCAGTACAGTAGACTATGGTAACGTCAGTACAGTAGCAGTCAGTACAGTAGCCTATGGTAACATTCAGTACAGTAGACTATGGTAACATCAGTACAGTAGACTATGGTAACGTCAGTACAGTAGCCATCAGTACAGTAGACTATGGTAACATCAGTACAGTAGACTATGGTAACATCAGTACAGTAGCCTATGGTAACGTCAGTACAGTAGACTATGGTAACGTCAGTACAGTAGCCGTCAGTACAGTAGACTATGGTAACATCAGTACAGTAGACTATGGTAACATCAGTACAGTAGACTATGGTAACGTCAGTACAGTAGCCATCAGTACAGTAGACTATGGTAACATCAGTACAGTAGCCATCAGTACAGTAGCCTGTGGTAGCATCAGTACAGTAGCCATCAGTACAATAGCCTGTGGTAGCATCAGTACAGTAGCCATCAGTACAGTAGCCATCAGTACAGTAGCCTGTGGTAATGTCAGTACAGAAGCCATCAGTACAGTAGCCTGTGGTAACGTCAGTACAGTAGCCATCAGTACAGTAGACTATGGTAACGTCAGTACAGTAGACTATGGTAACGTCAGTAAAGTAGCCTATGGTAACATCAGTACAGGAGTCTATGGTAACATCAGTACAGTAGACTATGGTAACGTCAGTACAGTAGACTATGGTAACATCAGTACAGTAGACTATGGTAACGTCAGTACAGTAGCCGTCAGTACAGTAGACTATGGTAACATCAGTACAGTAGACTATGGTAACGTCAGTACAGTAGACTATGGTAACGTCAGTACAGTAGCCTATGGTAACGTCAGTACAGTAGACTATGGTAACATCAGTACAGTAGACTATGGTAACGTCAGTACAGTAGCCATCAGTACAGTAGACTATGGTAGCATCAGTACAGTAGCCATCAGTACAGTAGCCTGTGGTAGCATCAGTACAGTAGCCATCAGTACAATAGCCTGTGGTAGCATCAGTACAGTAGCCATCAGTACAGTAGCCATCAGTACAATAGCCTGTGGTAGCATCAGTACAGTAGACTATGGTAACGTCAGTACAGTAGACTATGGTAACGTCAGTACAGTAGCCATCAGTACAGTAGACTATGGTAACGTCAGTACAGTAGCCATCAGTACAGTAGCCTATGGTAACGTCAGTACAGTAGACTATGGTAACGTCAGTACAGTAGACTATGGTAACGTCAGTACAGTAGCCTGTGGTAACATCAGTACAGTAGACTATGGTAACATCAGTACAGTAGACTATGGTAACGTCAGTACAGTAGACTATGGTAACGTCAGTACAGTAGACTGTGGTAACGTCAGTACAGTAGCCTATGGTAACGTCAGTACAGTAGACTATGGTAACGTCAGTACAGTAGCCATCAGTACAGTAGACTATGGTAACATCAGTACAGTAGACTATGGTATTGTCAGTACAGTAGCCTATGGTAACGTCAGTACAGTAGGCTATAGTAACGTCAGTACAGTAGCCTATGGTAACGTCAGTACAGTAGCCTATGGTAACGTCAGTACAGTAGACTATGGTAACGTCAGTACAGTAGCCATCAGTACAGTAGACTATGGTAACATCAGTACAGTAGACTATGGTATTGTCAGTACAGTAGCCTATGGAAACGTCAGTACAGTAGGCTATAGTAACGTCAGTACAGTAGGCTATAGTAACGTCAGTACAGTAGCCTATGGTAACGTCAGTACAGTAGGCTATAGTAACGTCAGTACAGTAGACTATGGTAACGTCAGTACAGTAGACTGTGGTAACGTCAGTACAGTAGACTATGGTAACGTCAGTACAGTAGATTATGGTAACGTCAGTACAGTAGACTGTGGTAACGTCAGTACAGTAGACTATGGTAACGTCAGTACAGTAGACTATGGTAACGTCAGTACAGTAGCCATCAGTACAGTAGACTATGGTAACGTCAGTACAGTAGACTATGGTAACGTCAGTAAAGTAGCCTATGGTAACATCAGTACAGTAGTCTATGGTAACGTCAGTACAGTAGACTATGGTAACGTCAGTACAGTAGCCGTCAGTACAGTAGACTATGGTAACATCAGTACAGTAGACTATGGTAACGTCAGTACAGTAGCCGTCAGTACAGTAGCCTATGGTAACATTCAGTACAGTAGACTATGGTAACATCAGTACAGTAGACTATGGTAACGTCAGTACAGTAGCCATCAGTACAGTAGACTATGGTAACATCAGTACAGTAGACTATGGTAACATCAGTACAGTAGACTATGGTAACATCAGTACAGTAGCCTATGGTAACGTCAGTACAGTAGGCTATAGTAACATCAGTACAGTAGACTATGGTAACATCAGTACAGTAGACTATGGTAACGTCAGTACAGTAGCCATCAGTACAGTAGACTATGGTAACATCAGTACAGTAGCCATCAGTACAGTAGCCTGTGGTAGCATCAGTACAGTAGCCATCAGTACAATAGCCTGTGGTAGCATCAGTACAGTAGCCATCAGTACAGTAGCCATCAGTACAGTAGCCTGTGGTAATGTCAGTACAGTAGCCATCAGTACAGTAGCCTGTGGTAACGTCAGTACAGTAGCCATCAGTACAGTAGACTATGGTAACGTCAGTACAGTAGACTATGGTAACGTCAGTAAAGTAGCCTATGGTAACATCAGTACAGTAGTCTATGGTAACATCAGTACAGTAGACTATGGTAACGTCAGTACAGTAGACTATGGTAACATCAGTACAGTAGACTATGGTAACGTCAGTACAGTAGCCGTCAGTACAGTAGACTATGGTAACATCAGTACAGTAGACTATGGTAACGTCAGTACAGTAGACTATGGTAACGTCAGTACAGTAGCCTATGGTAACGTCAGTACAGTAGACTATGGTAACATCAGTACAGTAGACTATGGTAACGTCAGTACAGTAGCCATCAGTACAGTAGACTATGGTAACATCAGTACAGTAGACTATGGTAATGTCAGTACAGTAGACTATGGTAACGTCAGTACAGTAGCCATCAGTACAGTAGCCTGTGGTAGCATCAGTACAGTAGCCATCAGTACAGTAGCCTGTGGTAGCATCAGTACAGTAGCCATCAGTACAATAGCCTGTGGTAGCATCAGTACAGTAGCCATCAGTACAGTAGCCATCAGTACAATAGCCTGTGGTAGCATCAGTACAGTAGCCATCAGTACAGTAGCCTGTGGTAATGTCAGTACAGTAGCCATCAGTACAGTAGCCTGTGGTAACGTCAGTACAGTAGCCATCAGTACAGTAGACTATGGTAACGTCAGTACAGTAGACTATGGTAACGTCAGTACAGTAGACTATGGTAACGTCAGTACAGTAGCCATCAGTACAGTAGACTATGGTAACGTCAGTACAGTAGCCATCAGTACAGTAGCCTATGGTAACGTCAGTACAGTAGACTATGGTAACGTCAGTACAGTAGACTATGGTAACGTCAGTACAGTAGCCTGTGGTAACATCAGTACAGTAGACTATGGTAACATCAGTACAGTAGACTATGGTAACGTCAGTACAGTAGACTATGGTAACATCAGTACAGTAGACTATGGTATTGTCAGTACAGTAGCCTATGGTAACGTCAGTACAGTAGGCTATAGTAACGTCAGTACAGTAGCCTATGGTAACGTCAGTACAGTAGCCTATGGTAACGTCAGTACAGTAGACTATGGTAACGTCAGTACAGTAGCCATCAGTACAGTAGACTATGGTAACATCAGTACAGTAGACTATGGTATTGTCAGTACAGTAGGCTATAGTAACGTCAGTACAGTAGGCTATAGTAACGTCAGTTCAGTAGCCTATGGTAACGTCAGTACAGTAGGCTATAGTAACGTCAGTACAGTAGACTATGGTAACGTCAGTACAGTAGACTGTGGTAACGTCAGTACAGTAGACTATGGTAACGTCAGTACAGTAGATTATGGTAACGTCAGTACAGTAGACTGTGGTAACGTCAGTACAGTAGACTGTGGTAACGTCAGTACAGTAGACTATGGTAACGTCAGTACAGTAGACTATGGTAACGTCAGTACAGTAGCCATCAGTACAGTAGACTATGGTAACGTCAGTACAGTAGACTATGGTAACGTCAGTAAAGTAGCCTATGGTAACATCAGTACAGTAGTCTATGGTAACGTCAGTACAGTAGACTATGGTAACGTCAGTACAGTAGCCGTCAGTACAGTAGACTATGGTAACATCAGTACAGTAGCCTATGGTAACATCAGTACAGTAGCCATCAGTACAGTAGACTATGGTAACATCAGTACAGTAGCCTATGGTAACATTCAGTACAGTAGACTATGGTAACATCAGTACAGTAGACTATGGTAACGTCAGTACAGTAGCCATCAGTACAGTAGACTATGGTAACATCAGTACAGTAGCCTATGGTAACATCAGTACAGTAGCCTATGGTAACGTCAGTACAGTAGACTATGGTAACGTCAGTACAGTAGCCGTCAGTACAGTAGACTATGGTAACATCAGTACAGTAGACTATGGTAACATCAGTACAGTAGACTATGGTAACGTCAGTACAGTAGCCATCAGTACAGTAGACTATGGTAACATCAGTACAGTAGCCATCAGTACAGTAGCCTGTGGTAGCATCAGTACAGTAGCCATCAGTACAATAGCCTGTGGTAGCATCAGTACAGTAGCCATCAGTACAGTAGCCATCAGTACAGTAGCCTGTGGTAATGTCAGTACAGTAGCCATCAGTACAGTAGCCTGTGGTAACGTCAGTACAGTAGCCATCAGTACAGTAGACTATGGTAACGTCAGTACAGTAGACTATGGTAACGTCAGTAAAGTAGCCTATGGTAACATCAGTACAGTAGTCTATGGTAACATCAGTACAGTAGACTATGGTAACGTCAGTACAGTAGACTATGGTAACATCAGTACAGTAGACTATGGTAACGTCAGTACAGTAGCCGTCAGTACAGTAGACTATGGTAACATCAGTACAGTAGACTATGGTAACGTCAGTACAGTAGACTATGGTAACGTCAGTACAGTAGCCTATGGTAACGTCAGTACAGTAGACTATGGTAACATCAGTACAGTAGACTATGGTAACGTCAGTACAGTAGCCATCAGTACAGTAGACTATGGTAACGTCAGTACAGTAGACTATGGTAACGTCAGTACATTAGCCATCAGTACAGTAGCCTGTGGTAGCATCAGTACAGTAGCCATCAGTACAGTAGCCTGTGGTAGCATCAGTACAGTAGCCATCAGTACAATAGCCTGTGGTAGCATCAGTACAGTAGCCATCAGTACAGTAGCCATCAGTACAATAGCCTGTGGTAG
Organism: Salmo trutta; assembly: GCF_901001165.1. NCBI lineage: Eukaryota > Metazoa > Chordata > Actinopteri > Salmoniformes > Salmonidae > Salmo > Salmo trutta. The sequence goes on from NC_042987.1 coordinate 30,255,118, forward strand.
CATCAGTACAGTAGCCATCAGTACAGTAGCCTGTGGTAATGTCAGTACAGTAGCCATCAGTACAGTAGCCTGTGGTAACGTCAGTACAGTAGCCATCAGTACAGTAGACTATGGTAAGGTCAGTACAGTAGACTATGGTAAGGTCAGTACAGTAGACTATGGTAACGTCAGTACAGTAGACTATGGTAACGTCAGTACAGTAGCCATCAGTACAGTAGACTATGGTAACGTCAGTACAGTAGCCATCAGTACAGTAGCCTATGGTAACGTCAGTACAGTAGACTATGGTAACGTCAGTACAGTAGACTATGGTATTGTCAGTACAGTAGCCTATGGTAACGTCAGTACAGTAAGCTATAGTAACGTCAGTACAGTAGCCTATGGTAACGTCAGTACAGTAGCCTATGGTAACGTCAGTACAGTAGACTATGGTAACGTCAGTACAGTAGCCATCAGTACAGTAGACTATGGTAACATCAGTACAGTAGACTATGGTATTGTCAGTACAGTAGCCTATAGTAACGTCAGTACAGTAGGCTATAGTAACGTCAGTACAGTAGGCTATAGTAACGTCAGTACAGTAGCCTATGGTAACGTCAGTACAGTAGGCTATATTAACGTCAGTACAGTAGACTATGGTAACGTCAGTACAGTAGACTGTGGTAACGTCAGTACAGTAGACTATGGTAACGTCAGTACAGTAGATTATGGTAACGTCAGTACAGTAGACTGTGGTAACGTCAGTACAGTAGACTATGGTAACGTCAGTACAGTAGACTGTGGTAACGTCAGTACAGTAGACTATGGTAACGTCAGTACAGTAGACTATGGTAACGTCAGTACAGTAGCCGTCAGTACATTAGACTATGGTAACGTCAGTACAGTAGACTATGGTAACGTCAGTACAGTAGACTATGGTAACGTCAGTACAGTAGACTATTGTAACGTCAGTACAGTAGACTATGGTAACGTCAGTACAGTAGCCATCAGTACAGTAGACTATGGTAACGTCAGTACAGTAGCCATCAGTACAGTAGACTATGGTAACGTCAGTACAGTAGACTATGGTAACGTCAGTACAGTAGCCTATGGTAACGTCAGTACAGTAGACTAAGGTAACGTCAGTACAGTAGACTATGGTAACGTCAGTACAGTAGCCATCAGTACAGTAGACTATGGTAACATCAGTACAGTAGACTATGGTAACGTCAGTACAGTAGCCGTCAGTACAGTAGACTATGGTAACGTCAGTACAGTAGCCTATGGTAACGTCAGTACAGTAGCCATCAGTACAGTAGACTATGGTAACGTCAGTACAGTAGCCTATACTTCCTTGGGGGGAGGGGCAGGTAGCCTAAACACGCACACACACAGGCAAAGATTTTCAGCTGGCAGTCAGACACTGGAATAACTTTCTGAGTGACAGAGTGAGGGCTTTGGATAGGCGTTTTTTTGTGGGAATAGAAAAAAATGTCATGACCGTAACAATGTTATTAACCATTTCTGTTCCTTGAAAAAATGTTGTTTTCGGTTGTGTAACCTGAACCGGGTCCAATCCCTGCTTTCAACCATTGAAAGTTCCACTCTATGACATTCAAATACGGGGTGGCAGGCAGCCTAGCGGTTAGAGGCAGGCAGCCGAGTGGTTAGAGTGTTGGGCCAGTAACCAAAAGGTTGCTAGATCGAATCCCCAAGCTAACAAGGTAAAAATTTGTCGTTCTGCCCCTGAACAGGCAGTTAACTCACTGTTCCTAGACTGTGATTGTAAATAAGAATTTGTTCTTAACTGACTTGCCTAGTTGAATAAAGGTTTAAATATTATTTTTATTTTTTTTTAAATTCACTCTATCTAAATAGATTGGCAAGATCCTGTTAAAGGGTAGGAGGCATGAATTTCTAGTAACACACAGTGTGGTCAAAGACTCAGTAACTTAGTTGTAGTCACAATCTGGTTCCCTATAACTACAAACAGTTATATTTGAGCGTTTTTACATATTTAAGAACTTACTTCCGGATATCTTTGAAACTACGCACAATGCACTATTTCTCAACGTCATATGGAGAACCGGTGCTACCTAGCTAGTTCCAGCTGGCTGCTAGTAGCTACTAGCCTTGCTAGCATGTAATTATATTCCAAACCAAGTGTTGGCGCTGGTGAGCTACTATGTACATTACAAAGAAAAAAAACATAAAATAATGCGGAAGAACTGCAACTCTTTTTCTCCTGTGCGTTTGGTATTGGAAGTCGAGCGAGTGAGTATTCTAGTAGTTTTCCGTTGTTTGTAGCTAGTGCAGTAATACCCACATAGTGCAGTAATACCCACAATGACGGGGTTATGACTCATTTGTGGCCCACTCATTTGTGGCACAAAACTGAGAAGCAAGTCTTTGAAGTCAGAACGATTTGTCAGGTTGAAGAGAGCAGTTTCGAGCATGGGAACCCTGCGCGTATCTTCTGTATGCAGTGCTCATTTCACACAGGAGGACTTTCATGGCTTAGTATAACCAGTGGAAGGCAGGATTTGGAATGCGAGTTCCTGTCTGTGCTAGACTAGTTGTTCTCTGGCTTACTACTTACTTAGACCGTGGTGGTTGGCTAATTAGCTGGCTAGCTAGTAGGCTAAAATGACTAACTTTAGCTGGCTGGCTTGCTGGCTAAGATAACTGCATATACCAGTAACATGATTTGATAACTGGTTAGGTGCCATTATATATTTAGAAAACTTTGGTTTACTTTAATGTAGCTGTAAGCTAGGTGTTGATAGCAACGTAATGTTAGCAGGCTAGTTGGCTCGCAACCTTGCAAGTGGATTTGTAACAATACATACAGTATTTGCTTGTAAGTTTGCTGAAAATTAAACCAGTAGTCATGAGTGTAATCGATTTGGTTTAATTTGAAGTTATACATATGAAGTCATTTCTGTTGCAAGTAACATTATAGGGAATAGGCTGGTTTGCCTGTTTTTTCCAGCATTCTTCAGAATTCTGATCAGTTTTATGTAATAACTAAAACCAATAGAAAAGTGAGGTGTAACTTTGCATTGGGACTTTTAATGCATATTCATATGTTACATGTGGTTACGTTTATGCTAGCTACCCTTTAAGATAAGGGACGTGCTTGGCCTTGTGTAGTGGAGGTAGGAGGGAGTCTGAAAGGGCAGGCTGTTTACATATCTATCTGGAACTTTCAGACTATTCCTATCCTATGATTAAATATTTAACCTTCCCGTCTGGTCCCCTTACCAACCCGTGTGTGTGTGTGTGTGTGTGTGTGTGTGTGTGTGTGTGTGTGTGTGTGTGTGTGTGTGTGTGTGTGTGTGTGTGTGTGTGTGTGTGTGAGATCCTGTTACCTTTCCTGTGGTCATGGTGACAGAGTGATATTTCTTAACATTTTAGTCATTTAGCAGACACTCTTATCCAGAGCGACTTACAGTAGTGAATACATTTCATTAAAAAAAAATGTTTCCCGTACATGAGCTATGACTATGAAGGCGGACCTTGTTCTCAGTGGGAGTTTTGCCAGGAACACACAAATCAGAGCCCCCCCCCCAAACACACTAAACACACACACTCAAGTCAGAACTTCTTATCTGAAATCCAGTCACAGAGTAAGGGTTTCTGGGTAACTTGATCCTCTTTATTAATACTTATACATCTGTACACCAGTGTACCGACTCCAACCTGTTGCCTGGGTTGGGTTTGGTTTGCTAGAGACAGTTGTGTGGGAACATGGAAGACGCCACGCTAAGGTTGGTCAGGTTCACCTGGATGGCTGTGAAATAACCCTTCATACCTGTGATCTGGTCGTAGTTTCAGAATGTGTGATTGATGTAGGCCTCTTTGATCTGTTGGCAATAGCTTCTTGGTAGATACCATGAATCTTTGTTTAGGAGTGGAACGCTTCGTGTCTCGCCAGTCTCTTTGTCACAAACTGAACATGATGGCCAACAATCCCCGGAACACATCTGCCTCCTCCTTCGCTCCCTCTTGTGACAAGAACCATACCAATCTTTCACCATTTCCAGGCTGGAGCTTCTGTACCTCCTGTACTCGGCCAGCAGGGGGTGTAGTTCCTGCAGGTAGGAGCCCAGAGCTGCATGGACAGCTGCCCCATTGTCCAGCTCCAGACGGGCTTGGTGCACCAGCATCTGGGAGTGGAAGGCGGCTCCGTTGACCCAGTGCTTGAGTGCCCGCGTGCTCATGTGGCCGTCGTGCAGCATTGAGTTCTTCAGACGAGTCAGCTGGACACTGAGCTCAGCCTCCAGACGGCGCGTGTCCTTCAGCAGGCGCTCACTAGCCCCCACGTGCATCCGGTAGCGCTTCAGGTACTCCTCCATCAGGTCACGCACTTCTGAAGCTTTCTCTTCGGCAAAGATACGGTGGAGTAGGTGGGACGCGTCTGGCTGGGGCTCCCCGAGACCTGCTGCGCTGATCTCTAAGATCATGGAGACCACCAGAGCACCAATGCCCACTGCGTTGGGCACACTGCTCAGGCCGGCAAGAGCCGCACCCAGGCTGGCCACGTAGGATGGGGCCTGGCTGCCCACAAAGGCCAGCAGCTGGGCAGAGTGGTCCTGCAGCACGACCGACGAGTTGAGCCCAGAGTACCGCAGGAGGGAGTCGTCGATGCCCTTGATTGTAGAGCTGGTTCACAAGGAAGGCCTGGACCTCCTGAGAAATCACGAGGGGAAGGTTCCATAACATTGTGAGTACTGCCAGAGGCACGTCAAGAGAAGCATGCACAGTAGACTATGTTGCTGAGTGAATGAGTTATAAGCGCATGCATATGGGTATGTGTTGTGGAACTTTTTGTCAGAAGGGGCCTGGGATGTTGAATTAACCTATCCTGAGCTGAGCTCTTTTGGCAAACATGTGGTGGGAGTAACAGAGATGTGTTAGTTGGAGAGAGCAACAAACCCAACACACTCAGTGGACTAAATGTTCACCTTTTCAGTATGAACCTTTCAGTTACCCAAGTCTGTAGAAGTCCGCCTTCAAGTCGCAAGAGGGGTTTGTGGTAAATGTGAGGACCCATGCTCAATTGCTTTTTTCCAAATTATTTTCTGCGTATTAAAATAAATGTTTGCTTTGTCCCCTGGTATCAAAAGGAGCAAAATGTCTCCTAAACAAATATCTGTGTACAGAACAGCTTGTCTCTGTCTGAGCAGTGTGTCCTTAAACTGCAAATATGTAGCAAATTCTCAACTCTATCCTTTTTCAATCTTTTCGCTGTTTAATGGCCTTCATCACCAAAGTCAGACATTTTCAAGATGCAAAATATACATTGAATTGAATGAAATAAGGTTGAATGCTGAATTGACTTTTACATGGCTTAGTCATTTGGGCTCTTGGATGGGTAACTTTACATTTACTGTTCACTATTCACGACTCCCTGTGTTCCTCCCAAACAAATGGAACGAATGAAGAGAGAGAGAGAGATTACTCACACTGGGGACTAATGAAGGCTGTTTTAATCATTTATTTTATTCCATTTCACTTCCTCATTACATGCTCCTCTTCTCTCAAATCAATCTGCTCCTACAATTATCACCATGAGTGAATATTTTTTTTATTTTTTTTAGGGGTGGATCAGGTTAATATTGCGGAAAGAATATTGCTTCCATCAATGTAATTGTCTGCATCATTTCCAATCCCCCATATATTTTGGGGGTAAATATACATTGGGGGGGAAAAGTATTTGATCCCCTGCTGATTTTGTACGTTTGCCCACTGACAAAGAAATGATCAGTCTATAATTTTAATGGTAGGTTTATTTGAACAGTGAGAGACAGAATAACAACAAAGAAATCCAGAAAAACGCATGTCAAAAATGTTATAATATGATTTGCACTTTAATGAGGGAAATAAGTATTTGACCCCTCTGCAAACATGACTTAGTACTTGGTGGCAAAACTCTTGTTGGCAATCACAGAGGTCAGACATTTCTTGTAGTTGGCCGCCAGGTTTGCACACATCTCAGGAGGGATTTTGTCCCACTCCTCTTTGCAGATCTTCTCCAAGTCATTAAGGTTTCGAGGCTGTCGTTTGGCAACTCGAACCTTCAGCTCCCTCCACAGATTTTCTATGGGATTAAGGTCTGGAGACTGGCTAGGCCACTCCAGGACCTTAATGTGCTTCTTCTTGAGCCACTCCTTTGTTGCCAAGGCCGTGTGTTTTGGGTCATTGTCATGCTGGAATACCCATCCACAACCCATTTCCAATGCCCTGGCTGAGGGAAGGAGGTTCTCACCCAAGATGTGACGGTACATGGCCCCGTCCTTTGATGCGGTGAAGTTGTCCTGTCCCCTTAGCAGAAAAACACCCCCAAAGCATAATGTTTCCACCTCCATGTTTGACGGTGGAGATGGTGTTCTTGGGGTCATAGGCAGCATTCCTCCTCCTCCAAACACGGCGAGTTGAGTTGATGTCAAAGAGCTCCATTTTGGTCTCATCTGACCACAACATTTTCACCAGTTGTCCTCTGAGTCATTCAGATGTTCATTGGCAAACTTCGTGTGTTACCAATTGTTTTCTTGGTGACTATGGTCCCAGCTGCCTTGAGATCATTGACAAGATCCTCCCGTGTAGTTCTGGGCTGATTCCTCACCGTTCTCATGATCATTGCAACTCCACGAGGTGAGATCTTGCATAGAGCCCCAGGCCGAGGGATATTGACAGTTATTTTGTGTTTCTTCCATTTGCGAATAATCGCACCAAATGTTGTCACCTTCTCACCAAGCTGCTTGGCGATGGTCTTGTAGCCCATTCCAGCCTTGTGTAGGTCTACAATCGTGTCCCTGACATCCTTGGAGAGCTCTTTGGTCTTGGCCATGGTGGAGAGTTTGGAATCTGATTGATTGATTGCTTCTGTGGACAGGTGTCTTTTTTACAGGTAACAAGCTGCGGTTAGGAGCACTCCCTTTAAGAGTGTGCTTCTAATCTCAGCTCGTTACCTGTATAAAAGACACCTGGGAGCCAGAAATCTTTCTGATTGAGAGGGGGTCAAATACTTATTTCCCTCATTAAAATGCAAATCAATTTATAACATTTCTGACATGCGTTTTTCTGGATATTTTTGTTGTTATTCTGTCTCTCACTGTTCAAATAAACCTACCATTAAAATCATAGACTGATCCTTTCTTTGTCAGTGGGCAAACGTACAAAATCAGCAGGGGATCAAATACTTTTTCCCCCACTGTATATATATCCATACACGCATGCATACATATATACATACACATACCTATATAGACATACATACTTTTTAAAAGAATATACCTTTATTATTATTCCCCGCAAACCCTACCACCGATCCCCCAATTGGAGTAAACTAATAAACACTTCGGCTTTTACCTTCAATTTATTCATCTTATACACATTTTACAGACAGTCTATTTTACAATAGTTATTTTTTGTTTGTTTTTAGTCCTTCCTCTATTTCTGATGTCCATCTAGTTTGATTTCTATTTGTAACTGTGTTATTTCACAAAAGTTCTGAACCTATATACATTTTACAGACCCCGTATGTTTTACATTGTTTATCTTGTTATTAGTCCCACCCTTCAGCTCCATTCAACCCTTCCCATCTATCTCCCAACACCATACATTTCAGATTTCTATTTGCCATATATTTTTCAATTGTGCTGTGATGCTTCACAAAACAATTGAAGCTTTCTATTCTCATAGCTTCTACAGATTGTAAATTAAAAATAAACATTTTTGCTAAAATAATTGTTATATTATTGATTGACTATGGCTTTTCAAATCACCCAGTATTGCTATCTGCAGCGTTAGTTCTAGGTAAATGTTGCAATTCTTCAGCCATTCCTGGACCTGTGACCAAAAACGAGCTACATATGGACAATACCAAAATAAATGATCTAATGACTCTGCCTCCTCACAGCAGAATCTGCAGAGCTGGGAAGATTGTATATATATATATATAACATTCTATTGGTTGCAAGAATTTTGTATAGTAATTTAAATTGAAAAATGTGAAGTTTTGAATCCGGTGTTGTTTTGCGTGTCAATTCATAAACCATGTGACATGGAATGGGTACATCAAAAATCTCTTCCCAACTATTTTGTAATTTATATGGCACAGCTGTCAGTTTTTTGGTCCTTAAATGAAATTAGCATATGTTTTTATTAATCACACTTTTCTTTAACCATTTATGTTCTTTAATGCAGGGCCAACATACAAGTTCCTGACTTTTTTCCCCTTCTACTTGCCTCTTCCATTTTTGTGATAATGCTGCAATTAGTTGGTTATAATTTTGGGTAGAGCAGACATTTCTATATGTCTGTGTTAGCTGCATGTGTGGCATAACTCCACCACTAATGTCATTCACTAAAATTATACCTTTTTTAAAAATTTCTCCTCGAAAAACAGTTTTTTTTATCAATTACTATATTTGAATTTAACCACAATATTTGTTGTATTATTTGTCCTGTCTTTTCAGGTGGATTAAACTGAAATTGCAACCAACTTTCTAAGGCTTGTTTAAAAAATAAAGATATTTTAGAGATTATTTCCTTTTCAAACAACCGAAAGTGGGCAGGTGTAATCTGAATAAAGGGAAAAAGGCTCTTCTTGAACATAGGATGAGACATTCGTACCAATTTACTAGAAAACCAGTTTGGATTTAAGTATACCTTTGGTATGACTGATGCCTTTAGTGAGAGGTCTAATGCTTTAATATTTAATCATTTCTGCCCTCCGAATTCATATTCGTTATATAAATAGGCCCTTTTAATTTTATCTGGCTTGCCGTTCCAAATAAAATTGAATATTTTTTGTTCATATAATTTAAAAAGCAGGTCACTGGGTGTAGGCAAAACCATAAGCAAATGGGTAAACTGTGATATGACTAAAGAGTTACTCAGGTTGATTTTTTCCACAAATAGACAGGTATTTTCCTTTCCATGGTAGCAAGATCTTTTCTATTTTTGCTAACTTTCTATAAAATTGTATTGGAGTGAGATCATTTCTTTCTTTTGGGATTTATATACCGAGTATGTCCACAACCCCGTCAGACCATTTTATTGGTAAACTACATGGTAATGTAAAATGTGCAATTTTTAGTGATCCAATACGTGATTTGGTTTTAGTTCATAGAGGATAGCGAAAGTATCTAGATCCTCTGAGGCCGTGGAGAGACTCCAATTGTGGTTTTAAAAGAAAACATGAATCATCGGCGTACAATGACACCATGAGGGAAATTAGTTTGTTCGTTAATATCTCATCTGCCTCGGTTAATTGGATGGCTTGATTACAGGACTGATTAAAACACAAGAACTGTTGATTGCAAAGTGTAAGAATATGCAAACGACGACATGAGTGTGTCGAGTCTCAAGTCTTTAAGAGTTTTGAACGCTTCTATAATGAAATATGTAAACTTCCAGCAGCTGAATTAATATTCAATATGATGAACATGATCTGAGGAGAAAGGAGGCAGTGAACATGATGAAAGAGGCTAAAAAAGAGAGCAGGAAGGAGGGAGGAATGGAGAGGAAGAGAGGTTGTTGAATAATTCAGCACAGAACACCTGGCGAAGACCTAGAAATAATCAGTCAAATACTGAAAATACACCTCTTTAAATCCAACTGAAATCCCATTTCTACGTGTAGTAAAACCAAGGATATTTACTGTTCTTACTCAGATAACAGTCATCTGAATATACAAAGAGAAACAGACAGTGTCTTTAACATCACTGGAAACCAGTGTTAACCTTCATGCCCACCGGGTTTGGCCCATGGTAATTGATTAGTCATTATTAATTCATTCATTTTTCTTGGAAATTAGCAAAGCCACCAAGTGTGCATTTGAGCATGCATATTAAAATCTCTTACATATTGCCTCCATTCACCCAGTGCTGTATATAGACACATGAATTATCTGTAGACAGCCTGCCACATTGAAACCCTTTCTACATACGGTATAAAATGTGCTCGTCAAATAGAATTTCTCTGGTCTTGCACTATGTATAGCTTTTGTTTGGAGGTCTCTGGTAGGTCCTAGAAAACATTAGTGTCATGCCTTTTGGTGTGTATTTCAATAATACTTTTTTGTGTTTTAAACTTGTAGTTTGTGGTCAATGTATTTCAATGTATTATAAGATGAAGAACTTGTTTGGACTTTGAATTCAGATGGAACAATTTCCATTATATAAACAGACATTTTTAAACTAAACATCTGATAATCTCTGTTAACATTGGCAGCTATATCCTGGCTGTGTTCTTGTAAAATATGGGCACTAAGACAGACTATTTCTCAAGGACACAGGTTGTCAGTCATTTACAGCATCGGAGGCTCACAACACTACTGAATACAGAAAAAATAAATGTGCCTCGTTCAAACATTTAATCTGGATTTATTCGGCTACAGGCAAAAAAACAACCATTCTGTACCGCTGTACAGGTAAAAGCACAGAATTGTATCAACCAATCATCAGAAAGTTGACCGGTGAAATAACTGAAATTCAACCAAAACCGTGATGAACAACTTTCTAAATACTTATATTGCTCTCTCTCTCCCCCCCCCCACCCTTTCCCCATCGCTCTCTCTCCATCTGTCACAGGCTGCAGCGGACTATGTAAAGGCCCACCTTCCGGAGTCTCTGAGGCAGCAGCTGCTGTCCTATGAGAGGGAGAAGAGGGAGAGCGTTTCCTCCTACCTCAGCATCCTGGAGCAGCGTATCCTGGCTGTGGACCGAGACATGGTGGACAAGCTCTCCGCCAATCATGACGAAGCAGGTGAGGGACTGTAGGAGTGCTGATCTAAGATCAGTTTATCCTTTTAGGTCCTGGATCAGCACTCCTTCTCTGAGATATTCTGACGGGTTAAAAATGTGGCAATACTGCGGATTGGTTAAGACATTAAGTCCGATACACTCGGACAGAGATGGGTCAGAGGGGGAGAGGCGAATTTTAAACCACAAATCTATTTTGCATGAAGAAACAACCTGTCATTCATCACAAACTTTGTGAATATCTGGGTTTTGCGTCTTTTCAATGCAGAAAGACTGCATTTAATCAGCGGACACCACTCGTTTTTATTACAACACACCTGTCATAATTGTTTTCTTTACTAAAGTAGAGGTTTATTATTATTATTATTATTATTATTATTATTATTGCTAAGGGTACTGCATAGGTGTAAACATACATTTCTTAGCAAGAGATTGCACTTGTATAGCCTAAGAAAGTAGCAGAAATTTGCAGAAAGTAGTTTTGAATGCATTTTATTGAAGGGAAACAATAACAGTCTTAATGTTTTGGCAACATAGTGATATATCCTTATATACTGTACAATGAGGAATTCAACTACAAAATACTAGTCTTCTCCCATTTGTTTAAACATTGCCCCCACCCACAAGGTGTTCAAACAACAACAATGAATAAGAATAAAATAAGATGATAGATACAAAAACATGAAGAACATAAATCAATCAACTCTAATTAGCACATGTAGGACAGTATGCAAGTGTGTGTGCATGGACTTGGCAGATGTATTTCTCACATGTGCAGCACATAGTATTTGTTTTACAGTCCTTCTTTGGGAGGCAGAACTGGCATCTCCTCCTCTTGCCTGCCCCAGCTGCAGCCTCAGGTGGATCAGGACAAGATTCAGCCCCCTGAACAGCTTTCACAAGCACTGCAAAGGCTACTGTGCGGGGGAGGCGCTCCCTTCTTTGCATGTGTGTGGTTACAAGTGCTTTTCCCAGCTGCTCCAGGAACACCCTCGTCTTGTTCTGCTTATCAGCCATCCAGGTAGGGTTGATCTTGTTCCATATCACAAAGGCATTGTATGAGGACACATCAATGATGTTATGGAAGATGACCAGGGGCCAGCGGAAAGTCATCCTCCTGCAGCTTTAAGTTCCAATCACCTTGTCCAGGTTGTCCACGCCTCCTTTGTTGTGGTTGTAGTCCAGGATGATGGCTGGCTTCCTGTCCTCACGATCACTGATCTCAGCCGTTTTGTGCAGTGTGCTCAGGAGGACCACATTCTCGTTCCTCTTTGGGAGGTAAGAAACTAGAGTGGTGGTGGGGTGAAGGCAAACTTTGATGAGAAGGCCTCTCTCCCCCTTGTTGCGAGGAGTGCAGGGGGGAGCTCAGGCTTGTTCTTTCTAACTGTGCCAACTATGGTGATCTTTCTCTTCAGGAGCTGCTGGCTGAGTTCACAAGAGGTGAAGAAATTGTCACACGTGACATTGTGCCCCCTTCTGTCCATCTGTCACATCAAGCACAACCCGCGTCCCCTGGTTCTTCTCCAGTCCTCCACTGGTCAGCTTCCCTGTGTAGACTTGCATCTTCCAAGCTTAGCTGGATTGTGCGTCACAGGCCACCCATATCTTGATGCCATGAATTTGTCATCTCCAGGATGATTTTTTCGATGGCTGGTGTGATGAACATGTAGAATGTTGAGGCGATGTCCTGGGCAACTGCATGTCTTGTAGGCCCTGGGGTCATCCTTATGACATGTTGTGCTGCCATCCTGCCCTGGTTGTCATATGGTGACAAGGACCATGTTATTTTTCTGTTCTTTGACAAAAATGTCTCTCTTTCAGCTTGGGGGATTTCTTCTTCATCTGAAGATGATGCATCGTGCTCTGAATTGTATTCTTCCCCTTCTTCAGATACCTCCTCCTCTTCTAAATCATTGTTCTCTTGTTCCTCCTGGACATCTGAAAAAATCTGATCTATGACCTGTTGGGCACTGAAACGTGCACTCATGGCTTCAGCAAAGAGAGAACTGGGGGGACTGTCATCTGCAGCACCTTTATAGCCTCTGACTGCATTCCCCATTAATAAACAATGCTTTCAAGAAATGTTTATTTTGTCTGAAATTGTTTTTATTTTGTCTGTGAAGTTGAGTCATGTGTGGGGTCGTGGAGGGGAGATGCTGCACATGCACAATAAAGTTTAGTTTTGTCTGAATTCAATCAGTAGCACACAATCTCAATTTCTCATTGTATGTGTGTGTGTGTCTTTGTGGTTTTGGTGGTGTGTAAATGACCCTAAGACAATCTTTGTACCCTGGTGGTCTATAGCTTTCATGGAAATATGAACAAAGGCGATGTTTCACTTTTTCTAATGTTGGGGTCACTAGGAAAAGTCATCAAATTGCTGTTAAACATAGTGGCGGGTCATTTCTTACCCTTAAGACAACACAAGGGTTAAAGCAGGTCAGAGTTGACCCTCTCTTTAAAAAATCCTAATCATTTTATGCCTAAAGGGAGAGAGAGAAATATTTTTTGAAATGTAAAGTAATTTATAGATTTTTTTACAGTTTGGTCTGTAAAAAGTAAAGCCGTATACATCAAATGTAGTATTATTTATTATGGCGGGGGTGAAATGTCTCCATGGAGACAACCTTTGGAAGGTCAAGACACGAAGCTGCTTTGTTGCCCTGAGAGATTTGTCATCCCTGAGAAATGGATTAGTTGACTGTACTGGAAACAGTACCTTATAAATCACTGGATTTTTCAATGGAGGAGGAAGACATGAAAAGGTAGACCTGTGTCAGATACGTTATTAGGGCCTTCACTCCTGTTACCTGGACTTTCATAGCTGTGATGGAAATACAGTATGGCTCTCAGTATTGTGGTTGGTTAGCGGACTTTGGTACGCGTGTGGTATTCTGAGAATGAGAATCACAGGTGAGAAACATGAACTTAAAGGGTCATTACACTTAGATATTTTCAGACCTTAACAGTAGTCTTATGTCAAGATGAGCCCACGTCCCAGGCCATCGCTTGTCTAGATCATGTATGGTTTTGGAATGTAATGTCCCTTTAAATTGAAATATCACCTCTGTCTCCCTCTCTCAGGTACTACATGTCTGGTGGCCCTGCTATCGGACAGGGAGCTGACGGTGGCCAACGTTGGGGACTCACGAGGCGTGTTGTGTGACAAGGACGGAAACGCTGTGGCATTGTCACATGACCACAAGCCATACCAGCTGAAGGAGCGCAAGAGGATCAAGAGGGCAGGTGAGCGGACCACCAGCATGGGTGAACAGCACAACAACGCTATGGGGACATTAAAAATATGTGTTTGTGTTAAACCTAGCTAAACTCAACACAGTGAATTCACACATTGCGGTGGGTTTCCTGGATCAGATTAACCCTAGTCCTGAACTAAGGACCACTTTAATTGGAGAACTGTTTCTTAGTCCAGAACCAGGTTTAATCTGTGTCCAGGAAACCGGCCCTTAGTGTTCAGCACAGAAACAAAACACACATACCATTTTCTTGGCTGTGGAAGGTAGTGCATAATGTCATGACGACATAAAATGTTTCCCATACTTGAGCAGATCACAATGGCACGCTAGGATGAATCACTAGAATGAATTAGTGTCAAATGGAGAGACTGTACAATTGCAGCCTTCACTCACCACCTATTGGCCCTCTTTGGAAGGGCAAGAGAAGATGAATACATTACTTGCTCTGACAAATGATAGGAAGCACTGATATGCTGAGGTGGATTTGGTAAATAGAATATCTATAGAAATATAGATATAATGTAATTTGACTGTGATACAGAAATTCCCTTACTCCGTCTGCACGTTTTTTCCGTGTACACAATCAAGGACCAATGTCCCAGTGTGAGATAATAAAATGACTAAGAGTTTAATCAAAGGGCATTGCACTTCCATTCCTTCACCACCAGGGGGCTTCATCAGCTTCAACGGCTCGTGGCGCGTCCAGGGCATCCTGGCCATGTCTCGCTCGCTGGGCGACTACCCCCTGAAGAACCTCAACGTGGTCATCCCCGACCCCGACGTGTTGACCTTTGACCTGGACAAGCTGCAGCCCGAGTTCATGATCCTGGCGTCGGACGGGCTGTGGGACGCCTTCAGCAATGAGGAGGCGGTGCGTTTCGTGCGCGAGCGCCTGGACGAGCCACACTACGGTGCGAAGAGCATCGTGCTGCAGTCTTTCTACCGCGGCTGCCCCGACAACATCACCGTCATGGTGGTCAAGTTCAAGAGCGGCCCCGTGGGGAGCAAGGCTGAGGAGTAGAGGCGGTGATGAGGTCACGATGAGGTCACAAGTTCGTGACGGGGTCATTGTTATTGTTATGTTATAGATAGACTCTCCTCCCTTATGGATAGTGCAGCAAGCAATCAATGGGGAGGATTGGGAACTGTTGCAACATGCATACCTGGCATTCTCTTTGAAACGCATGTACACCCACACCAACATCCTACACTATGTAGTTTGTTTTTCATTTCTGACAATGACTTTTGGATAGAGATTATTTTTGCTTGAATTATGGCCTTAACTCAGAAGCTGGAGTGCTTGATCATCTTGACACACACACACACACATACGCTCACACATACACACGTCCATCTGCCGTCTCACACATTGGCATTCAGCACGAACACACAACTGGGGATCACCTCTTCATCATTGAGAAGATGACTCTCTGACTCAAACAGTACAGCAAACTGATCTAGTGTTCTCTGCACACCCTGCTGCCGTGTATTGTACTGTCACAGGACTGATACTGTCCTGAAGAAAATTGTAAAAGAAAAAGCACCTGTTGAGGCTTGATTTTGGTGGAATGATAAGCCCTTACGTATCAGTCCATAAAAATGTCCTTGGTCATATACGGGATCAGTTATACCCTGATCTAGCTCCAGCCAATGCCTTTTTTGTCAACATAGTCTTAACAGGGCTGATGTTAAGTTACTGAATTATGGTACTGGACCTGTATAGGACATTTGTTTAGCCTATCCTTGTTTAGGAAAGATCTGTGGCTTTTAGCACACAGGTGTTGATGCCTTCGTCCATGGGAATCGTACGGACTGGGAGGTGCATCTCAGACTGCTTATTAAAGCACCGTTACCCATGGCGACTGAGTTAAAGGCCACACAGCTGAAACAGGAAGGCTAATTTCCAGTAATATGCATATGACACAATATGATTGGAGAGACTACTGATGTGTTAATAAGGTCAGGATCATGTTAGAGACCAAGGATGGCCAACTTTGCTCTGAGAGTAGCAGTGTGTGCAGGGTTTTGTTCCAGCCCATAAGATGGTTATCCAGGACCATAGTTGGCCACCCGTGTGTTAGTTTTACCAGTGTACTACTGTATTGAATACTACTATTACGACTGTATTTCCAACAATCTCTCACAGGCTCACCTCAGAATTTGACGTTCATTCATGTTTCTCAAACGTCAAATTTCAAAGTTGTTCCAAACATCAAATTTCAAAATGTTTAAGGTTTAGGCATTAACTCCACATTTTTAAGGCTAGGGTAATGTTTAGGCATTAACTCAGAATTATTACGGTTATACATTAACCTTTCAGAGTTAAGGTTTGGGATAGGCTTAAAACCAAAATATAAAAACAGCTTTCTATCGCTGGATTCGAATATGCAGCTTTTGGAACAAAATGCAGATATTTACGCCCACCCGCCATCCCCATCCACAACGTCCTAAAACCCAAACCTACTGGAAGGGAACAGACTGTTGTCCCTAGTGGCTGGTTTCCTCTTTATCTCCCGGAGTCCTCAGACATGGATGGACATTGAATACTGACTTCTATAAGGGGTGACCTGCTTGGAATTTATTTCATAGATACATAATTAGATTTTTTTATATATATATATATATATATGTTGTATTATCATATACACCAGATAGGTGTTGTGTACAGGGTTAACCATAGTACGGTGCCCCTGGAGCAAATTAAGGTTAAGTGCCTTGCGCAAGAGTATATCGCCAGATTTTTTTTATTTTGTCTGGTCGGGTATTCAAACCAGCAACCTTTCAGTTACTAGCACAACGCTCTTAACAGGTACCTGCTGCCCTATGATGTGGCAAATGTATCATTTAACAATGTACCTTAATTGCCTTATTTATTTTTTCAGTTTTAATCTTATTGTCAAAACAAAACATACACAGATGTTTATTGTTCACCTGTGCATACAGTATGCATAAGTTGATAATGCAACAAGCATCACTTGTAGACAGTTCACCAACAAGTCAGTCATATAATCTGCCAAACACAAAATGTATGAATTTGCTGAATGCAGTCTGTCAGTATTAAAATCCAATGCTACCATGTCAAATCTTGCTGTTTTTGTTTGTTATTCCTGCCAATTTGAAAGACTGTGCAGACAGTCTGTTTAGCTGCTACTGCACCCTGTCATTTAACACAGTAAATTACTTTTTAACATTATAGGTCCAATAATTTATTGAACATATATATACACTGCTCAAAAAATAAAGGGAAGACTTAAACAACACAATGTAACTCCAAGTCAATCACACTTCTGTGAAATCAAACTGTCCACTTAGGAAGCAACACTGATTGACAATAAATTTCACATGCTGTTGTGCAAATGGAATAGACAACAGGTGGAAATTATAGGCAATTAGCAAGACACCCCCAATAAAGGAATGATTCTGCAGGTGGTGACCACAGACCACTTCTCAGTTCCTATGCTTACTGGCTGATGTTTTGGTCACTTTTGAATGCTGGCGGTGCTTTCACTCTAGTGGTAGCATGAGACGGAGTCTACAACCCACACAAGTGGCTCAGGTAGTGCAGCTCATCCAGGATGGCACATCAATGCGAGCAGTGTAGTGTCCAGAGCATAGAGGCGCTACCAGGAGACAGGCCAGTACATCAGGAGACGTGGAGGAGGTCGTAGGAGGGCAACAACCCAGCAGCAGGACCGCTACCTCCGCCTTTGTGCAAGGAGGAGCAGAAGGAGCACTGCCAGAGCCCTGCAAAATGACCTCCAGCAGGCCACAAATGTGCATGTGTCTGCTCAAACGGTCAGAAACAGACTCCATGAGGGTGGTATGAGGGCCCGACGTCCACAGGTGGGGGTTGTGCTTACAGCCCAACACCGTGCAGGACGTTTGGCATTTGCCAGAGAACACCAAGATTGGCAAATTCGCCACTGGCGCCCTGTGCTCTTCACAGATGAAAGCAGGTTCACACTGAGCACATGTGACAGACGTGACAGAGTCTGGAGATGCCGTGGAGAACGTTCTGCTGCCTGCAACATCCTCCAGCATGACCGGTTTGGCGGTGGGTCAGTCATGGTGTTGGGTGGCATTTCTTTGGGGGGCCGCCCTCCATGTGCTCGCCAGAGGTAGCCTGACTGCCATTAGGTACCGAGATGAGATCCTCAGACCCCTTGTGAGACCATATGCTGGTGCGGTTGGCCCTGGGTTCCTCCTAATGCAAGACAATGCTAGACCTCATGTGGCTGGAGTGTGTCAGCAGTTCCTGCAAGAGGAAGGCATTGATGCTATGGACTGGCCCGCCCGTTCCCCAGACCTGAATCCAATTGAGCACATCTGGGACACCATGTCTCGCTCCATCCACCAACGCCACGTTGCACCACAGACTGTCCAGGAGTTGGCGGATGCTTTAGTCCAGGTCTGGGAGGAGATCCCTCAGGAGACCATCCGCCACCTCATCAGGAGCATGCCCAGGCATTGTAGGGAGGTCATACAGGCACGTGGAGGCCACACATACTACTGAGCCTCATTTTGACTTGTTTTAAGGACATTACATCAAAGTTGGATCAGCCTGTAGTGTGGTTTTCCACTTTAATTTTGAGTGTGACTCCAAATCCAGACCTCCATGGGTTGATAAATTGGATTTCCATTGATTATTTTTGTGTGATTTTGTTGTCAGCACATTCAACTATGTAAAGAAAAAAGTATTTAATAAGATTATTTCATTCATTCAGATCTAGGATGTGTTATTTTTGTGTTCCCTTTATTGTTTTGAGCAGTGTAATACAGCAAAGGGATTAATAAACGGGTCACAGATTTGTCTGACCTCTGTTGCTTATTCATGTATGGCAATGTGTATGTGGCCTTTCTGTAGACTACAAACCAAATATGGCCTCCAAGAAACAGTGCAGTATTCTCTGGGGCCGTGAGAAACCACAATGACGCACTCACATACCAAGCCGAACAATCATATCTCTGTTTTCATGTTTCTTGCTTTACCAGTGTGCTGGATTGTCACACTGATGAATATGTCTCCCATCAGTCACGTCATGATACTAAACAATTGATTGGGTTTTATTTGAAAATCCTCAATGATGACAACAAGCATAAGAATGTTTGGGCTGGTGAGATCACAGCCAGAAAGAAAACATATGACGTCGTTGATACACTTCTGGGACCGCTAGACGCAGGCACAAATAGTTCTGTCTGAGCTATAACTCTAGTAACCAAACACCCTACCACTAGCTACAGAGGCTTGGCAGTTGCTGGCGTGCGTCGCATAGACAGCGCGCAAGCTAGGGGCCAAGTCAAAACTGACGGCCGGTGCCAGGTGGAACCGGCCTTAGAATAGCATGTAGGTCTACATTTGTAAAATAGTCTTATCGAATGTGCAAAATGCCAGAGCCGTGTGGTAACATTCAACAGGTTTTCCGTAAACCAAAGTCACTGTACTTAACGCCGCCTTACAGGAAAGCGAAGCTCATTATTTGGGATACTGAGCCTCTATAAGAAGTATTCGGTCATTGGGCCAAGCGAGACAAGTGTGTAGCAAACAGCAGCACAAGTGAGGAAAGACAGGACCTTTGAGGGTGTTTGCAATTAGGGTCTCTATCTGAGCTTTGGTTCTTCCGGAGCTGACTCATATCTGCTTTTGAGGTGAATTTGGTCATAGTTTTGAAGAATGGGTCAACGCGGTTCCAAGCCCACTGTAGTAGAGGTGTGGGAGCTGTTCCAGTGCTTTGGTGCTCCGGTGCCCGTGAGACGCAATTCAGTGTATCAGAAAATGAACGAAAGCTCCACGCTTGCCCTTACTATCCGGTTCCAAGAGACGGTGAAGAGGCCGGACCTCTCGCATGACGCCGGGGTTCATGAGAGCAGCACGCTACCCCACTCATGGCACCACAGCCGCCGGGACACGGGACTAGTGTATGTAATGGATGACCCGACGGGTGGAGTTTGGATGAAGCCGAGAGAGAAATGGACAAGATCCTGAAAAATAGGGACATCTATGGTTTTAAAATGGTCTCTATTCATGAGAAAGTTTAGCATTCTCAAGTAGGGTGCATCTCGGGCTTCTGCGCAATCGTGCGTAATCGCCGCGGCGTATTTGTGCGGTGTGTCTCTCAAGGGGACAGAAGATCAGTGATTGAGATACGTTTCAGGGGGATGTGCTTGACCGCACCACCTTGCACTGACCAGTGAGAAAAGGGATTACATTGGATTGATTACTCTCTGGGTGCATGTTATCCAGCAGATTGTTATCATCCACTGTCCTAAGGTTAATACAGCAAACGTTGTATTATCATGAATTAATCTAATATTTGTGGATGAAAATGCATGCTTGGAAGCACAGCCTAATCAGGTGCCTCCACTCTGGAGTCGCCTTAGTCCATTCATTGTGCCATTGTTCTTTGCGCACATTTATCCTACATTTTCTTTGACGTGTTATCCAGCATGAGCAAGTTTCATTTGAACCAGTATGTTCATAGGCCTGCCTATTCAGTGAAAACATATTTAAGCACAATTCAGGTGTCAACTATTTAAAAAACCTGTGGAATGGACTTCATAATAGGCTCGATAAAGTGGATTATCTTGGCACGCGTGCAGTCCTAGGCCACCTGCTGGCAGAAAAGATACAATGCCGCCGTCATGTGGATGAGAACATTTATGTCTACATTGACTACAGCAAAGATACATATTATTATTTATTTATTTATTTATGTTACTAGTCTTCTCATGGCAACCCTTACAAAAAAGATTGCCGTTTTGAAACTGTAAAAGTGCAGTAACTGAGGTCGACTGTGGTGTTTTGGACGCAGTAAAAAAAACTATTATTTGGATGCAGTATTTTCAGCATACTGCAGTTATACTGCACTCTGACTACAATGTTTTTTTTGTAAGGGGAACAATGGTATCAGTTAAACTGAAGAGATATGCTAAGGGCAGGAGCCACACCCATGAACTTCGACTTGACCTTTTCATTAGATGTTGTTGACATGTCTGGCTACCAGCCTACTACTGCATCGAAATCAATCAACACAACCAGGGTTTGATTGTCATGTATGTCTTTTTCTCTTTCCCGCCTGAGTTTGGAAATACACTCATCTGCTTCTGTTTTGTGGTGGGCTGTATTTGTAGTCAGCAACTTGATGGGACCCTTTGGCATTTACAGTCATTTGAAGATAGAAATTCCACCGTGCAAAAACTAGTTGAATTAACGTTGTTTCCATGACATTTCAACCAAATAATTAAATGTGATGACATTGAATCAACGTGGAGAACGGATTGGATTTAAGGGAATTTCCTATTTTTTCACCCAGCTTTTAACCTAAATCCAATGACATGGGAACATTTTTTGTTTATTTCACATTGACATTTCACATTAGTTGACAACTGCGCCCAGTGGGTATGGAAAGATCACGTGTATATTTAAACCAAGCCCAAGTAGTCTGGCAACACAATCTCACTCTCAATTCTTGCAAATATGTACAAAAACTATTTCAGCAGGTTTTGTGTGTCTTAATTCGTGTGAAAACACATTTTTTGTGCAAATTAATTATTAGGAAAATACATTTTTGTACGACTTCATTCATAGGAAAATACATTTTTGGGGGGCAAACTTCGGAACAATCTTTTGAAAGTTGTTAGAGAGATGATGGGCAATGTGTTCTACACTGCCTTTTTTTGTGTCCCACATTTATTTATATTTTAAAAAGTAACGTGTTAACAACCCAATATTGCTAATCAACCAGGTTGTCACCAAAATAATTGTAATATAACAGTAACCTTATGTTCTTTTTTTAATGACAATACTGTTTTCTATGTTACAAGGCTCCACTTTTTCATAGTTTTGTTGTGGTATCGATGAAGCTACTTGATTGGGGAATGGGGATACATTTTTATGATGGGAAATGATAAAACACACACACACGAACATTTACACAGATACACACACTCACATTGTTTGTACTCATGTTATAGCCAACTCTAGAATTTTGTATGAATAATTTATCAAATATCTGTATCTAGTTGTCATGTATTCATTATCTTTTACTGGTTAAATGTTTGTCGTTTGCATTTTTCAGTAATGATTAACGTGGTTAAATAGTCGTAAATCTCTGCTTGATTTAGCTTTTGGTATATTTGGCATTTTTATACACATTCTGTATTTCCACTGAAGAAAGCAATAATTAACCAACACACTACTGTAAATAAATGGACACTGCCTGTTATAAAACGGAAATTGCTCTCCATAAATAAATGAAGCCATTCAGCTATGGGGTTCACAGCCCTACAGTATAATAATGATACAAGTTCTATCACTTTAAAAAGGGTTTATTTAAAACCTATGGGTTATAAGATGTTGGGAATAGTGGCATAGGAGAGTATGAAATGAATTAAATACCCTAACCCTAAGCTATGTTCAATGTCAGCAGCAATTTCCAGTGACAAATTCTCAGTCTGAAGCAATTCGGCTATGGGTTTCACAGCCCTATAATGATACAAGTTATATCACCTTAAAAAATGGTTTATTTACAACCTCAGGGGTATAAGATGTTGGAAAAAGTTGTATAGGAGAGTCTGACATATAACCCCTAACTTGAGTTCAGTCTTCACCAATGAGAACCGAGAGGGGCCTAGCTTCGTCCTTCCTGACTGGGAAAGGCCTCCATTCTAGGCCGTAGAAAATCCTACAGCCATCTCATTAGATCAGAACAGGATGGATCAACAGTGATTCATATTACTGGTTTGCATCCTATTAAAAGGAGAGTTGTGTTTTGCTGCATAACAAACTTACATTATTTGTCTACCCATATGAGAACTTGTTCTCAACTTGCCTACCTGGTTAAATAAAAGGTGAAATAAATAAATATGATGTGGATCCTTGTCAGGTTATTAGCTGTAGAAGCTTCAGTAACAACAGAACACCATGGTTGTAATAAGACTTTAAACAGGGAGTTTGTAAATGTGTAGAATATGTTTGTTTTGGGTCCACACTGGTGAGTTAACTGATTTAAATGAGACAGTCACAGAGGACTTTCTTCTGAATAACAGCTCAGGGCATAGCACTTTCCATTCAGCTTTGGGCAACTTTGATGTAAGGCTTGATCACACCTGTAATTACTACTTCTATCCTTCACACACATTGTTTCTTAACCATTGTTCACTAAGTATATCAATGTAATTACACCCAACACAATGTTGAAAAACAGAATGCTTCCCAACACTAGATCCCATAAATAGGCGTGAGCTGGATGTGATCCCACCGCTGCCACCAATGTAGCAGAAAAAAGTGAACGTTTCAACAGGGACTGTAGACAGGGCTCATACATAGCAAAGTGAACTCTAACGGCCATTACCATGAAAGCCTAGTATTCTCTGGGCGGAGGCAGTAGGCCTATAATGCCTTGTTACAATAGCCTAAGTCCATAACATGATTGACACGATGGTAATAATCATCATGAAACGGCCTTGGAAGTGCCATAAGTGTAAACCAAAATAATTAATTATTTTACATGAACCTGTTCAACTGCAATGATATGGCTTAGTCATAGATCATAGTCCAGACGTGTTATAGTTGCAAATACCATGCAGCTGCACCAGGGAAATTGAAACCAAACAGATTTTTCTTTGCAGGTATTCTGTTTCCCCACATTTATTGATGAATGAATTTCCCATCATGAAAATGTATCCCCATTCTCCAATCAAATACCTTTATCGATACCACAAAAAAAACAGACAAATACAGCTTTTTACTCCAATCTGGCAACCCTCATAAAATCTGACATAGCACCAGTAGCCCAAAGTATTAAGCCAAAACAAGCATAGAAAACATAATTGACACAAATACCAGTGATAACATGGTCGATTAACAATATTGGGTTGTTAACGTTTATATATATATCTGGGACAAAAAAAGCAGTGTCGAACACAAATGCCCCAAATGCACTACTCCAATAACTTTCAAAAGATTTTTCCTAAGTTTGCCCGCCAAAAATGAATTTTCCTATGAATGAAGTCAACATTTTTTGTGTCTTTTCCTACGAATTAAGTCACACAAAGTTTGTGTTTTCACACTAATTAAGCCACAAAAACACACAAAATCTGCTGAAATACTTTTTGTACATATTTGCACTAATTGAGTGTGAGATTGTGTTGCAACTGAATGTGACCAGTTAGTTTAAATGTAATACTAAGCCTGAAGGCTTCAGGCAGCAACTGAGAACCAAGCAAAAATATGTTCTTTCTTTAATTCTCTCTCTTTCTTTCATCTAAACATCTTTGGAATTGTTTTCCATTGTTTGATATGTAACTATAATGTAAGTTATATTGCCTGCCTGGTGGTTTTAATGTGATTTAAGGTATCTGTATCTGTCAGATTGAAGTGGAAAATGCAATATATTCTATATTGTGTCCAAATGGCCCATATATTATTTTAGCTATAGGCTAGGCTACACATGACATAACTAATGGTTGCCTTGGCCTTAAGTACATCTGAATGACATAATGATATATATGCTATACTGTTATCTGATGATATAGAGCGTTCGTTCATCTCCATGCGTACACTTTGTTCAACTTTACGTAAAGGTCAGACCATTCGAGGTGACGCTTCAATGTGTCTTTAGAGCAGGTTAAATACCATGCACAGGGAGGATTTGAATTAACATGTGAAATGTGATAAAAACATGAGGCTATCAAACCTGCGCATGTGCTACATTGTTGCATTGTTTGTGTCAACAGGGCACTGATTTGAGTCACGCTAAACTGGCTCATTTGGTGGATAAGTTGTTAACCAAACAACAGTCATATCTTGCTTCATATAGGACCTACTTTGACCCTTGCTTATCGGTGAACGAAAGGTTTATAGGTAGCATGTAATCGTTTACCTGGTAACAGAACGGCAACGCACTGGGTAAACACCGCAGCTCGAGGCAGAGAACAGTGACATACGGTGATATCACTGCCTCTCCCTGATTTGCGTCTTTGCCAAGTAGTCGGGTTACGCTTTACCACACATGGGACAGCGGGGATCGAGACCCCAACCCGAGGCCCGAGTTCTCCTATTGGGTCTCGACTCAGCGGGGAAATCAACCCTTCTTTACAAACTGAAATATAACGAATCGGTCAATACCGTTCCCACCATCGGTTTCAATGTGGAGATGATAGAAGCCAAGAAGAAGAGGGAGACAGTTGCTCTGACCGTGTGGGACGTGGGCGGCCAGAATACAATGAGGCACTACTGGAAGAGCTTCTATCAGGACACTGCTGGACTGGTGTTCGTGGTGGACAGCTCCAACAGGCGCCGGTTGGACGAGGCCCGGCGGGAACTAGATCACGCCCTGAGGAGTGAATTCTTACAGGGTCTGCCTGTTGTCATCCTCGCCAACAAGCAGGACCTTCCCGAGGCCGTGTCCGTCACGGAGATAACGGAGCGCTTTCACCTGAGGACGATGAGCGCTGAGCGGGACTGGTTCGTTCAGCCCTGCTCTGCTGTGACCGGTGCTGGGCTTATAGAGGGCTTCCAAAAGGTGGCACACCTGCTCAAACTACCATCAGAGGACGTTCAAGACAATATTAAAGAGACAGTGCAGTATCTACGATCAAAATCAGTCACGTCAATGGGTTTGTAATGTTTGCAATGATAGGATATGTCAAAAGTTATTGACAAATGATAATTTGTTTTTATTGTTCACGGATGAAGATCACATTTCACTATGATCAATTTGTTTCTTTAAAAGGTTGTCACAGTACAATAGACTACATGGAAACGAAATCAATCCACGAAGCTATTCAATTGACTTTAAATCAGCCTATGACATTTTTTCCAACTAAGTTTAATACGTTTGTATCAGATTATTTCCTCTGATAAATATGGTCATAAATAATGTTAAGTCGCCTAAAGGCCTAATAATTAACATGTCATTGTGGACTTTGGGGAGCAATGCGTAAAAACGCACCCCAAATGGTCAAATTCACTTTTCATCTGTTATGTAGACCTATAACCTAATATATATACGCCTTGTATCTAATAAAATGTCTTCCCTACATGCTACATTTTTTTCCCACCTAAACATGTAAGGCCTCTTTCACACTTATTACATTTTTGCGTAAGGCTATATGGCACTTCTTGCGTACTAAAACTCAGGAGTGACCGATTTGATTAATTTGTGTTAGTTTAACATAATAGGCTCTTTATAAACAACACTTGTGAGAGTTATCAAACGTCATTATGCTGACAGTGAAGGTCAGTTAGCCTGGTTCTCTCAGCGATGACATACTGTTGGAGAGGCGCAGGTGGACGTGTCCGGTTCCTGTTCTTGTCCCGCTCGCTCCGTGGTCTCCAACCGATCTCTGTCCCCCTCCTGCACCGTCTCCTCATATGTTGGCAAGTACTTCACCTCATCGTAGGCGGGTAGAGAGACAGGGGGAGCTAGGTCAGTAGCAAGGCTATGCGATGTGTAGCTCTCCAGGAGCGGGTCCTGAGATACCGTTATCCGTCCGTTGAGGAGCGGGTGCGGATCATGGCTGTCAAGCTGTCGCCTGGGTCTCGAGCAGGCAATCCGCTGGATGAAGTATCCCAGGGCAAACAGAAGGAGCAAAAGGAGGACCCCGGAGAGTTTCCGCGTAACCATTGCGATGTTGTAGAAGGTGCTGTGAACCGTGTTTCTGCAACAGCCGACGACGACACTGTCGTTACCGTGCGCGCAGCATATTTGGTCGTCTCTGCAAAGGATCTCTCCACAGTTTCGGAGCGCATGTCCAATAGCTATAACAAATAAGGAGAAAAATGTAAAGCTCGGCGTGTGACCTTTGAGATAAAGACACATTATTCTTAAAGAAAATGCTAGAAGTCTTCTGTTTTGATTGTAAATATGTCACGTTGGTTGGAACGACGTACGCTATAGTTTACGAGAGACAATGCGCAATGAGCCAAAACCATTGATCGATGGCACTGGTTGAGCCGTAGCATCTGAACATGCGGTGTTGAAAAATGAATCTGGAATTGTCATCCATATTGTCTCTCCGAACGTGTTTACATAGCAAGCTCATTGAGCCAAATGCTTGTAATCTAATTTCTGTGTCTGATTATAAACGGATGACCTCCATCACTAGGGTACAAAATTGGTTGTGGTTAATCAAATTAGGCCTTTTATGCATATAGAGCGTTTATTTTGGTAAATGTTCTCTTTAGGTTCAAAACAACCATCGCCAGACCTTTGTAGATAGTATTGATTGGAATACATATCTAGGCTACGGGCCTTTTAAAAATGTGCTTTGTTGAAATAGTCAACTCATTGCATCATCCAAAGACTAAGTGCCTTTGGAGTGCACTTCAGTGTCCACTTTCAGGGCATTAAATCCAAATGAGCAATTATCTGCCTGCTATTAAATCATTAGCGACCACCCAATGGCCAATTGTTGGAGGGTTGTCATTAGATACAGTAACTGTTACAGCTAAACAGTTGGCGCCGGCAGACGGAGAGATCAATTTGTTGTCTGAGTTGTACTCAAGATCAGTAATGATAAACCCAGAAATCGATAGGCTACAGTTTATGTTCAGTCTTGTTGTACATGAGTGATAACTCTGGTGCAACTACAACAAGTCTATCTGATGTAGGCCTACGACGGCGATCGTGAGTGGCTGGCTCTCCATGGTCCTGACACCCGTTTAGGGTGTACACTGACCTATCTATGGTACAGTCACGCAGTAGCCTAATCTTGGTTACCCAGAAGTATATTTTCACATAAATGTGTGTTGTTTTTACGTTCTCATTCTTGACAATTGTCTACCTGGGGAGTGGAAACAGCGGGGAGTGGAAACAGCGCAGGCCAATGTTCTTTAGGGATTAGAAACAGCGCAGGCCAATGTTCCATAGGGATTAGAAACAGCGCAGGCCAATGTTAAACGGGGAGTGGAAACAGCCAGGCCAATGTTCCTTAGGGATTAGAAACAGCGCAGGCCAATGTTAAATGGGGAGTGGAAACAGCCAGGCCAAAGTTAAATGGGGAGTGGAAACAGCCAGGCCAATGTTCCATAGGGATTAGAAACAGCCAGGCCAATGTTCCATAGGGAGTAGAAACAGCCAGGCCAATGTTCCATAGGGATTAGAAACAGCCAGGCCAATGTTCCATAGGGAGTAGAAACAGCCAGGCCAATGTTCCATAGGGATTAGAAACAGCCAGGCCAATGTTCCATAGGGATTAGAAACAGCCAGGCCAATGTTCCATTGGGAGTAGAAACAGTCAGGCCAATGTTCCATAGGGAGTAGAAACAGCGCAGGCCAATGTTCCATAGGGATTAGAAACAGCCAGGCCAATGTTCCATAGGGAGTAGAAACAGTCAGGCCAATGTTCCATAGGGAGTAGAAACAGTCAGGCCAATGTTCCATACGGATTAGAAACAGCCAGGCCAATGTTCCATAGGGAGTAGAAACAGTCAGGCCAATGTTCCATAGGGAGTAGAAACAGTCAGGCCAATGTTCCATAGGGAGTAGAAACAGCGCAGGCCAGTCTTCCATGCAATGTAGAAACGATGGGAAGAAGTAATGCTGCATCTCCATTCGTAGGCTATCAACAACCTGCATGACAAGGACTTAAAGGTGCCTTCTGCAGTTCAAACAAAACAGATTCTGAGCCACCTTTTGCATAAATAGCTTAGGGATGAAGCTGGAGAAATCCAATGTAACCCCCCAAATTCATAGATAAAGCTATGGATGCAAGGACTGACCATCCATGAGATCAAAATGATAGTTTAAACAATGTTTGAAGCTATACAGTGTTTGTTTACAATTTCATTGTTTACAAATAATGGGGTAAAACAAGATTATATTTTGGGTTCTGATGGTGTATACAGTTGAACTAAACTAATAAGCCATTATTTATAAATTATATTATCCAAGAATCAATGGCTACATATAGTTCATTAAAGGTAAAACAATAAATAATGTACAGTCATGGCCAAAAGTATTGGTACCCTTGCACTTTTTTCAAACAATTATTAGGCATATTATTACATTTACATTTTAGTCATTTAGCAGACGCTCTTATCCAGAGTGACTTACAGTAGTGAATGCATACATTTCATTTCATACATTTTTATTTTTTCTGTGCTGGCCCCCTTGTGGGAATCGAACCCACAACCCTGGCGTTGCAAGCACCATGCTCTACCAATTTCTTCCAGAAAACTGTTGAAATAAAACAATATTTTGGTATCCACATACAGTATGTATATCTTTGGTTTGCAGTTTAACAAAACAAAATCTGAATTTACTAAATGTTAGCTAATTCCACAAAGAAATCCTAAAATGGCCAGGACAATATTATTATCAGCTGTGGTGAGTTGCAGGTGCCTGCAATATAAAATGACTAATTCAACCCGTTTGAATAGAGAAAAGGACTCATTCTCCTGTTTTGTGTCACTGTGTGTACCGCAATGAGCATAGAGAAAAGAAATAAAACCAGAGAATTATCTGAGGAAGTCAGACACAAGATTGTAGCCAAGCATGGACAATCTCAAGGCTACAAGTTCATCTCCAGAGACCTTGATGTGGACAGATGAGACCAAATTAGAGCTATATTGTAAAGCACACCATCTCTATGTTTACACAAAACAAAATGAAGCTTTCAAAGAAAAGAACACCTTCCCTACAGTCAAACATGGAGGAGGTCCAGTGATGTTCTGGGTTCCTCCAACATGTGCATGGCATCATGAAATCAGGAGAATACCAAGGCATTGTCAGAACCAGTGTCAGAAAGCTGCATCTCCGTTGAAGGTATTGGGTCTTCCAGCAGGACAATGACCCCAAACACACTTCAAAAAGCACCCAGGAATGGTTCAGGACAAAACGCTGGACTGTTCTGAAGTGGTCAGCAATGAGTCCAGATCTAAATCCCATTGAAAACTTATGGAGAGATGTGAAAACAGCAGTTGGGAGAAGGCACCCTTCAAATCTGGGAGAACTGGAGCAGTTTGCTCAGTTTGGAGTGGACCAAACTGCCAGTACAGAGGTGCAGGAAGCTCATCGATGGCTATAGGAAGCGCTTGATTGCAGTTATTTTGATTGCAGTTACTTGAAAAAAAATGCAAGGGTTCCCATATTTTTGGCCACGACTGTAGCAATCACAGATTAATAACCCTTTAAAATGCAATCATTACAACACCATGTTAAGCCTTCCCCTGCTCAAACGTTGCATGCATCAAACAATAGTTACGTGCTACGTCATCGACAGTGTCATCGACTGACAGATTGCTATAAATATGTGGTTAGCTGATACGTAAAATATCTATCCAGGCGTTGTAAGATCTGGCAGGCGTCAGCAACGCCTGGCAGAGAAACACGCCCCGTTACTTCCAAGTATGGGTAGCTGCGGCCCAATATGGCGACCAGAATATGGGCGAGTGGGTGTGTCAAACTGTGTTCGTGTGTGTTCGTGTGTGGTTGTGCGCGCGCGCGCGTATGGAAAATGAATCGGCTAATTGGGCAGAATTGTTGCCACTCAAGGCCGTTTTGCGTGACTGATTGGGCTGCACGACAAGTAGATAAGACTGCAACCAGTGCACCGGTGATGTATCAACGTGCCTGCCAACGGGAAGTGTTTCCTACTGGGTATTAGGCTGCGGTCGTGTCGCAGGCGGTAGCTAACGTGGCCATTTTTTCCCCCTCCCATGATTTAATTTCAAGTAGGATAGCAGCCTACACAAGAAATAACAAATATTGATAACCATCTAGATGTCACCTTGATACATACATAGCCTAGAAACTACTACTCAATGGGAAGGGCATGAACGCAACAACACCGGGAGACAGTGCCCATTGCTCTTGCTTGACAAGCACTAGCCTACTGATGGGTTTAGTGTTGCTTCACGCATACCACGCATGAAGCAACACTACACCTATCATTGGTACCTTTTATAAAAAATAAACAATGTCTTCAAAACAGAAGTCCAAACTCTTGCGGTACGGTAGCTCAATGTACAGCAGTTCATTCAAAACAGCTCAATCAAAACCATCTCTTCAATGGAGTTAAGGTCAGGGCTCTGTGCAGGCCAGTCAAGTTCTTCCACACCGATCTCGACAAACCATTTCTGTATGGACCTTGCTTTGTGCACAGAGGCATTGTACTGCTGAAACAGGAAAGGGCCTTCTGTTGCCACAAAGTTGGAAGCACAGAATTGTCTAGAATGTCATTGTATGCTGTAGCGTTAAGATTTCCCTTCACTGGAATTAAGGGGCCCGAACCATGAAAAACAGCCCCATACCATTCTTCCTCCTCCATCAAACTTTACAGTTGGCACTTTGTATTGGGGCATGTAGCGTTCTCCTGGCATCTGCCAAACCTAGATTCACCTGTCGGACTTCATCACTCCAGAGAATGCATATCCATTTCTCCAGAGTAGCTGCTCGGCCATGGAAACCCATTTCATGAAGCTCCCAACAAACAATCATTGTGCTGACATTGCTTCCAGAGGCAGTTTGGAACTCGGTAGTGAGTGTTGCATCTGAGGACAGACAATTTTTACACGCTACGCTCTTCAGCACTCGGTGGTCCCGTTCTGTGAGCTTGTGTGACCTACCACTTTGTGGCTGAGCCAATGTTGCTCCTAGACATTTCCACTTCACAATAACAGCACTTACAATTGACCGGGGCAGCAATTTGACTAATTGACTTGTTGGAAAGGTGGCATCCTATGACGGCGCAGCATTGAAAGTCACAGAGCTCTTCAGTAAGGCCATTCTACTGACAATGTTTGTCTATGGAGATTGCATGGCTGTGTGCTCTATTTTATACACCTCTCAAACGGGTGTGGCTGAAATAGCCAAATCCACAAATTTTAAGGGGTGTCCCCATACTTTTGTTTATATAGCGTGTAAAAACATGTTTTTAAATATGTAAATTGTAAAGTTAATCTGTAATGTATTTTTTCATGTGTCAACCCACAGTAAGACTAGCTGTTGCCATTGGCGTCAGCTAATGGGGATCCTAATAAATTAAATTACTTCTGGGTCCACTCCAAAGACCAAGTGCTAATGCTGCATTCGTAACCAAGTGGGAAGGTGGAAATTACCAGTTGGAAAGTTCTAAATACCAGTTGGATACATTCACCATTGTCAATCCGTCTGCGTTGGCAGTGATACGGCCTCTGCAGAAGTCAGGGCATTCATACGTCTTGCACTGCGCGGAGCTGTTATTTAAAAAAAAAATATATATAATAAATATTTACTACAGGGCCTCCCACCCCCACGTCAGAACCCGCCGTGTAAGAGTATTGCTTCCGTCCCTCTCCTCGCCCCTACCTGGGGACGCACCAGGGACCCTCTGCACCCGTCACCCACGAAGCACCATTGCTCCACAAAAGCCATGGCAAGGGGAACAACTACAAGGTCTCGGAGCAAGTGAGGTCACTGATTGAAACGGCGTTAGTGCGCACCCTACTAACTAGCTAGGCATTTCACACCGGTTACATCCACATTGCAACATTTGTGAGGCACACAGCAATGTGGCACTTGATGTCCTCCGGAAACACTGCCATTTCATCACACCCTCCCTACAGAGCATTGAGCACATTTAAAGCATATAATGGCTTTATTGGTCAACAAGCAGCAACCATAAACTAAAATTACAGCCATCATGCTTGTAAATAAGTGGTGTTCAATAACCTTAAAGCTTTGTTTCTTTCAACTGCCGAAAAGCAGGGAATTTCCTTAAGTGAATTACGCACTCACGGATGATTCATTTCCCACTGACATTTACTAGATGGGCATTTAAATAGATTTTGCCCAGTCGTATGTGGTAAATGCCACCATCAAGCTTGGTCATGAATGCAAGAGTCATGCATTTCATAAATCTTGCAGTTCCTTATGCTACATACGAGTCATATTTTACACCTGCTACATGACAGGTTGAAGTGCTGAGAGCAGTGGGTCAGACTAACCCATGCTGGCAGCAGAACATTGTACGTGCTCCAGAGGCAGCGGCTTAGACTGCTAAACCACCTCAGAGCCATAATTTGACAATCCTTTTGCTTGACTGTTAATGATCCAGGGGCAAGCATTGATGCAAACTGATAAATTGACTGAATAGCTAAAAAAAAAAAATCAAATAAGCCAACTATGGATGTAACATTTTTATTTGCATTGGCCAAGGTACTGTGAAATGGAAAAGCAGATCAGCAATAATAACATTCTACTAAACAATTTGAATTCACATCTAATTCTTTAAAAAGGACCTAGAACTTGGTTAGTGGTTTAAGCCAAGGGTTGGTCAATTGCCATCCTAGAGTCAATTGCATTCAAGTTCCACAGTAGACTTCCTGCACAGCACCCTTCAAGCCAGTGAGATGCCATCTTGTGTGACTGGAGAGACTTATGGTGTTCACAGTAGTGCCCGTCTCATTCAGAAAGCGTGCATTTCCTGCCTTCATTTTCGCAGGTACCACCGGTGCCCGAAGAGATGTCCGTTGGCACAGTTGTAGCCTCCAGCAGCTCTTTGGGATGGACTGCTGCCAAGTCTACGGTCTCACCCAATGTCATTATCGGGCGGAGTGTCGTGGAGACCGTTGCCAAGGTGATAACTTCCTGAGTAGGGACAACAATCAGGGGCCCCAAGATGGTAGTCTTGCTCCACTCTGGAATAACATTATCTGATTTAGCTAAACCTTGAGTTAATTTTAGAAAACATTTATTGTTTGTCAATGATATTCAAACAGTTCAATAAGTGTTCCAAATCCTTTTCCTGAATTCTAGCTAGAGCACATTGCTGGACCGTTAATCTTAAACATGCAACCAAAAAAAAGAAAATCACTTGGGAGAAAAGCATAGGCTGGAGCAAAAGCCAATACATACTAAGCATGCAATGCATCTAGGTTGCCTCCGATTGGCTAAGCAGCCTCGTAACCCACCTGTTGTGTCCGTTCCCCTCTTCCAGACACCAGAGTAAGGCTTTTTGGATCTGGGCTCAACCTTTTGGAGCTGCTCTGTGCGCTGGCCTGGGCGAACGCGGAAGCTGGATGAATTTGGTTTGGGAGTAGTAGTCTTAGTGTTGGTTGTAGTCATGGGGGCAGTAGGCTCCGCGAAGCGTTTGGAGACCACACAACTTATACAGGCCTGGTCATTCCCATCTGCTGACCTCCAGCTGGAATGAGAATGAAGATCTTGTTCGATTGCAGCTCAAAGTTAAATAACTTGCCATCATTAAGGTCATGCACAGTAAATACTTCACAGTATGCATCAGTTAACCACAATTATTTTTAAGGTCTAATTCTACAGTCTGAAATCCCCTGGCAGTGCTAATGAAGAAAACCATTAGTGTTCGCAGCCTCCATACAAATGTCAGTGTTAACAAGAGGCAGGATTCTCCATCTCATACCTGTTCTCAATGAAGGAGCACGCTCGACTCCTTGATTTCCCGGAAGACATGGCGGGGACAGCTTTCAGATGGCAGGTGATGAAGATCTGTGGTGATGGAATGGATATCAGAATGGCCAAAAAGGTGCAGAACACAAGAACAAACAAAGGAGTGGGCACTTGCCAAATTGGAATCCTCCTGGTAGAATCTGAAGGCATCCAGCATGATATGCAGCTTGTCATCCTGGACCCTGGGCATGTACCGTGAATTAGAGCCAGTCAGCTGGGCATCAGTGAGGCATCTAATTAGGCAAGACAGGGAGCTAGGTGGTTAGGGAAAGGAATAAGCCAACTAGATGGCTTTCTACAGTTGTTTACCCAACCACAGTTGTGAGCCAATAGCCAAGCATTGGAAAAATGAAATGTATCCTACTGTACTATGGCAAGCTGAAGCAACCATCACCAGTCAATACTTTCTAGATGACCTTACCCGTAGTACTCTATGAAGTTGTGTCTAGGGTTTGAGTCTGCGTCAGGAGTTGCCGTGGCCACACAATGGTCCACATACACACGAAGGGGCATGTGGTTGCCCATGGTAACAGCTGCCTCCAGGTGTATGGTTTCACCCAGGAAGTAGGCATTTGAACCCCTTTCAGAGCGCCAGTCATCTGTAGAGAAGGTGGGGATGAGCATGTGCAAACAGACATCCATTTGGGGATGCTTATACTAGTGTTTAATACCTAATGTTGGTTTGAATTCCATAATACACCAGTCACATTGAAAGGAGATCACTTCATTTGACCCATTGATGCAAACAAATGTTTTATGCTGCTAACATGAACACTGGTCTACGCTGGCAACTTGCACACTAGAGTGCATGTTTGTGTGAAAAACTTAAGGTCCATGAATAACTAAAAATGTACAAGTTATGAAGTGAACAAAACCAACATCCTACCCGTGATGAGGCGGAGGCTGAATTGCAGATGGTCCTCAGCAGTCACTGTTGAGGCAAATGGGATCCAGGTGGGAGCCAGGGCAGCACTGTCAACAGCATACCTCCTAAACACATTCACATTATTTAAGTGTTTAAAAACCCATTATATCAAAATACTAGGCATCAATGTTCACTACAGGTAACTCACTTTCCGTAATGGCATTCGATGGGAATCACAGCCGAATCAAATCTGACAACACCAGAAGAGGGTGCAGGTGAATAGCTGAGAATATTGGAATAAACCAG
This sequence comes from Salmo trutta, assembly GCF_901001165.1. Lineage (NCBI taxonomy): Eukaryota > Metazoa > Chordata > Actinopteri > Salmoniformes > Salmonidae > Salmo > Salmo trutta. The sequence continues at coordinate 30,290,705 of NC_042987.1, forward strand.
CTCCGTCTCCATAAACTGGAAGAGATGGAGAGGTTAGGTGTTACATGTGCAGCTTGAAGATTCATTAAGGAAGTTCTGCAAATTTGTTTCCTAAAGTTGCAACTTGAGCATTGAGTGCTGTGTATATGCAGATACACTTAACTCCTGAACCACAAACCTTAAGTTAGGCTAACAATATAAACTGCAAAAATGAAAGCATACTCACCTGCATTTATTTTCAGCAAACTTAAAGTATGAATCTTTGTATGAGCATAAGATGCAACAAACTGAACAAATTCCAGACATGACTAACAGAAATGGAATAATGTGTCACTGAACAGAGGGGGGGGGGGTCAAATCAAGTCAGTATCAGCTACATTAAATACTGCAGTGCATCTTGCTGTGAGATGTTACCCCACTCTTCCACCAAGGCAACTAAGTTCCCAGATATTTCTGGGGGGGGGGGGGGGGGGGGAAATGGCCCTAGCCCTCCGATCCAACAGGTCCCAGACGTGCTCAGTGGGGATCTGGGCTCATCGCTGGCCATGGCAGAACACTGACATTCCTGTCTTGCAGGAAATCATGCACAGAACGAGCAGTATGGCTGGTGGCATTGTCATGCTGGAGGGTCATGTCAGGATGAGCCTGCAGGAAGGGTACCACATGAGGGAGGAGGATGTCTTCCCTGTAACGCACAGCGTTGATTGCCTGCAATGACAAGTTCAGTCCGATTCTGGGACACCGCCCCAGACCATAACAGACCCTCCACATCGAGCATGCTCCAGAGTACAGGCCTTGGTGTAACGCTCATTCCAGCAACGATAAACGAATCCGACCAACACCCCTGGTGAGACAAAACCACAACTCGTCAGTGAAGAGCACTTTGACAGTCCTACAGTTTGTGCCCATAGACGACGGTGTTGCCGGTGAGGACCTGCCTTACAAGCCCTCAGTCCAGCCTCTCAGCCTATAGTGGACAGTGATCACTGATGGAGGGATAGTGCATTCCTGGTGTAACTCGGGCAGTTGTTGCCATCCTGTACCTGTCCCGCAGGTGTGATAGTCGGATGTACCAATCCTGTTCAGGTGTTACACGTGGTCTGCCACTGCGAGGATGATCAGCTGTCCATTCTGTCTCCCTGTAGAGCTGTCTTACGCATCTCAGTATGGACATTGCAATTCATTTCCCTGGCCCCATCTGCAGTCCTCAGACACATACACGCAGATGAGTAGGGACTCCAGGCATCTTTCCTCGGGTGTTCTTCCAGAGTCAGTGGAAAGACCCCTTTAGTGTCTTACGTTTTCATAACTGACTTTAATTATCTACCGTCTGTAAGCGGTTAGTGTCTTAATGACCATTCCACAGGTGCATGTTCATTAATTGTTTATGCTTCATTGACCATGCATGGGAAAGGGCATTTAAACCCTTTACAAATGAAGATCTGTGAAGTTATTCGAATTTTTACGATTTCTTTGAAAGACAGGGTCCTGAAAAAAAAGGACGTTTATTCTTTTGCTGAGTTTATCATGGCCTTGGGCGGTGTGCCCCTTTCTGTCCATGTAGCCATGGACTCACGAAGCCATTTGCAGTTGCGAAGTCCATGGCTACCTTCCGGTCCATGGAAGCGTTTTCAGGACATTCTTTACTTAGCCCTTTGGCCCAGCCCCCTACAAGAGTCCCATAGCCTTGTGGAAATTGTTTAACACGTGAACCCAATTAGCCTACTTAGATCTGTGACACGAGTAACTTAAATTAAGCTGACATTTTCGAAAAACTTACTGCGAGTTTGGTTCCACATGCGGTCAACTGGGCGAAGATAACAAACTCTGCCTCCCCCGTTGGAACCGCACTGCAAGAATCTTCGACGCCCTTGCTACCCATTTCATTGGAACCTAGGTGCAAGTCGCTGCCGTCCACCAGAATGCCCATGTCAAACAGGTCAGCTTTCACCACGACTTCAAGAGAATCTTCGTGGCACTTCACGAGTACTGTTCTCGGCCTAGGAGGACTGGTTGGCTCTGCACGCGGTTTGAAGGATTGGGCCTGACTGACATCTTTAGAACCATAACCACGAGGATTAAAAAGCTGATAACAATCAGCAAGTAAAGAAATTGACAGCAGGGTCGCGACCCACCACGGAGAGTTTAGCAGAAACTCCATTTATGAGCTTGCAACCTGAATGTAGTTTGGCGGCTTCGCAGACCCACTGAATTGCTTAGATCGAATTACAAACATTTATATGACAAAAATGTCCAAGCATAGACCAATCATTGATAACAGGTGGGGTTACCGAACCTGTGTCAAATCAGCGCTAATTAAAGATGAAAAGGTCCTGTGTAACCTAATGAATTTATTTCGACAGTACCGTGCACCTTCCACTGGGTGTCAGTGGTACACTTCCATTGAATGAAAATGACTGCGATTTGTCTGTGTGGGCTATTGATTGAACTGTTATGGCCAGGCAGCATGTCGTTAGGAATTGTAATACAAATATACAACATATAGACTGCTTTGTACTCGCCATCTTCTCAACGCCATTAAATTGTTGACCAACCGCACCCCTTCACCGACGGTGCAGTCTAATGTACCAACCGTGTCCTCGTGCCCATCACATCCACCTACCATGGTTATCATTCGAAAACATCCAACACACCTATTTGAATTTATTGAGGTAAGACATTTATTACCCGAAGGATAACTTATTATTGCACTTGTCCGCCCTGGCCTAGCTACTAATAATGGGAAGAACATAGGCCAATATAGCCGAACATAAGTCCATTTGTGAGCTCAAACCTAATGCAAAAATCTGACTTTCGAACAATGTGTCAGTCAGCCTTTTCGACTGCATGCGGGCTCACGTTTCTCGAGAGTGAAAAAAGGAACAATGCGAGGGAGTCACTTGGCTATGTTCAGTCAAAACCATACCACCCCGAAAATTATAGAGTATAGGAAGGCCTAGTAGTAAGCTACATGTCATCGTGTCTGCTTAATCTATACGCCTACACAAATGTATGGTCGTTTCTGAACTTTCTCTCTGGTCTTCACTTCCGCCTCAAAATAACCGCCCACATATTGCACACAGTTACAGTAGGCTATGATTCCAAGTTAAATTAGTATTATTGACCAGTGTTGGCCTACAAGAACGAGCATATTGTGTGGTTTGGCCACCACCCAAGTCAGTAATATGGGGTCACCACTGTGTATTTTCCTGGAAATAAATCTTACTGTTTCCCATCATTTAACTCAGTTTAATGTATTGACTATATATGGCAAAATATTCTTCACACACACACACACACACACTATTCTTGTGGGGCCAAACAATTTATTACCATTCAAAATCATATTTTCCCTAACCCCTAACCCTTAACCTAACTCTAACCTTAACCCCAACCTTAACCCTAATCCTAATTGTAACCCTAAACCTAACCCCTAAGACAAAAATAATGGGGACCGGTGATATGTCCCCACTTGTCCAAATTTTCCTTGTTTTACTAACTTTGTGAGGACTTCTGGTCCTCACAAGGATAGTAAAAAAAACCAAAACACACACACACACACACATACAAACAGACAGAGAGAGCGAGAGAGCGAGAGTTTGAGTACACTCCACTGGCTTCCAGTTGAAGCTCGCATCCGCTACAAGACCATGGTGCTTGCCTACGGAGCTGTGAGGGGAACATACCTTCAGGCTCTGATCAGGCCCTACACCCAAACAAGGGCACTGCGTTCATCCACCTCTGGCCTGCTCGCCTCCCTACCTCTGTGGAAGCACAGTTCCCGCTCAGCCCAGTCAAAACTGTTCGCTGCCCTGGCACCCCAATGGTGGAACAAGCTCCCTCACGACGCCAGGACAGCGGAGTCAATCACCACCTTCCGGAGACACCTGAAACCCCACCTCTTTAAGGAATACCTGGGATAGGATATAGTAATCCTTCTAACTCCCCCCCCCCCCCCCCCAAAAAAAAGATATAGATGTACTATTGTAAAGTGGTTGTTCCACTGGATATCATAAGGTGAATGCACCAATTTGTAAGTCGCTCTGGATAAGAGCGTCTGCTAAATGAAGTAAATGTAAATGAGTAAAATACCATGAAAACGAAAAGAGAAATAAAACAGCTGGCATTAGGCTCTTTTAATTCATTGCTAAATGTATTTTATTTTGGAGATGTTTAAACAAAAACTGTGTAAACATTGAAATAAGTTATATTGATATGTAGAAAATAAATATTTTTAAATCATAAATTAGGCAAATAAATAATACAACCCATTAGGTTGATAATAAATATCATATTTAATATTATTTAGCTTTTCAAGTAAAAAAAAAAAATCAACAAATAAATACTTAGATTAAATACTTATATATTGAGTTATAAATATTTGACTCCTGTAAATTCTAAATCCCCAATAGCTTTATCAGACTGTTATTTGATGATAATATTAAAGAAAACTTGTCCACAAGACAAGGCAACTTTGTTATGGTCATGAAAACTGGATTATTTTTCCCTTGAGAGAATGGTGATGACGACGATGATGGTGATGAGGAATAGTCTCCAACAGCATAGGCGCCTGCCAGGTCCATGATGACATGCCAATTTACATATTGTGTTCTCCAGCATGAATATATCCAATGATTCTGTTGATGGTTACGGTGCGAACCTGGAGCCCCTTCAGCACTTTACACAGATGTACCCTTTCATCAAAGGCATTTTGGTTAGCAGTACCTTGAATAGGCCTACAACCTTGTGTATCCTGAAAAGAAACAGTGTACACTGTGTCAAGTTAACTTTATCTCTATTTGGTTACACACAGTTGACATACAAATTTCTATATTTGGTTCGGAGATATTGTAGTGACCATTAATTCCACCACCCACATCCCAATGTAATCCCTGCTAACTTTAGACTGAGTACGTGAAAGGCCTCTTCATGATAGTCAAGATTGCTTTTGAAAATCTCTTACCTGCTGAGAGGACCAGACTCCCAACAAAGACGAGGAGAAGCAGTTCTGTTTAAAAAACGAAAGCAAATGAAAGGGTGAGAGAAGAGGCCATATATGTCAGTAGACTTGTGTATCCTAAACCTGCAGCTACAGTGACTTTCGTATACAAAACTGGTTGTGTTAGAAATATCTCAAAAGGCTATTTTTTAGGTCATGTCCTCTCCATGCCAGTATTTTGGCATAGTTATTCCCAGATTTTACCTCCTTAATCTCTCCGAGGTTCTGCAGCACATTGGGCCCAAGCAGTTTAGGGTCAATAGCTTGTAACATGTCGCTATAACAACGCAGATCCTCCTCAATGTTCCTCAGACACTTGTCCTATGTGATATACAAGAGAAATGACTTGTAAAAAAGTTACCAATACAGGCAGACAGTGTGTTAGATTTGCCCCCTTTAGACTGGAAATAAACATGCCATTTCTTATGGGAAAAACTGTTGCTCTGGGCAACAACAGTAATATGTAACTTATAGACAATAGCAAATAGCCTACCTGATCAAACGTTACATTTGTCACTCTGGAACATGTTGAGTGCTGTTGAGTGCTTTTGGTCTATAAAACAAAGTATAGATTATTCAGCAAAGGCTTTTAACATTGATCTTATATAGCCTTATATAGGGAAATTCACATTATTGTCTGAAAAAATTGAATACAGATCACAGAATGTGGTTATTTTTTTACCTTTGGCGCACACACTTGCACTGTCTGTGTTCTCGTGTTCAACTCCATACCCTGGTCCGTGCAGTTTATTCCTTTGAACAGGTGTTCCTAGTATTGATACGAATTTCAGGAATAGGCTACAGATATTCATTAAATAAAAAGTCTACCATCAAGAACAGTATTGGAAAATGTGCCTGTGTCTCACCTGTGCAAGCGCCTCCGTGATGTTCCAAAGTAGTGTTTGCGCAGTAGTAAGACAGTTGTCAGTTATCGGGCGGCTGCGCGACACCACTGGGCTGGACATATTCACGTGCCAGAGAGAACAAGTGAGCGCGACCAAGAGCAGCCAAGTGGCAAAATCTGACAGGTTCAAGAACAACGTAGAACAAAGACTTAAAACTTAAACTTTCTATACAAATACATTTGTCAATAATATGCCAATCATTTTTAGATGATTTTGCAGTATTCTCATGCAGGAAAAAAATATTCTCAGATAACCTGACCTATTCTAACTTTAAGCAAATAATAAATAGGCTACTTATTTTAAAACAATACTTTTGTTAGAAGAGAAAGAGATATAGGCTATAGATTACTCACAAAGCTTGGCGTTTGGCATCATGGTAATAACAATGTTTATCCTTGGTTTATCCTAATGCTTTTGTGTGTCTTGCTTCATCTCCCAGTGTTTTTATACTTTCCTGAGCAGGGAATTCCCTACCACAATAAAAATGCTTGAAAATATAAATTGAAAGTAAATCAGGTAACAATGTCACAGTGTGTAATTTTCCTAGATGCCAGCGATATCAATAATGAAACGTTTTCCCAGAGTGGAAGTGGAATTTACATTAACTGGAGTTGAGTTGATTGTATTAGATGTTTTGTTAGTGGCCACTATAACCATAGCAGTTTCTCACAGTTTGGTAGAAAACATGTGGTCACCTCTGCTCTCTAGTGGTTGGCTAGGCCTAGGTCTAGGTAATGATTCACTATGGGCTTTCACTATGGCCAAAACTCAATTACATAAGTGTTTGGAGCATTGTAGTGCAACATGAGAAAGTAGGGAAGAAACTGCCTGTTTTGCACACACAGGCAACAGTCACTTGCCTATATTCAGATATGTCATAGCATTAATGCCAATTTAATTATGTAATTGTTAACACCCGTAGAAGAAAACAACTAGTAGGCTACCCTAACATTGTCCAATTTTTAGTTTGGTTTGTATTTATAGGTTTTATGTGTTTATATATACACTGCTCAAAAAAATAAAGGGAACACTTAAACAACACATCCTAGATCTGAATGAAAGAAATAATATTATTAAATACTTTTTTCTTTACATAGTTGAATGTGCTGACAAGAAAATCACACAAAAATAATCAATGGAAATCCAATTTATCAACCCATGGAGGTCTGGATTTGGAGTCACACTCAAAATTAAAGTGGAAAACCACACTACAGGCTGATCCAACTTTGATGTAATGTCCTTAAAACAAGTCAAAATGAGGCTCAGTAGTGTGTGTGGCCTCCACGTGCCTGAATGACCTCCCTACAACGCCTGGGCATGCTCCTGATGAGGTGGTGGATGGTCTCCTGAGGGATCTCCTCTCAGACCTGGACTAAAGCATCCGCCAACTCCTGGACAGTCTGTGGTGAAACGTGGGGTTGGTGGATGGAGCGAGACATGATGTCCCAGATGTGCTCAATTGGATTCAGGTCTGGGGAACGGGCGGGCCAGTCCATAGCATCAATGCCTTCCTCTTGCAGGAACTGCTGACACACTCCAGCCACATGAGGTCTAGCATTGTCTTGCATTAGGAGGAACCCAGGGCCAACCGCACCAGCATATGGTCTCACAAGGGGTCTGAGGATCTCATCTCGGTACCTAATGGCAGTCAGGCTACCTCTGGCGAGCACATGGAGGGCTGTGCGGCCCCCCAAAGAAATGCAACCCCACACCATGACTGACCCACCGCCAAACCGGTCATGCTGGAGGATGTTGCAGGCAGCCGAATGTTCTCCACGGCGTCTCCAGACTCTGTCACGTCTGTCACGTGCTCAGTGTGAACCTGCTTTCATCTGTGAAGAGCACAGGGCGCCAGTGGCGAATTTGCCAATCTTGGTGTTCTCTGGCAAATGCCAAACGTCTTGCACGGTGTTGGGCTGTAAGCACAACCCCCACCTGTGGACGTCGGGCCCTCATACCACCCTCATGGAGTCTGTTTCTGACCGTTTGAGCAGACACATGCACATTTGTGGCCTGCTGGAGGTCATTTTGCAGGGCTCTGGCAGTGCTCCTCCTGCTCCTCCTTGCTCAAAGGCGGAGGTAGCGGTCCTGCTGCTGGGTTGTTGCCCTCCTACGGCCTCCTCCATTTCTCCTGATGTACTGGCCTGTCTCCTGGTAGCGCCTCCATGCTCTGGACACTACGCTGACAGACACAGCAAACCTTCTTGCCACAGCTCGCATTGATGTGCCATCCTGGATGAGCTGCACTACCTGAGCCACTTGTGTGGGTTGTAGACTCCGTCTCATGCTACCACTAGAGTGAAAGCACCGCCAGCATTCAAAAGTGACCAAAACATCAGCCAGGAAGCATAGGAACTGAGAAGTGGTCTGTGGTCCCCACCTGCAGAACCACTCCTTTATTGGGGGTGTCTTGCTAATTGCCTATAATTTCCACCAGTTGTCTATTCCATTTGCCCAACAGCATGTGAAATGTATTGTCAGTCAGTGTTGCTTCGTATGTGGACAGTTTGATTTCACAGAAGTGGGATTGACTTGGAGTTACATTGTGTTGTTTAAGTGTTCCCTTTATTTTTTTGAGCAGTGTATATTTATAAGGCACATGTAGGCTAATGTAGCCTTCTTAGGTCCCTCAAGCATCCTTCTGTACAATTCATTCATTCATTTGGACTGTCTCATCTACTGTCAGTTAGATCTGGTTCAGATGGGTATCAATACTGACCATAACAACACAACAATGAACTAATAAAGACACGCAAACACTTCAAACGTTTATCTCTAATTTTAATCTCTGTACACAAAACGTTTTCAGAATGCAGCATAATACAGTTGAAGGACCTTAGTATAATACGACTGAGAATAATAACAACAAAAAGAGCTGCTGGAAAATGACATTCTCTAAATGCTGAAGATGGACTAATCATACTGAACAAAGATGTCATCTTGAACCAGGCCACAAGGCATCCAAGTCTCTTTCCAGCTCAGCAACGGTTTTTTATTTAGCCCAGACCGACCAGCTATCACTTTACCATTGTCAAGAACAGTCAGCTCAGACATCTTTAGTTCTTAACCATTGAGATTGGACTCTGTCAATAATATTTTGTCTTAAAATACATTGTTTTTCTGTGGAGTAGCATTTGGGTCACAAAGCAGGGATCGAATTACATACTGACCTTTGGTGGCGCCCTAAAAATATGTTAATATTTTGAACATATGGGTGTCAATATTAGTTAAGCACCCCCATTACTTGAACTCTGCCACAAAAAACACCAAAAGGACTCGTATCTTCCATTTAATTTAAAGTGCAGACAAAAATAAGGTCATTGCAATCTGTCTGTAAACATTTGTCAAAATCAAGGGTCAACCAGTAAAGCTTCAAAACATCAGAGTGTTTAAACAGTTGGAATTATGCAACAACAGCTGTACTACATCCATTTGTGTGTCTAAATTATTCATACAAGATCTGTGTAGTTGCCACAATGTTTATACACTGGGAAGCCTAGGAGCTAATTCCTTACCAACAGCACAAACAGCTATGTGTGTTTAGTATTCTACAAAGCACCACGACTGGCTGAGCGGGGCAACAAACAGAACTCTAGTCATCTTCTGTGATCAAACTGTCACTATGACACATGGTTTATGACTGGGGCCCGGAGTTTTGCCTGAACACTTAAAACTCAGGACATTGTATGACTCCCGGTTGGGTTTGGTCCCTCTGTAGCCATGGACAACAACCCTCGTTCTGGAGAGCTAAAGCATGTACAGGCTTTTGTTCCAGCCCAGCACTAAAACAACCCTGAATCAACAAATTGCCTAGTCATCAAAGGTATTAATCAGTTATATCTGGTGTGAAAGTGCTGACCTGGAACAAAACCCTGCAAGCCTTATTGGTCTCCAGGACCAGGGTTGTTGACCAGTGCTCTGAGTTGGTTGTGGCTGTCATGTGACGTAGGTGATGATGGGGACAGGTGACCATGGGTTTTATTTGGAGAGGGTTTTCTCTGCCATGTGTCTCTGCTGGCTCTGAGCATGCCTGTGACAAGAAAGAACAACAAATAACAGTTACATTAAAGAATGCATGAAAAATCATCATTAGATCCTTTAAAAAAAAGACTAGTTTGTTTTCAGAAGATTGTATTTTAGCTGAGACTTTCCATGGCACTTGACCTCCAGAACTAAGGTTACTACAGAGACCTAATGGTGGTGCTATTAGTGGTGTTGGTGCGCAAGTGTGTGTGTATGTGTGTGTGTGTGTGTGTGTGTGTGTGTGTGTGTGTGTGTATGTGTGTGCTTTAATGCATGTACAGTATGTGTGTGTGCTTCTATGTTCACAGTACTGTACAATATGATCGTCACCTGGTCAGGTCCTCTATGTCCACCAGCATAGCATCCTGCTCCACATGGAGCTCATCTCTGATCAGCAGCAGCTGCACCAGCTCCTCATTCAGGCCTGCAACGTCACCACAACGTTATCTTAACATCCTCATAGCCCCTGGAACAACAGAGTTATGATGTTGGTGATGAAAGGTAGATTGGGTGTGTACCACAGGTGGCTGGGGCCACCTTAATTGGGGAGGACGGGCTCATAGTAATGGCTGGAATGGAATTAATGGAATAGTATCGAACACATGCTTTCTATGGGTTTTAATACCATTCCATTATTCCATTCCAGACATTATTATGAGCCGTCCCCCTCTCACCAGCCTCCGGTGGTGCATGTGCATACGTACGTGTGTGTACTCACTCTGTATCTGCGAGTGCAGATCGTTGGTGATGACCTGAAGCTGGCCCAGGCTCATGTCCCTCATGTCTCCCCTCCTCAGACTCCTCTTCATCAGACCCTCGCTGATATGGGGCAGGTGGGGCAGCTGCACACAAACAGACATGGGGACAACGTTAGAACATTAACTAGACAAGCAGGGGAACATTAGGTACAGTCATGTTTAGAGAGAAGCAATTTTGTTAAGTTACTGCCTTATTCTAAAATGGATTAAATAAAAAAAATCCTCAATCTACTATACCCCATAATGAAAAAGCAAAACAGTTTTTTAGGAATTTTTGCAATTAAAAATAATAATAATAACAGAAATACCTTATTTACATAAATATTCAGACCCTTTGCTATGGGACTCGAAATTGAGCTCAGGTGCATCCTGTGTCCATTGATCATCCTTGAGATGTTTCTACAACTTGATTGGAGTCCACCTGTGGTAAATTCAATTGATTGGACATGATTTTGAAAGGCACACAGCTGTCAATATAAGGTCCCAGAGTTGACAGTTAATTTCAGAGCAAAAATCAAGACATGAGGTCGAAGGAATTGTCCGTAGATCTCAGAGACAGGATTGTGTCGAGGCACAGATCTGGGGAAGGATATCAAAACATTTCTGCAGCATTGAAGGTCCCCAAGAACACACTGGCCTCCATCATTCTTAAATGCAAGAAGTTTGGAACCACCAAGATTTTTCCTAGAGCTGACCACCCGGCCAAACTGAGCAATTGGGGAAGGGAGGTGACCAAGAACCCGATGGTCACTCTGACAGAGCATCAGAGTTCCTCTGTGGAGATGGGCGAACCTTCCAGAAGGACAACCATCTCTGCAGCACTCCACCAATCAGGCCTTTATGGTAGAGTGGCCAGATTGAAGCCACTCCTCAGTAAAAGGCACATGACAGCCTGCTTGGAGTTTGCCAAAAGGCACTTAAAGGACTCTCAGACCATGAGAAACAAGATTCTCCTGTCTGATGAAACCAAGATTGAACTCTTTGGCCTGAATGCCAAGCGTCACGTCTGAAGGAAACCTATCATCATCCCTATAGTGAAGCATGGTGGTGGCAGCATCATGCTGTGGGGATGTTTTTCAGTGGCAGGTACTGGGAGACTAATCAGGATCAAAGGAAAGATGAACGGAGCAAAGTACAGAGAGATCCTTAATGAAAACCTGCTCAGGACCTCAGAATGGGGCGAAGGTTCGCCTTCCAACAGAATAACAACCCTCCCTAAGCACACAGCTAAGACAACGCAGGAGTGGCTTTGGGACAAGTCTCTGAATGTCCTTGAGTGGCCCAGCCAGAGTCTGGACTTGATCCCGATCGAAGATCTCTGGAGAGACCTGGAAATAGATGTGAAGCGACCCTCCCCATCCAACCTGACAGAGCTTGAGAGGATCTGCAGAGAAGAATGGGAGAAACTCCCCAAGTACAGGTGTGCCAAGCTTGTAGCGTCATACCCAAGAAGACTCAAGGCTGTAATCGCTGCAAAAGGTGCTTCAACAAAGTACTGAGTACAGGGTCTGAATACTTATGTAAATGTGATATTTCAGTGAAATGTTTTTTTTGTTTCTTTTAAATCGCACAAATTTCTAAAATGTAACAAAATGTGGAAAAAGTGAATGTGTCTGAATACTTTTTGAATGCACTGTATTTGGGCCTTTGGGGTTAGGGTGATTACAGTGCTTTCAAAAAGTATTCACGCCCCCAACTTTTTCCACATTGTTTGTGTTAAAATGTGGGATTGAAGTGGATTTAATTGTCTTTTTTTGTCATCAATAATACGCACAAAATTCTCTAATGTCAAAGAGCTTTGCACACCTGGATTGCACAATATTTGCACATCATTTTTCACATTATTTAAATTCTTCAAGCTCTGTCAAGTTAGTTGTTGATCATTACTAAACAGCCATTTTCAAGTCTTGCCATAGATTTTCAAACCGATTTAAGTCACAACTGTAACTAGGGCACTCAGGAACATTCAATGTCATCTTGGTAAGCAACTCCAGTGTATATTTGACCTTGTGTTTTAGGTTATTGTGCTGCTGAAAGGTGAATGTCTCCCAGTGTCTGTTGGAAAGCAGACTGAACCAGGTTTTCCTCTAGGATTTTGCCTGTGGTTAGCTATATTCCATTTCTAAAATACTCCCTAGTCCTTGCTGATGACAAGCATACCCATAACATTATGCAGCCACCAGAATGCTTGAAAATATGAAGAGCGATACTCAGTGATGTGTTGTGTTGGATTTGCCCCAAACATAATGCTTTGTATTCAGGACATTAAGTCAATTTCTTTGCCACATTTTCTGCAGTTTTACCTTTGTGCCTTATTGCACACAGGATGCATGTTTTTGAATATTTTTTTCCAGTCCAGGTTTCCTTCTTTTCACTCTGTCATTTAGGTTAATATTGTGGAGTAACTAAAATGTTGTTGTTTCATCCTCAGTTTTTTTCCCATCACAGCCATTTAAAACATGTAACTGTTTTAAAGTCACCATTGTCCTCATGGTGAAATCCCTAAGTGGTTTCCTTCCTCTCTGGCAACGGAGTTAGGAAGGACGTCTGTATCTTTGTAGTGACTGTGTGTATTCATACACCATCCAAAGTGTAATGAATAATTTCACCATGATCAAAGATATTCAATGTCTGATTTTTATTTTATTTTTTACTCATCTACCAATAGGTGCCCTTCTTTGCAAGGCATTGGAAAACCTATTGTCTTTGTGGTTGAATCTGTTTTAAATTCACTGCTCGACTGAGGGACCTTACAGATAATTGTATGCGTGTGGCACAGAGATGAGGTAGTCATAAAAAAAATATGTTAAACACTATTATTGCACACAGAGTGAGTCCATGCAACTTATTATGTGACTTGTTAAGCACATTTTTACTCCTGAACTTATTTAGGCTTGCTATAATAAAGGGGTTGTATACTTATTGACTCAAGACATTTTAGCTTTCGATTTTTAATGAATTGGTAAAAAAAAAAAAAAACATAATTCCATTTTGACTTTATGGGGTATTGTGTGTAGGACAGTGACACAACATCTCAATTTAATCCATTTTAAATTCAGGCTGTAACACAACAAAATGTGGAAAATGTCAAGGGGTGTGAATAATTTCTGAAGGCAATGTATATGCAAATAATTCAATCCTTTCTGTTATCCTGATCTTAGAGCAGTTTCTTTAGACCGGGGCAAGTTAAATGCCATCATCTCACTATTGTTTGTTTAGGTACTGACACACACATAAAGAGTTCAGTAAAACTCCAGTCAGGGGGGAATTCACTCGGTCTGACACACAATGACTGTATGGTCGTACTTACAACTCATTCACCACAATCTTAGGGCGGGGAAAATATAAAAATTACACTACTTCTAGGTAGCTACCAATTTCTTAGAAGTGCTAAAGCTTGTTCCAAAAAAGCACTAAGTCGACTGTTTATTCCAGTAAATTACTAGGTCGACTGTTTATTCCAGTAAATTACTAGGTCGACTGTTTATTCCAGTAAATTACTAGGTCGACTGTTTATTCCAGTAAATTACTAAATCGACTGTTTATTCCAGTAAATTACTAAATCGACTGTTTATTCTAGTAAATTACTAGGTCGACTGTTTATTCCAGTAAATTACTAGGTCGACTGTTTATTCCAGTAAATTACTAGGTCGACTGTTTATTCCAGTAAATTGCTAAATTGACTGTTTATTCCAGTAAATTACTAAATTGACTGTTTATTCCAGTAAATTACTAGGTCGACTGTTTATTCCAGTAAATTACTAAATTGACTGTTTATTCCAGTAAATTACTAAATTGACTGTTTATTCCAGTAAATTACTAAGTCGACTGTTTATTCCAGTAAATTACTAAATTGACTGTTTATTCCAGTAAATTACTAGGTCGACTGTTTATTCCAGTAAATTACTAGGTCGACTGTTTATTCCAGTAAATTACTAGGTCGACTGTTTATTCCAGTAAATTACTAAGTCGACTGTTTATTCCAGTAAATTACTAAATTGACTGTTTATTCCAGTAAATTACTAAATTGACTGTTTATTCCAGTAAATTACTAGGTCGACTGTTTATTCCAGTAAATTACTAGGTCGACTGTTTATTCCAGAAAATTACTAAATTGACTGTTTATTCCAGTAAATTACTGAATTTACTGTTTATTCCAGTAAATTACTAGGTCGACTGTTTATTCCAGTAAATTACTAAATTGACTGTTTATTCCAGTAAATTACTAAATTGACTGTTTATTCCAGTAAATTACTAGGTCGACTGTTTATTCCAGTAAATTACTAGGTCGACTGTTTATTCCAGAAAATTACTAAATTGACTGTTTATTCCAGTAAATTACTGAATTGACTGTTTATTCCAGTAAATTACTAAGTCGACTGTTTATTCCAGTAAATTACCAGGTTGACTGTTTATTCCAGTAAATTACTAAATTGACTGTTTATTCCAGTAAATTACTAAATTGACTGTTTATTCCAGTAAATTACTAAATTGACTGTTTATTCCAGTAAATTACTAAGTCGACTGTTTATTCCAGTAAATTACTAAATTGACTGTTTATTCCAGTAAATTACTAAATTGACTGTTTATTCCAATAAATTACTAAATTGACTGTTTATTCCAGTAAATTACTAAGTCGACTGTTTATTCCAGTAAATTGCTAGGTCGACCAGCTGAGGCTAATAAACACTCTGTCCCGCCCCGGCTGCCTGTCAGGCCTCTTGCACGCACACAGTCACACACACAGTCAAACGCACACAGTCACATACACACAGTCACACGCACACTGTCATAGTCACACACACATAGTCACACACACACACACACACACACTGAGGACAGAGGACAACCCAAGCCAGATGCCATATCCTACTTATCTTTGTTTGCAATCATAATAAGAGTAACCTGCTTAATTGCTTGCTCAGAAGTTAATTGCTTGCTCAGAAGTTAATTGCTTGCACATACACTACCGTTCAAACGTTTGGGGTCACTTCGAAATTTCCTTGTTTTTGAAAGAAAAGCATATTTTTTGTCCATTAATTAAAATAACATCAAATTGATCAGAAATACAGTGTAGACAATGTTAATGTTTCTTTCAAAAACAAGGAAATTTCTAAGTGACCCCAAACTTTTGAACGTTAGTGTAAGTTAAAATGGTTTGAAGTACAAGTGTTTTTCCATCACCCTGGGCCTCAGATCACACAGGAAAGAGTTCTCAAAGGCCTCAGGAACTCATGACAATCCAATCTGGAACTGGCTGAGACGGCAGAATTTCACTCTCTGTACCAGGAAACATGAAAAAGTTTCATTGTTCTCGTTGTTTGACTGAAAGTGGTATCAGTTTCATTTCAACCAACATCTGATCTTGAGAATAATTGGCTTCTTAGCCATTACATTAGGGCTTTTTAGCCAGTGCTTTTAACACCAACAACTGTAAACGGAAATACGATGCTATTAATTTTGTACTATGCCCTTGCATCGAAGATGCATCTTGCATATTGAATGTAAATGCATGTACCCAGAATAATTCTAAATACATATTTTTCTGACATGAGGAAAGATAGAGGTTGTGTCAAAGGGCAGTAGCCTGGATTCTAACCTATGTCAACACCAGACATGTGTGTCTTAAGCTGCAGCTTAGACCGCTACACCACGCTAGCTATTAAATGTGTTATTCTGACTGCACCATGGCCTCAAGTGTCCTCTCTCTCCAGCCAAGTCAACTTATCAGAAATGACAGGTCTACAACACACACACACACACTGACCAGGTCGGCGACGGGAGAGCGGCGGTGGATCTGGATCTGTCTCTCCACCTCTACCTGCATGCGGGCCATAGGGCGAGCCAACGCCAGGGCCACCCGTGCCTCCTCTTGGAGCCGCCGCTGCACCCGCCAGAAGCCACAATCCTCCAGGGGGTCTGAGTCCTCCTCTCCCGTGTCCCGGTCCGACAGGGACGAACTCTGCTTGCTCTGGATGGACGCACAAATACACCACAGTAAGTACACATACACAGGCTAGTTATACAGAATCATAGATTGTAATGTAAATACATGCATACTTCATAGTCATCAAACACAAACACATTGGTGTGTGTGCTCACACACACATTCCACAGTCAATTAGCTTCTTTTTCTCCTGTTAAGTCCTGTTAGGTCAGGTTCCAAAGTATCAGTTGTGTGAATGAGAACACACGCCACACACACATCTACATCTTTAGCGTGTACCACAGGTGACAGCGGCGTGTCCAGGCTGGTCTCTGTCCTGCTGTCCTCTGCATCGCTGTCCTTGTCACTGTTGCTGTCATTCACAAAACACACCTGCAGGTTCACACCGCTTTGAGGCCTGACAGTGAGAGAGAGAGAGAGGGACAGGAGATAGAAAAGGAGAGGGGGAGAGAGAGATTGAACAATCAAATCACAGCCTGAAAAAAAGGGGAGCAGGAGGGAGAGGAATACAGTTAGATGAAGGAAGGGGGCGAGATAATCGCTCAATTCCAAATGTATCCATATAACCCTACCCCTGATCCATATAACCCCACCCCTGATCCATATAACCCTACCCCTGATCCATATAACCTTACCCCTGATCCATATAACCCCACCCCTGATCCATATAACCCTACCCCTGATCCATATAATCCTACAAATCCTGGCTGCATTTCCTTCACTGTCCTTCGCTAATCTAAGGTCTGACTTTCAAAAAACATGAAAGGTGGAGCTATTGCTTTTACACCAGTAACCCAGCCATAGAGGCGGCAGGTAGCCTAGCTGTGAAGAGCATTGGGCCAGTAACCGAAAGGTCGCTGGTTTGAATCCCCGAGCCGGAAAGGTGGAAAAATCTGCCGTTCTGTTCTTGAACAAGGCAGTTAGCCCCTGACAACATAGCCTTCCATTAAGAAAGCGACCCGCACCTCTCTGATTCAGAGGGGTTGGGTTAAATGCGGAAGACACATTTCAGTTGAAGGCATTCAGTTGTATAACTGACTAGGTATCTCCCTTATCCCTTCCCTTCACTCAGATCCACACAGGGGAGTGAATGAGGGCAGAAGGGATTGTGTGCAACCTGGACTCAGGGGTAAACATAACACAGTAAACGTGAATTGGTCTCCCTCCATTTAGTATGATATGCTATGTTTCGTATGGTATGTATTCATTTGTGGATGTCCATCATCCATTAAGTATAATATGTTACGAATTGCCATTCATACAATATGTTATGAATTTGCAATACGTATGATATTTTACAAATTCCCGAAATGTTGTTGCTAACATTAGCTAGGTGGCTAACATTAGCTAGAATAGGGGTTAGGGTTAGGAGTTAGGTTAAAGGGTTAAGGTTAGGGTTAGGGAAACGGTTAGCTAACATGCTAAATAGTTCCAAAGTAGCTAAAAATTAGTAAGTTGCTAATTAACTGCTAAAGTTGTCCATGATGAGATTCGAACACACAACCTTTGGGTTGCTAGAAGTTTGCTGTATTTACCTTCTGTCTTATGCAACCATACCAACAGTAACATATCATACTAACTTGAGCGTTCCGGATTTTTGTTTACTATGTTACCTTGGGCATTGTGCGGTTTCGTTTGGTAACATCATATGTCGTCACAAGCAATAACAAAATGGTAAATGAAACAACCAGACCCATAACATGACATAATAATTGGAACCATTGAAATCTCTCAGCCACAGTGATGACGAGTCAAACAGACTCTCAGTCACCTTCAGTAAGCAAGACTTTTCAGTCATCATAACAGTCCATACGTCATTCATTCAAGAAGCTCTCACTAAACAAGATGTGAGAATTTGGTTGAAACCTAGACTCCTTGCTTCAAAGTTGGAATAGGAACTGCACTCAACCCCTAAAAGCCTGTTAGCGTTGGAATTTCCACCTTACAATGTACCGGTAGGTACACTTTGACCTCCACTAAGGGTCATGTGACCAGAGAACGTTCAATAGGAGCAGTGGACAGAAAGAGGCAACACTTCTTTATTTCCAGTAGCTTGACCACAGACAGATGAGCACTTCCCTAAACTGGACTGAAAAGGGGCGGTCCCCTTTATTTAGGATAAACACCAACCCCTTTTCCAGGAAAATGTGTAGGTGTAGTTCACTCGTCAGAGAGACTTGCCATTTCTGAAGGCATGGCATAACCTCGTGTGTCTATACTCATAAACTTAGTGTGTGGGTGTAGTATGCTTTGGGTTTGTGGATTCAGTGGTTACGTGTGAATGCACAGTATTTTAGCGTGTGACATTTGTGTCATTTGAAGTGACATTGTGCATTTGTTTTTGTGTGTTTGCACTATGCTATGAGCTGATGAGTATTTATAAGTCAGTGTGAGAAGATTACATTGATCAGTATGTCCATGTGCTGTAAGCTTATTACATCTGTATCCTTCCCCGTTCAGCCATTTACAGTCAGTGACTCTCGTCTTGCCCTTTAGAATGAAGCTCTTGTGTTACTGTTACTGGGTGAAAAACAGAGAAATCAATGTAGCTTTCCGGGAAGCCACTCTGTCTTTCTCTATACATTTTCTTGTCTCCCCCTGTGGGATTTTCTCCGCCTAAATGACTCATTTCAGGGAGGATAAACTAACACTTTGACATATAAATAAAAAAAGGCATCTGCCACTTCCAGACAAAGGGCCAATCCCAAATTTCCCCCTATCCCCTAGGCCAGTGGTTCTGTTGTTGCCCGGAAGTAACTCGCTCAATGGCTTGGTAATTATAATGAACACAAATATAAAAGCAACATGCAACAATTTCAACGATTTTACTGAGTTACAGTTCATATAAGGAAATCAGTCAATTGAAATGAATTCACTCGGCCCTAATCTATGGATTTCACATGACTGGGCAGTGGCGCAGCTATGGGTGGGCCTGGGAGGGCATAGGCCCATCCACTTGGGAGCCAGGCCCAGCCAATCAGAATGAGGTTTTCAACACAAAAGTGCTTTATTACAGACATAAATACTTTTTCGTTTCAACAGCTGTCTGGGTGGCTGGTCTCAGACGATCCCACAGGTGAATAAGCCCGATGTGGAGGTCCTAGGCTGGCGTGGTTACACGTGGTCTGCAGTTGTGAGGCCAGTTGGAAGTACTGCCAAATTCTCTAAAACGACGTTGGAGGCAGCTTATGGTAGAGAAATGAACATCCAATTCTCTGGAAACAGCTCTGTTGGACATTCTTGCAGTCAGCATGCCAATTGCACACTGCCTCAAAACTTGAGACACCTGTGGCATTGTGTTGTGTGACAAAACTACACATTTTAGAGTGGCCTTTTATTGTCCCCAGCACAAGGTGCACCTGTGTATTGATCATGCTGTTTAATCAGCTTCTTGATATACCACACCTGTCAGGTGGATGGATTATCTTGGCAAAGGAGAAATGCTCACTAACAGGGACGTAAACAAATTTGTGCACACAATTTTAGAGAAAAAAGCTTTTTATGTGTATGGTATATTTCTGGGAGATTTTACTTCAGCTCATGAAACATGGGACCAAAACTGTTGTGTTTATATTTTGGTTCTGTGTACTGTGAGCATGCTTTTCCTGTGTGAGTTTATGGTTCCTCCATAATATCTGTCATGCTCACGTGAGAGATGTAACACCTGGCTCTGGTCTACTTAGGGAGGGATCGGAATTTACAGCTTGGTTACCTGGAGGAAAATGGGCAAGGGTCATCGCTTTTTACATTTCAGTCAAGGGGAGGGTTTAGTATTTTGTAATTGTAATTTATGGAATTTCTATATTTCTCAGTGTTTTAGAACTAGATGCTTATTAGGATATATATATCAATGTGTGCCCGATGCCGCCCCTCATCTCTGATTCTCTGCTGATCGTGCAATATCATGTGCGCCTATAGGCCATTTAGTGTAGTCTCAATCAAATGATCCATAGGCTGTAGGCTACGAAGTGCATGCTCGGAGAAGCACAGAGTAAAGTTGTATTTCTAAGATAGCTGCTAGGATGGTGTAAATAAAACTAGGCTGCATTGGACATTATAACCCTGAGCCCCGGCCTGTTTGCTCTTCCTGATAAAAAAAAAAAACGTTTTTGTGTGCCTAACCAATGGCTGTGCTTTGTAGGCCTACGGTTATAGTTCAGGAGTAGAGTCAAAGGCTTCTCCTGAAAAGAATTGTTGATTAGGCCTAGTCTAAAAGAATGCACTATCTTGCATGCGGACTAGTCTATAGCCTATGTTCTGTTCAGTTTGAGAAGGAGAGCGTGAAGGTGAAGAGAACTACTTTGATAGCTTGCTACTACTATAATTGATTTGATTAAAAACAATATGTTTCTTGCCCATGATGTATTTATCAGAGTTATTGACCTCACAATAAGCCAGATTTGAGTAACGTACATTGTGGTGCTGAAACTTGAAGCAGCAGCCTCAGCACAATGAATCCGAAATGGACGGCTCATGGTGCTGAAAGTAGTCAAATTCCAGTAGGCATAATTCATTTAAACCGTCTTAATTTTAGTTAGACTTTACTAACAACAAGAGGGCTTTGTGTTGGAGCCTATTTCTTCCTATTTACTAAATATGAGGTCAGTCTACCTGTTTGACAGACTAAATTAGGCTATAAGCGGCTATATCCATAGATGTGTCGGTCAATTCCTCCACCCACCATACACTCTTTAAATGGCCTTCCTCCGTGTCGGTGAAGGGCTGTAAAGTTAAAGAACATTTTAAAATTCACAGGCCTACCCCTTGTTAGTTTTGAAGAAAATAAAACAGATCTCATTAGTGCTTTAGCCCGCAATGCTTTCTGCTAGAAACAAGCTGTAAAAGACCCGGGTAAGACGTGACTCGGATGCATATGGGGATATTTTGTTTTGTTTCTTTGACATTCAGATGCTGAGCTACAACCTTCTATAGCCGAGGAGACAAAACATGGACTTTTCTTGGGAAGTAATATAATTCTGTCACTATCAATTGATTAAGGTATTCCCTTCCTGTACAACAGGCCCAGAGTATGTTTAAACCCAGACAGCCTTTAGGGAAACACTTGTGACCTTCTCTCGTTGGGTTAAGCAAGGGAAGAAGAGTAACATTAGCCAGCAGTTAAAGCATACATTTTTTCCGTCAGTAGGCCTACTCTGTGTGGGGTGGAAAGATAGGCCTAACTTTTGAAAGTACCATGCTCAGATTCCTAATAACATCTCAGATTAAAATATTTGCAAACAGGGACAGTTTCGTTGCAAACACGACACACTGATTTTGCATTAAGAAATATGATCAAATGAACACACAGGCCTATCTCTCTGTCCATTCTTAGCCTGTAAATTCAGTTATTTGTGTGGTAATAAAAAAGATTCAGCTAATATGTACATGGCATAGAATTGCATGACATTTTTTAAAAGGCTATTTTTTCTCGGACCTGCAAACACGATGATAGATTCGTGCAATGCTTTTACTATAAAGGAGATCTTTCCACCCCTGCTCTTGTCCATGGCTGGTCTGCAAACCCACAACCTTCTGGCCCGCAGTTCTTTGCTCTATCAAAATTCATGCGCTGCCATCTAATGCGTACAGGATAAAGAACAGTTTCTAAAACTGCATATCTAAGGCTCTGGTCTGTCCAAGAAGTGAGAGTAAACGGTAAGCATGTTCTCTGCTTTCCACTTTATGTTTTTATTATAATTTTTGGTATATGGGAGGGTCATTTGTTTTTAAGCGTTCAGGGAGGGTTTAGGGAAAATATATTTTGCTGAAGGGAGGGCTATCCATTTCTATTTCAGAGAGGTCTGATTTTCTCCATGTAAACCGTATTATAAATAACGTTCACTCTCTTATTGTCCCCTCTCGTTCGCCAGTGAGATGTTTGCCCAGGGGATATAAGTAGACCAGAATGGCCCCGCCCCAAAAAGAAAAAATAGGGATTGGGGTGTATCAATTTCTCTACCGTCTCTGCTCTCTACTCAAGGAGTAGAATGAGGCTACCCCTAGAGACGATGATCAGTTTTAAACAGAAGGAATGCTGATCCTAGACCTGTGCCTAGTTCTCTTCCGCTAGAAAGTACGTCAAACACTCACTGAGCTCCACAGCATCACACCATCTAGTGGTGGAAAGGGTGCAACACAACTGACTCAATATTTGTAGTATGACGCTATTATTGCATACTGATACCGCAGCAGCTAAAACTGTCCTGAAACTACGGGTGATCCCATATTTTATAATACTACAACACACACTAAATTAAACAAAAAATTCCAAATGAACCTACCTATTTCCGATAAAGAGCATAAGCAAGCAGACAGACACATGCACGCACGAACACACGCACACTATCAGGTATACTCATGCATTAGCACCATCAGACACACCCACCGGGAGGAAATGCCATTCTTGCTGCAGCTGGTGTAGATGGCTGGCTCCTCGTCGTCATAGAAACTGCCAAAGGCTAGTTTCTGCCTGATGGACTCTCTGTCATTCCTCTGGGCCTGGTGGAGGCATATATAAGAGATCAATACTCCACAGTACAATAGTACAACAATACCACAATAAACCTCAAGTAAAAACCCTGATGATAAAAACAGGCATCAACCCAATGATAAAGATGAAGGATTTTAATTCATTGGCATTTTTAAGAGGCAAAGGAACTAAGATGACTGGACAACATTAAAATATATAGTAGGTGGGACAATTAAGTAAAATGTGAAAACTATAGTCAGTATAACAACAAATAACGCATAGTATAGTATTGCTTAAACCGAGGGACTAGAGAGATGTAGAGTTGGGGTATGGTCATACAAGCACACAGAGAAGAGATGGGTGAAGGAAGGAGGGAGGATGAAGAAGAAGGAATGGTTGGAGCGTTATAATGGAGTCTGACTTGCTGGGATGTTAAATCACTGTGGACTCAGTGAGTCGTGAGGAGAAGGGAAAGAGCAACGCATCCGGGCGGAACACAGACACACACACACACACACACACACACACACACACACACACACACACACACACACACACACACACACACACACACACACACACACACACAGATAAATGTGCAGTCACCTCGCATTGATTTTATCTCATCTTTCTTTGTCCTCGCCTTTAATATCTCTTGTCATCTTAACTGTCATATAGTCTCTCCTCTCCTCTTCCTCTCTTTACCTGGTCTGTCCCATCTCCCATGTCTGACTACTTTTTGATCTACCTGTATCTCTATTTTCCTGTTCTTTCTGTTTGTACTCTACACCCACTACATCCAAAGAACATTGTTTCTTGGGCAGGTTGTTTGTGTCATATAGCTTTTAGATCGACGTACACATCCTTTCTTCATAGAGGCCTGCTCCTGCAACCACACAGATAGAGATCCAATGGAAATGCATCATGCAACAGTAAACATGATTTTCCTTTCCAGATTTTATGTTTACAGTCCGTGACTGCGCCCACATCCCTCAGGGACATCACACACACACACACACACACACACACACACACACACACACACACACGCGCGCGCGCATAGTGATTAGATGGTGCTGTGATGTAACATCATAAATCACAGATGGACGCTCCCATTGTAGAGGAAGCAGCCAACGCTCCACCCACGCTAGTCTCCTCACACTGGAGACCGAGACAGTTACTGTGTTACACACAGCCAGGTACTGTCTTACTGGGTAGATAGACCATCTACACACAGCCAGGTACTGTCTTACTGGGTAGATAGACCATCTACACACAGCCAGGTACTGTCTTACTGGTAGATAGACCATCTACACACAGCCAGGTACTGTCTTACTGGTAGATAGACCATCTACACACAGCCAGGTACTGTCTTACTGGTAGATAGACCATCTACACACAGCCAGGTACTGTCTTACTGGTAGATAGACCATCTACACACAGCCAGGTACTGTCTTACTGGTAGATAGACCATCTACACACAGCCAGGTACTGTCTTACTGGTAGATAGACCATCTACACACAGCCAGGTACTGTCTTACTGGTAGATAGACCATCTACACACAGCCAGGTACTGTCTTACTTGGTAGATAGACCATCTACACACAGCCAGGTACTGTCTTACTGGTAGATAGACCATCTACACACAGCCAGGTACTGTCTTACTGGTAGATAGACCATCTACACACAGCCAGGTACTGTCTTACTGGTAGATAGACCATCTACACACAGCCAGGTACTGTCTTACTGGTAGATAGACCATCTACACACAGCCAGGTACTGTCTTACTGGTAGATAGACCATCTACACACAGCCAGGTACTGTCTTACTGGTAGATAGACCATCTACACACAGCCAGGTACTGTCTTACTGGGTAGATAGACCATCTACACCACAGCCAGGTACTGTCTTACTGGTAGATAGACCATCTACACACAGCCAGGTACTGTCTTACTGGTAGATAGACCATCTACACCACAGCCAGGTACTGTCTTACTGGTAGATAGACCATCTACACACAGCCAGGTACTGTCTTACTGGTAGATAGACCATCTACACACAGCCAGGTACTGTCTTACTGGGTAGATAGACCATCTACACCACAGCCCATATGAAACATAAACAACACACACTGTATGATGTTTTAGGTATATGATACTGAACGTCTTAGCTGTAAAAACACTAACATACCTCACATGTACACGTACACCTAGCAGCACATACGCAGAAATGCACACCTCCAAACAACATACACAGCAGAAATGTACACAGACAGGATGGCAAACCAAAAACTACAGGCTAATATATATAGTCGGAAATAGATGTGCAATCTTGTCAAATATACGCACGGACACACCCTGGTGTGATACAATCACACACACATAAATACATAACCCACAGATTCATCTAACATACCTATATTAACCTAACATTGCTATATGAACCTAACATACAGTATTTCAATACATGTAAACACATTATACTACAAGAACATACACACACCATACAAACACACACCTGGTAAACACGTTTCTCCTGGTGCACCATTCTTCAGCACATTGTACAGGCAGCAGCCCTACCCTTCCATACACTGCAGTGAGCCAGACCCAGGAGACCCACTCATATACCTCAACTACATGCAGAAGGGAGGGGGAAGAAGAGGGAGAGGGAGAGGGATGGATAGAGGGAGAGGGAGAGGGATGGATAGAGGGAGAGGGATGGATAGAGGGAGAGGGAGAGGGATGGATAGAGGGAGAGGGATGGATAGAGGGAGAGGGGAGAGGGATGGATAGAGGGAGAGGGATGGATAGAGGGAGAGGGATGGATAGAGGGAGAGGGAGAGGGATGGATAGAGGGAGAGGGGAGAGGGATGGATAGAGGGAGAGGGGAGAGGGATGGATAGAGGGAGAGGGGAGAGATTCTGCGCAGCTGATGGAAAGACGTAGGCGCTCTCCACTACTCTCCTCTGTGTGACTGTTTAGCTGCTGCTTTCTATACCTGCTATCTGCTCCTCCATCTCTTTCTTTCTCTGTATCCTCCATTCCCCTCTTTCTCTTTCTTTCATTTTTTAACATTACAAAACATACACATGTAAAAGGGCTCATGAGTGGCGCGGTGGTCGAAGGCATTGCATCTCAGTGCAAGAGGCGTCACTACAGTCCCTGGTTCGAATCCAGGCTGTATCACATCTGGCCGTGATTGGGAGTCCCATAGGGTGGCGCACAATTGGCCCAGCGTTGTCCGGGTTTGACCGGGGTAGACCGTTATTGTAAATAAGAATTTGTTCTTAATTGACTTGCCTAGTTAAAGAAAGATTTTTTTAAATTACAACAGACGCACACAAACATCAAAGACATCACACCTGCCCAGACCCACCTGTTCTCACATCTGCCCAGATCCACCTGTTTTCACACCTGCCCAGGTCCACCTGTTTTCACACCTGCCCAGACCCACCTGTTCTCACACCTACCCAGACCCACCTGTTCTCACACCTACCCAGACCCACCTGTTCTCACACCTGCCCAGACCCACCTGTTCTCACACCTGCCCAGACCCACCTGTTCTCACACCTACCCAGACCCACCTGTTCTCACACCTGCCCAGACCCACCTGTTTTCACACCTGCCCAGACCCACCTGTTCTCACACCTGCCCAGACCCAGCTGTTCTCACACCTGCCCAGACCCACCTGTTCTCACACCTGCCCAGACCCACCAGTTCTCACATCTGCCCAGATCCACCTGTTTTCACACCTGCCCAGGTCCACCTGTTTTCACACCTGCCCAGACCCACCTGTTCTCACACCTACCCAGACCCAGCTGTTCTCACACCTGCCCAGATCCACCTGTTTTCACACCTACCCAGACCCACCTGCTCTCACACCTGCCCAGACCCACCTGTTCTCATACCTGCCCAGACCCACCTGTTCTCACACCTGCCCAGACCCACCTGTTTTCACACCTGCCCAGACCCACCTGTTCTCACACCTGCCCAGAACCATTTGTTCTCACACCTGCCCAGACCCAGCTGTTCTCACACCTGCCCAGACCCACCTGTTCTCACACCTGCCCAGACCCACCTGTTCTCACACCTACCCAGACCCACCTGTTCTCACACCTGCCCAGACCCACCTGTTCTCACACCTGCCCAGACCCAGCTGTTCTCACACCTGCCCAGATCCACCTGTTCTCACACCTATCTCCTCAAATTGCACCATTTTGTTCCTCTCCATTGCCCACACTCTTTCAATATTTAGATAAAGAAGCATATTATTTGCTAGAGTTACAGTTAAGTATATATCTTTTTTAAGAGAATTGGCGAGAACAGAATTGTCCAACCCATCGGGTATCTCACTGCACCCTCATATGCCATGTCTTGAAATATACAGACAGAGATTAAAAGTAGATTTACATTGTAATACTTCCGACAGACAACTTTCTAACTCGGCTCATAACCTTTGGACTTTATTACATTCCCAGAAGGCATGGATTATTGAGTCATTGTTAGTTTTACAATTAAGACATGACTCGGCCATCGTCTCTTCTATAATACATTTTAAACATTAATGTATACTGAATTAAGCTTACATTTTCGTTAACTGTAATTTCACTATTTATGTTCCAATATTCCCTCTATATTGTGCCATTATTAGACATTTTTAAGTCTTGATTCCAATAGTTAATATTTTTTTCTAAGAGATTGTCAGTTACATAGAGGTTTTACATATCTTACCTATCATATGAATATCCTCTTCTGACTCAAATCTCTCTGTCTTTCTATACCTTCATCTTTCTATCTCTCCATTCCACCATGGGAACACCATGATTGATAGAGCGTGACACGGAAAGATGGCATGATGAAGAAATGTGAAGGGAGAAATTCAAGGACATGTTGAGATAGATAAAGAATTAGGATGGGAGTGAATGGAAGACACACAAAATCAATGGTGGCGAGACCAGGCTAATAGGTGTGTCCAAACTTTGGACTGCTCCTGTATGTTTTTGAGTGTACACTTTGCTTGTTTTCCTCCTGGAGAATTGTTCTTCTTTCTTGACCATCATTCCTCGTGTGGTGAGTCATAAGACACATAGAAGGCAAACACGCATGCACACACACACACACACACACACACACACACACACACACACACACACACACACACACACACACACACACACACACGGAGGCTGCTGTGTCACCATGCAGCAGTGGCTCACTGTGGCTGATTAAACTAATTAACCTATGAGTCATACTCCATCACTTCCCCTCATCTATTTGCGATATACTGTGACTATAAAAGAGTTGGAGAGGAAATACTAGTCCACATGGTACAATTGAAACCCAGTGACGGGATAGATGTGTCACAACACTCTTTAATGGTACACCACTTCCTCATGACCTCTGATTGGTCAAAGGATGGATCCGTTTCCAGCTAATAGCTTACTCTATTCTATCACTGGCTGGCTGAGGTATGCTGTGTTATATTTAGTCTGTGTTGGAGTGGAAGGGACTGAAAGAAAAACAGTGCCATCAACTGGACAATCCGTACACACACACACACACACACACACACACACTCTCTACCTTTCATCACCACCATCATAACACAGAAATAAAAGAGATAGAGAGAGAGAGAGAGCACTTACAGTGATGTCGAATGATCTGCTTGTTCTCCTTTGACAGTCAGCCTCAGCCACAGGAATGAGAATGTCCTGCAGCTCCTCAGCCCAGCTCAGACTGTTAACCATCTTGCCTCTGCCCTTTTCTCTTCTTCCTTCCTCCATCTCCTCACATGCATCTTTGTTGCAGTCGCACCACTGCTCTGTGACCTTCTTTCTATAGCCCTCTTCCTCTACATCCATGTCAAAGTCCTCCATTAAATGACCCTGACTGTGGAAAGAGCCTGGTTCAAGCATGGGGGAGGGGCTGAATTCTTGGTTGGGGCCTGAGGCAGGCCTGGGATAGAGGTCAATTTTTATCTCCATCCTTTCGTCCATTTTCCTGAGAGGAAGAGGATGAAGATGGATAAAGAAGTGCTTTTGGTGTGCAAATGTTCTCATTAGGCAACACGGCAAAGGTTTACACTAGGCTCTGATGTCATTTGTGTAACATCATACGTCGCTCACAAATAGGCCCCCATACGTGATTACATCTAATGTGATGTTGAGAGAGCAGCAAAAAGCTGACCGGATCTCCATCTGAACATGCTGTATGTAAACATCCCTTCAGAGTGATGGCTCACAGAGAACCGATATAGTGTTGCTACGACAGTGTTACTCAAAGACAGAGAACGGTCAGTAAACAATCAAATTACCATGCGAGAATCATGGAACCATATAATGTAATTCTGACATGCCATGCCATCACACATCTATTACCCATGCCAAAAATAACACAAAAAATGGTACTTACAGTCATTGCAGAGACACACTTGCTTCTGAAGAGACTAGTGATCGAAATGCCAACCCACCGAGGGACAGCGATGAGCCGAGAGTGAAACCATTGAGCCGGATGTAAAGACCGCTTCTGGACGATACAGGGAGAGATGTAGTGTGATCGCCCAAGGATATCAGTCATCTCCAGAATCCGTCGTGGATCACTAGAGCCGGAGACTCAAAGCCCTACGGCAACTAACCAGCTGACATTCAAGACTTCCAAGAAAAGATACACGAAGACAAACACCCCTGATCTATGCTAGACTTTCAAAGACGCTGACACTTCATGTTGCGTAGTTCTTGTGACTCAATTCCATTGTCTGTGTGTGTGTTCTGTAGAGTAGGATATGAAAATATATAGTGGTGGACAGAATGGGGTGAACGAGAGGGGCCTCCATGTAGTCAAACAGTATCAGCAGGAGTGAAATGATAAGACTGGAGGTGACAATGAAGACAAAGAAGAGACCAGTATTAAATATAGGGAGAATCTCAATGGCATACTCCTTGTGTCCTTTCTTCTCACCTCCTCAAAAGGAGATGAAAAATCCAGAAGATGAGAAAATCCATAGGTCCCGCCCCTCTGACCTCCTCCAATGGGTTTTGAGAAGGAAGCAAAACGAGAGGATGCGAGGAGTATGCAATTGAGATTCTCCCATAGTGGACAAAATGTAGAATTGAAGCAAGGGAAGAGGGAAAAGTCCAACCGGGTATAAACCCAGGTTGTTAGTGTAAAACATAACTGTGTAAATCAGCTAAAGCCTAGGCATTATTTTGGCAAAATAGCACAAGCATAATTCACTGAACAATTGACTAAACCACCTCCGAGTGATAAACAAAGTCAAGACCAGAATGGTATAAAAATGTGTGTTGGAAGTGTATCATATTATATACACTTGGAGATAAAAAAAATGTATTTATTTATTGAACCTTTATTTAACGAGGCAAGTCAGTTAAGAACAAATTCTTATTTACAATGACGGCCTACCAAAAGGCAAAAGGCCTCCTGCGGGGACGGGGGCCTGGGATTAAAAAGAAAAAACAAACACAATATAAATATAGGACAAAACACACATCACAACAAGAGAGACAACATAACACCACATAAAGAGAGACCTAAGACAACAACATAGCAAGGCAGCAACACATGACAACACAGCATGGTAGCAATACAACATGGTAGCAGAAAAACATGGTACAAACATTATTGGGCACAAACAACATCACAAAGGTCAAGAACGTAGAGACAATAATACATCACACAAAGCAGCCACAACTGTCAGTAAGAGTGTCCATGATTGAGTCTTTGAATGAAGAGATTGAGATAAAACTGTCCAGTTTGAGTGTTTGTTGCAGCTCGTTCCAGTCACTAGCTGCAGCGACCTGAAAAGAGGAGCGACCCAGGGATGTGTGCTTTGGGGACCTTTAACAGAATGTGACTGGCAGAACGGGTGTTGTATGTGGAGGATGAGGGCTGCAGTAGGTATCTCAGATAGAGGGAAGTGAGGCCTAAGTGGGTTTTATAAATAAGCATCAACTAGTGGGTCTTTTTATTTATTTATTTCACCTTTATTTAACCAGGTCGGCCAGTTAAGAACAAGTTCTCATTTACAACTGCGACCTGGCCAAGATAAAACAAAGCAGTGCGACAAAAACAACAACACAGAGTTACACATAAACAAACATGTAGTCAATAACACAATAGAAAAATCTAAGTACACTGTGTGCAAATGTAGGGAGGTAAGGTAATAAATAGGCCATGGAAGCGAAATAATTACATTTAGCATTAACAAGTGATTGATGATGTGCAAGTAGAGACACTGGGGTGCAAAAGAGCAAGAGGATAAATAACAATATGGGGATGAGGTAGTTGGATGTGCTATTTACAGATTGGATGTGTATAGGTACAGTGATCTGTAAGCTGCTCTAACAGTTGATGCTTAAAGTTAGAGAAGGAGATATAAAACTCAAGCTTCAGTGATTTTTACAATTCGTTCCAGTCATTGGCAGCAGAGAACTGGAAGGAAAGGCGGCCAAAGGAAGTGTTGGCTTTGGGGATTACCAGTGAAATATACCTGCTGGAGCGCGTGCTATGGGTGGGTGCTGATATGGTGACAAGTGAGCTGAGATAAGGCTGGGCTTTACCTAGCAAATACTTATAGATGGCCTGGAGCCAGTGGGTTTGGCGATGAATATGTAGTGAGGGCCAGCCAACGAGAGCAGACAGGTCGCAGTGGTGGGTAGTATATGGGGCTTTGGTGACAAAACGGATGGCACTGTGATAGACTACATCCAGTTTGCTGAGTAGAGTGTTGGAAGCTATTTTGTAAATGACATTGCCGAAGTCAAGGATCGGTAAGATAGTCAGTTTGACGAGGGTATGTTTGGCAGCATGAGTGAAGGAGGCTTTGTTACAAAATCGGTTTAATTTTGGATTGGAGATGCAGAATGTGAGTCTGGAAGGAGAGTTTACAGTCTAACCAGACACCTAGGTATTTGTAATTGTCCACATATTCTAAGTCAGAACCGTCCAGAGTAGTGATGCTAGTCGGGCGGGCTGGTGAGGGCAGCAATCGGTTGAAGAGCATGCACTTAGTTTTACTTGCATTTAAAAGCAGTTGGAGGCCATGGAAGGAGTGTTGTATGGCATTGAAGCTTGTTTGGAGGTTAGTTAGCACAGTGTCCAAAGAAGGGCCAGATGTATACAGAATGGTGTCGTCTGCGTAGAGGTGGATCAGAGAATCACCAGCAGCAAAAGCGACATCGTTGATATATACAGATAAAAGAGTCGGCCCGAGAATTGAACCCTGTGGCACCCCCATAGAGACTGCCAGAGGTCCGGACAACAGGCCCTCCAATTTGACACACTGACCTCTATCTGAGAAGTAGTTGGTGAACCAGGTGAGGCAGTCATTTGAGAAGCCAAGGCCATTGAGTCTGCCGATAAGAATGCGGTGATTGACAGAGTCGAAAGCCTTGGCCAGGTTGATGAAGACGGCTGCACAGTACTGTCTTTTATCGATGGCAGTTATGATATTGTTTAGGACCTTGAATGTGACTGAGGTGCACACATGACAAGCTCGGAAACCAGACTGCATAGTGGAGACGATACGGTGGGATTCGAAATGGTCAGTGATCTGTTTGTTAACTTGGCTTTCGAAGATTTTAGAAAGGCAGGGCAGGATGGATATAGGGGCTATTCGATGCCAATGCAGAACGCCACATGATGTTTTTGTGCTGGTCAAGGGCAGTCAAGTCTGGGGTGAATCAAAGGCTCTATCTGTTCTTAGTTCAACATGTTTTGAATGGGGCATGCTTATTTAAGATGGTGAGGAAAGCACTTTTAAAGAGCAACCAGTTTGGTGGATGAATCAGAATTAGTTGGGTAACATAGATAATTAAGATGTCTTATCTGCATAATATGCTTATATGATATACTTGTTATTAGAATGTATCCCTTTGGACTCTGGTGTTGGCAGTTGCACTTCTTCCCTCAGCTGGGGCTCAGTCACTTGGGGCCTAGAGAGGGGAGAGGTCAGGCTTGTCTTTCACATGTCCCTGGTGCTATGCAGAATATCAGAAAGGGAAGAAGACAGGATGGAACATGGTTTTCATATGTGAATGTGTCTTTACCTATTCTTAAACCATGTGAAGGGATGGCGTGATTAAGGGGGAACAAATTACTTGTCTCTACAATGTCTGTGCGCAAGTCACTCCCTCCTTTGGCATTGGGGGGAGATGTATGGCAGTGTCTGGAACCATTGTATGTCCTCTCTGATGTTGCACTTATCCTGGGATAGTGTATGACCTAGAGACTCACTCCCCTCAGTGAGCTTGTCCAGGAGAGAGGTCAAGAAGGGGTTTTACTTGAGATGGGAGTATCTAAAGTTGACAATTGAGTTATGCCATTGGATGAGTTGGTGGTTTTGTGCTATGAAGTACCAGGAACGAGATTAGAACCTCATCTTAGGGACCAAACTGAACGATAATTTATAGCGAATGCTATCCGGCTATGCGATACTCCTTTCTCATTATAAAGTCTTCCTTTGTGAACTGTTCCTAATATCTGTGGTTTGTTATGTCGACTAGGGGGGTGGATCTTTGCTATAAAAGATCTCAGTAGCCATTGTGTTGTCACTCTCAACGGTTCATTAGAAATAGGGAATCGTTGAAAGTCATTGCTATTGCAAAGCTCTTATTATTAAAGATGTAGTTTAAGTATAACTCTGACTGGGGTGTGAAGTTTGTCTCTCCTCATTTGGTAATACAAAAATTAACCACCACACCAGACATCCTCTACTGATGGGATGAGGTCAATATCCTTCCAGGATACCTGGCCAGGTCGATTAGAAAGGCCTGCTCGCTGAAGTGTTTTAGGGAGAGTTTGCCAGAGATGAGGAGTGGTCGTTTGACCGCGGACCCATTATGCACGCCGGCAATGAATCTGTGAGGGAAAAATGTTGTCTTCACTTTATTTGTTGGATATGTAACAATTATTTACTTAACGAACAGTAAGATATTTCTGTCCTGCTAATGCTGTGCTAATGCTGTGTTTTATGATCTCCACTCTAGCACCCTGCAGCTAGTCTGGGTGGTGAGGACTAGAGATAGCTTGAAGCTGACAATTGACTTATGTTGGTGATAAAAACGTAAAAGCTAGCATTCTGTAGACATTCTGTAGCATTCTGTAGACAAGATGTGATGTGTGTGACTCGAGATAGAGAGAGCCTGGAAGAGTTAAGAACAATGCTTCATTGTCTCATCTTCTGGCATCTGGGAAATTAAGTAAAAGACCATCCTGTGTAGATAAGCAAGGTGGCTTATGGGAAGGTTAGAAGTGACTGACTAAGCAATCTTGGTATCAGCTATATAAAAACTGTGCATCGTCTGTAAAGGCTAGACTCAGCCTAACAGTCAGTCAAGACTGGTGGGCTGACGGTCTCATTATTGCAATAATTAATCTATATTAAATAAAGGTGATTGTTTGAAGAAATGGCTAAGACCAAGTCTCTCTCAGTACTGAATTTCCCACGACATTTTGCTGAGATCCTGGTTGAAGACAGCAGAGGTGTATTTAGAGGGCAAATTGGTCAGGATGATATCTAAGAGGGTGCCCATGGTTACGGATTTAGGGTTGTACCTGATAGGATCCCTGATAATTTGTGTGAGATTGAGGGCATCTATCTTAGATTGTAGGATGGCCGGGGTGTTAAGCATGTCCCAGTTTAGGTCACCTAACAGTACAAACTCTGAAGATAGATGGGGGGCAATCATTTCACATATGGTGTCCAGGGCACAGCTGGGGGCTGAAGAGGGTCTATAACAAGAGGCAACGGTGAGAGACTTGTTCCTGGCAAGGTGGATTTTTAGAAGTAGAAGCTCGAATTGTTTGGGCACAGACCCGAATGGTATAACAGAACTCTGCAGGTTATCTCTGCAGTAGATTGCAACTCCACCCCCTTTGGCAGTTCTATCTTGGCAGAAAATGTTATAATTAGGGATGGAAATTTCTGTTTTTTTTGGTGGCTTTCCTAAGCCAGGATTCAGACACGGCTAGGACATCCGGGTTGGCGGAGTGTGCAAAAGCAGTGAATAAAACAAACTTAGGGAGAAGGCTTCTAATGTTAACATGCATGAAACCAAGGCTTTTACAGTTACAGAAGTCAACAAATGAAAGCGCCTGGGGAATGGGAGTGGTGCAGGGGGCTGCAGGGTTAACCTCTATATCACCAGAGGAACAAAGGAGGAGTAGGATAAGGGTACAACTAAAGGCTATAAGAACTGGTCGTCTAGTGCGTTCGGAAAACAAAGAGTTAAGGGAGAAGATTTCTGGGCACGGAAGAATAGATTCAAGGCATAATGTACAGACAAGGGTATGGTAGGATATGAGTACAGAGGAGGTAAACCTAGGCATTGAGTGACAATAAAATAGGTTTTGTCTCTAGAGGCACCAGTTAATCCAGGTGAGGTCACCACATGTGTGGGTGGTGGAACAAAAGGGCTAAGGCATATTGGGCAGGGCTGGAGGCTCTACAGTGAAATAAGACAATAATCACTAACCAAAACAGCAATAGACAAGGCATATTGACATTAGGGAGAGGCATGTGTAGCCGAGTGATCATATGGTCCAGTGAGTAGCAATAGATGAGTCAAGGAGCCAATTCAGTAGTCGCTACTACGCTAGGCGAGCTAGAGACACGGCGATTCAGACAGCTAGCGGGCCGGGGCTAGCAGATGGGCCTCCGGGGACGTCGGAAGGGAAGAGCCTGTTGAAACCACCTCGGACGGTTACGTCGGCAGACCAGTCGTGATGGATCGGCAGGGCTCCGTGTCGGCAGTAAAGGGTCCAGGCCAATTGGCAAAAGAGGCATTGTAGCCCAAGAATTGGCTGATGGACCTCTTCGGCTAGCCGGGAGATGGCCTAGCTCCAGGCTAGCTCCAGGCTAACCGTCTTGCGATGGGTATACAGAAATTACCAGTTTACAGAGGAGTATAGAGTACAGTGATGTGCAGGGATGCAAACTGGTGAGGACCCAAAAAAGTTACTATTTTTTTTGCACTGATACACGCAAAAAAATCCCTGCTAGGGCAGGTTTTAACTTATTAAACAACAAAGAATATGATCTACATGATCAGTCTCTGTGTGTAAAATAAAAAGTGGTTAATGTGAACCTAACTCACAGCTAAAAAATTTAAAGCAATCCAATGTTATTTGTTGCCTAGACTTTACTGCAAATGACACTCAAGTCTTGAGAAAAAAACAATACACTAATATTGCAGTTAGCCATGACAGCCTTTATAATAGAACGCTTGTGACCACACACATCTTAAAGTAGAAATAGAATGAAACAAACAGACATTCTATTGTTTCTCTATTATAGTGGCCACTATAGTAGACATCGATCAAGTGCACAAAGCTACATGCGTGAAAAAATAATGTTCACTGAGTAAAAAAATGTATAATCCCCCCTCACTCACACACAAGTGTTACTGTCAAGTTCAACACAACACAAGCAAAATCTTTGGGCTACACTGCACAGTATTACAATTGTAGACTTTCTGCCTGTGAACCTCTGTTCTACAAGTGCCAGCAGAGCATGAGATCCTTCGTTGGCTGTGAGGGGAACGGCACCTCTGTACCTTCAGGCTCTGATCAGGCCCTACACCCAAACAAGGGCACTGCGTTCATCCACCTCTGGCCTGCTCGCCTCCCTACCTCTGAGGAAGCACAGCTCCCGCTCAGCCCAGTCAAAACTGTTCGCTGCTCTGGCACCCCAATGGTGGAACAAGCTCCCTCACGACGCCAGGACAGCGGAGTCAATCACCACCTTCCGGAGACACCTGAAACCCCACCTCTTTAAGGAATACCTGGGATAGGATAAAGTAATCCTTCTACCCCCCCCCCCGAAAGATTTAGATGCACTATTGTAAAGTGGTTGTTCCACTGGATATCTTAAGGTGAATGCACCAATTTGTAAGTCGCTCTGGATAAGAGCGTCTGCTAAATGACTTAAATGTAAATGTAAATGTTGGCATAATTGATCTCTTTCAGGCAGAGATTACACCTGGCATACCACTTTTTATCCACTGTATTGAAAAAGTGAGAAAGAGGGAAAGTGTGTGGTGTTCCTTTCACCTCACCTCTATAGTGGCATCCAGCTTAAGTCAGGCCAGGCTACACTTGATCGCTGAATGCAGTTGTTTAACAAGCAACGCCTCATTTTCACCTAATTCTCTCATTCTGAAAATTAACCTCATACTGTAGAGGGAAAACACTAGTTCCCAGATAGTAGTTTGTTCGTTAGCTAGTTAACATTTCACACAGATTGCCAGGGTCCAGTAAGCAACTAAGACATTATAACTTGAACGGCAAGGAGTCGTATACCAGTTAATACTATAGTGAATTGGTTAGGTTACTAACGTTAACGTTAGCTCATATGATGTTGTAACATTAGCTAGCTAATGTTAGCTGTCTGACTTTATTAGCCAGATAATTTTCACACCATGAACTCAATTATTTGATCAGTTAAGTTGGCTAATGGCTTAACAATGCTAACAATAGTTGTTCCATCACACTTTCTCCCTCAATTCTAACTTTCCAAATGACAGTTGTTTTTCGGGTTACAGCTCATGAAGTATGCTTCATCACCTTATCACCCCCTTCTCCGTGGTCAGGTTTCTCACCTACCTCTTCTTAATTGTCCAGGGGACACGCTGCTGTAACTGACAAACTGCCTTTCTACTCTGCTGTCTTTCCAGGGCACGCGCGCTAATGCTGTAACTAGCAAATTGGTTGTCTATTCTCTCTTCAGTCGCGTGCTGCATTCTGTTATGTGAACGATTGGCTGAGCCTTAGATACAGCCAGTATTGCTCCAAACGTGCATCACTCGTTCGCTTACAGCCAGTAGTGATCCAACACCCCCCCCAACCTTTTCTCATCGGATCTACACAAATCACGTAGGTCACCTATTTTGGATTAAAAATGGCGAATTTTGTCGAAAGGTGACTAGTTTGCATCCCTGGATGTGTCCTTTAAGGAGCATTGGTGGCAAATCGGATGGCCGAATGGTAAAGAACATCTAGCCGCTCGAGAGCACCCTTACCTGTCGATCTATAAATTATGTCTCCGTAATCTAGCATGGGTAGGGTGGTCATCTGAATCAGGGTTAGTTTGGCAGCTGGAGTGAAAGAGGAGCGATTACGATAGAGAAAACCAAGTCTAGATTTAACTTTAGCCTGCAGCTTTGATATGTGCTGAGAGAAGGACAGTGCACCGTCTAGCCATACTCCCAGTACTTGTATGAGGTGACTACCTCAAGCTCTAAACCCTCAGAGGTAGTAATAACACCTGTGGGAAGAGGGGCATTCTTCTTACCAAACCCCATGACCTTTGTTTTGGAGGTGTTAAGAACAAGGTTAAGGGTAGAGAAAGCTTGTTGGACACAAAGAAAGCTTTGTTGTAGAGCATTTAACACAACACCAAGGAGGGACCAGCTGGGTTTAAGACTGTATCATCTGCATATAAATGGCTCTGGAGCAGAAGGCAGACGTTTTACGTGCCCCCAACCGATTGTGTTTTTTTGTTTGTTTATCTGCGTTGTAAACCCCCACTCCCCTCAATTCTGCTCGCAAACAATCTTTGGACAATAAAATGGCGAGTTATTGGGAAGATTAAACTACCAACGGGACATTAAAAACTGTAACATCTTATGCTTCACGGAGTCATGGCTGAACGACAACATTATCAACATACAGCTGGCTGGTTATATGCTGTACCGGCAGGATAGAACAGCGGCGTCTGGTAAGACAAGGGGCGGCGGTCTCTGTATTTTTGTAAACAACAGCTGGTGCACGATATCTAAGGAAGTCTTGAGCTATTGCTCCACTGAGGTAGAATTTCTCATGATAAGCTGCAGACCACATTGCCTTTCCTTCCAGTTCTCTGCTGCCAATGATTTGAACGAACTGCAAAAATCACTGAAGCTGGAGACTCATATCTCCCTCACTAGCTTTAAGTACCAGCTGTCAGAGCAGCTCACAGATCACTGCACCTGTACATAGCCCATCTGTAAATAGCCCATCCAACTACCTCATCCCCATACTGTATTTATTTATCTTGCTCCTTTGCACCCCAGTATCTCTACTTGCACATTCATCTTCTGCACATCTACCATTCCAGTGTTTAATTGCTATATTGTAATTACTTCACCACCATGGCCTATTTATTGCCTTAATTCCCTTATCCTACCTCATTTGCACACTGTATATATACTTTTTCTAC
The DNA here is from genome assembly GCF_901001165.1 of Salmo trutta. Classification (NCBI taxonomy): domain Eukaryota; kingdom Metazoa; phylum Chordata; class Actinopteri; order Salmoniformes; family Salmonidae; genus Salmo; species Salmo trutta. The sequence goes on from NC_042987.1 coordinate 30,329,997, forward strand.
TGTATTATTGACTGTTTGTTTATTCCATGTGTACCTCTGTGTTGTTGTATGTGTCAAACTGCTTTTCTTTATCTTGGCCAGGTCACAGTTGTAAATGAGAACTTGTTCTCAACCAGCCTACCTGGTTAAATAAAGGTGAAATAAATAAAAACCTACCAACAGAGTTATCTATATTCTTTGTAGCTGTTTACATACCACCACAGTCAGAGGCTGGGACTAAGATAGCATTGAATGAGCTGTATTCCGCCATAAGCAAACAAGAAAATGCTCACCCAGAGGCGGCGCTCCTAGTAGGCAGGGACTTTAATGCAGGGAAACTTAAATCAGTTGTACCTAATGTGGCAGACCAGGGGGTTGGGTTAAAACGTTTACACAGATCAGACACGGACAGAGTAGGATTAGCTCAGTTTCAAAGGTGTTTATTAAAATAAAAGTCCAAAAGAAAAGAACAGGTCTCCCCCAAGAGACCCTCTCCGGGATACCGTCTTCTGGGCTCCGGGTCTTGCTGTATCCTGTGGGGATCAAAAACTGAACTCCCTCCTGTTACCGTCCCCAACTATACAGGAGTCCTTTCCTCCCCCAGTCTCTCCCCTGTGTGCTGCCCTTCTGGCAGCTTTATCACTTGTACAGCTGGTGAGCAATCAGCCCTTGATTACTCACCAATCCCCAATCAGCCCCAATTAGTCCTGTCCGGAGAGCCCGTCGAGACCTAGCACGTCCAACAGATGGAGCCACCGCCTTGTAATGTATACTCCGTCTGTCACCAGGCCTCGATGAGTCTCCCCCTGGTGGCTGACCTGCTGTATGCCACACTAATTTCTATCAACATTTTACATGTGCAACCAGAGGGAAAAGAACTCTGGACCACCTGTACTCCACACACAGAGATGCATACAAACCCCCCTTGCCCTCCATTTGGCAAATCTGACCATAAATCTATCCTCCTGATTCCTGCTTACAAGCAAAAATTAAAGCAGGAAGCACCAGTGACTATATCGATAAAAAATGGGTTAGATGGAGCAGATGCTAAGCTACAGGACTGTTTTGCTAGCACAGACTAGAATATAGTCCGGGATTCCACCAACGGCATTGAGGAGTACACCACATCTGTCATTGGCATCATCAATAAGTGCATCGATGACATCATCCCCACAGTGACCGTACGTACAGTGGGGGAAAAAGTATTTAGTCAGCCACCAATTGTGCAAGTTCTCCCACTTAAAAAGATGAGAGAGGCCTGTAATTTTCATCATAGGTACACTTCAACGATGACAGACAAAATGAGAAAAAAAATCCAGAAAATCACATTGTAGGATTTTTTATGAATTTATTTGCAAATTATGGTGGAAAATAAGTATTTGGTCATTAACAAAAGTCTATCTCAATACTTTGTTATATACCCTTTGTTGGCAATGACACAGGTCAAACGTTTTCTGTAAGTCTTCACAAGGTTTTCACACACTGTTGCTGGTATTTTGGCCTATTCCGCCATGCAGATCTCCTCTAGAGCAGTGATGTTTTGGGGCTGTCGCTGGGCAACACTGACTTTCAACTCCCTCCAAAGATTTTCTATGGGGTTGAGATCTGGAGACTGGCTAGGCCACTCCAGGACCTTGAAATGCTTCTTACGAAGCCACTCCTTTGTTTCCCGGGCGGTGTGTTTGGGATCATTGTCATGCTGAAAGACCCAGCCATGTTTCATCTTCAATGCCCTTGCTGATGGAAGGAGGTTTTCACTCAAAATCTCACGATATATGGCCCCATTCATTCTTTCCTTTACACGGATCAGTCGTCCTGGTCCCTTTGCAGAAACACAGCCACAAAGCATGATGTTTCCACCCCCATGCTTCACAGTAGGTATGTTCTTTGGATGCAACTCAGCATTCTTTGTCCTCCAAACACGACGAGTTGAGTTTTTACCAAAAAGTTCTATTTTGGTTTCATCTGACCATATGACATTCTCCCAATCCTCTTCTGGATCATCCAAATGCTCTCTAGCAAACTTCAGACGGGCCTGGACATGTACTGGCTTAAGCAGGGGGACACGTCTGGCACTGCAGGATTTGAGTCCCTGGCGGCGTAGTGTGTTACTGATGGTAGGCTTTGTTACTTTGGTCCCAGCTCTCTGCAGGTCATTCACTAGGTCCCCCCGTGTGGTTATGGGATTTTTGCTCACCGTTCTTGTGATAATTTTGCCCCCACGGGGTGAGATCTTGCGTGGAGCCCCAGATCGAGGGAGATTATCAGTGGTCTTGTATGTCTTCCATTTCCTAATAATTGCTCCCACAGTTGATTTCTTCAAACCAAGCTGCTTACCTATTGCAGATTCAGTCTTCCCAGCCTGGTGCAGGTCTACAATTTTGTTTCTGGTGTCCTTTGACAGCTCTTTGGTCTTGGCCATAGTGGAGTTTGGAGTGTGACTGTTTGAGGTTGTGGACAGGTGTCTTTTATACTGATAACAAGTTCAAACAGGTGCCATTAATACAGGCAACGAGTGGAGGACAGAGGAGCCTCTTAAAGAAGAAGTTACAGTTCTGTGAGAGCCAGAAATCTTGCATGTTTGTAGGTGACCAAATACTTATTTTCCACCATAATTTGCAAATAAATTCATTAAAAATCCTACAATGTGATTTTCTGGATTTTTTTTCCTCATTTTGTCTGTCATAGCTGACGTGTACCTATGATGAAAATTACAGGCCTCTCTCATCTTTTTAAGTGGGAGAACTTGCACAATTGGTGGCTGACTAAATACTTTTTTCCCCCACTGTACATACCCCAACCAGAAACCATGGATTACAGGCAGCATCCGCTCTGAGCTAAAGGCTAGAGCTGCCGCTTTCAAGGAGCGGGACACTAACCCAGCAGCTTATAAAAAATCCCGCTATGCCCTCCGCCAAACCATCAAACAGGCAAGCGTCAATACCGGACTAAGATCGAGTTGTACTACACCAACTCTGATGTTCGTTGGATGTGGCAGGGCCTGCAAACCATTACAGACTACAAAGGGAAGCACAGCCGAGAGCTGCCCAGTGACACGAGCCTACCGGACGAGCTAAACTTCTTCTATGCTCGCCTCAAGGCAAATAACACTGAAACATGCATGAGAGCACCAGCTGTACCGGAAGACTGTGTGATCACGCTCTCCGCAGCCGATGTGAGTAAGACCTTTAGACAGGTCAAACGGATTACCAGGCCGTGTACTGCGAGCATGCGCTGACCAACTAGCAAGTGTCTTCACTGACATTTTCAACCTCTTACTGTCCGAATCTGAAATACCAACATGTTTTAAGCAGACCACCATAGTGCCTGTGCCCAAGAACACTAAAGTAACCTGCCTAAATGACTTCCGACCCATAGCACTCATGTCTGTAGCCATGAAGTGCTTTGAAAGGCTGGTCATGGCTCACATCAACACCATTATCCCAGAAACCCTAGACCCACTGTCACGTCCTGACCAGTAATAGGGGTTATTTGTTATTGTAGTTTGGTCAGGACGTGGCAGAGGGTATTTGTTTTATGTGGTTCGGGGTGGTGGTTTGTTTAGAAGGGTGTTTGATTTATTATTTCCGGGTTTTGGGTTATGTTCTATGTTTTTATATTTCTATGTTCTTTCTAGTTTAGCATTTCTATATTTAGGTATTGGGTGTTGGACTCTCAATTGGAGGCAGGTGTTTTCTAGTTGCCTCTGATTGAGAGTCCTATAATTAGGTATGTGCTTGTGTTTGGAGTTTGTGGGAGATGGTTCTGTGTATAGCCTTGTGCCTTACCAGACTGTTATTCGTCATTGTGTTTTGTGTACGTGTTTATTTTGGTTTCCCTTCTTTTCCTTAATAAAGAAGATGAGTACATACGATCTCGCTGCGTATTGGTCCGACAATGATTTCTCTTTATTGTTTGACGAAGAAGAATGTGACACACACTCCAATTTTTATACCGCCCCAACAGATTCACAGATGATGCAGTCTCTATTGCACTCCACACAGCCCTTTCCCACCTGGACAAAAGGAACACCTATGTGAGAATGCTATTCACTGACTACAGCTCAGCGTTCAACACCATAGTGCCCTTAAAGCTCATCAATAAGCTAAGGACCCTGGGACTAAACACCTCCCTCTGCAACTGGATCCTGGACTTCCTGACCGGCCGCCCCCAAGTGGTAAGGGTAGGTAACAACACATCCGCCACGCTGATCCTCAACAAAGGGGCCCCTCAGGGGTGCGTGATCAGCCCCCTCCTATACTCCCTGTTCACTCATGACTGCACGGCCAGGCACGACTCCCACACCATGAATAAATTTGCCGAATAAATTTGCCGATGACACAACAGTGCCATGAACACAACAGTGTTACGAACACAGGCTGTAAAACAGTGATCACTAAAGTCATTACAGAAAACACCAGACTGATACCTATCAGGATTATTTGTGAGGATACCGTTGAGGAGAGTAGCCTTTTCTGGGTGTTTGGAGTCATACCTTTTGGGATTGGTAATAATCTGAGAAAGATTTAGGGAGTCCCATTGCTTTAGGGCTTGGTCAGGTGGTTTAAGCATGTCCCAGTTTAGGTCACCTAGCAGGACAAATTCAGACTTAGTGTAAGGGGCCAGGAGAGAGCTTAGGGCAGGTAGGGTACAGGTCGGTGCTGATGGAGAACGATAGCACCCAGCAACAGTCAACAAAGAACTATTTGAAAGTTTAATGCTTAAAACAAGCAAATCAAATTGTTTGGGGTCAGACTTGGTAGAGACAACCGAGCACTGAAGGTGTTCCTTGGTAAAGATTGCCACTCCACCACCTTTGAAAGAGCTGTCTTGCCGAAAAAGGTTATAACCAGAAAGGTTAACATCATTATTCAAAACACTCTTCCTTAACCATGTCTCAGTAAGCCGGTAATTAGATGACTTATGACATTTTAAAAAGGGGGAAATCATTTAATGAGAATTAACTTTAATGTATGAACAAATCTTTATTATCCTGGATGGTGGTGGGTTAAATAAATGTGTGTATTCATTTACGTGAAAAGTTCTTTGAAGATATAGTTCCCTTCTGGGTGGTCAAAGATATAGTGTCAAAGATCGGGAGTTTAAAGCTATACAGAATTTATTTAAATTGATCATAGCAGAAAATATATACAGTACATGAAAAAGTAAACATTTTTAACTTATATTTTTGATACTTGGTCCCTGAGCTGTCCGCAAGTCTAAGAAGTTTGGGACAATTACAGCATGACGTGTAATTCCGAGTACATTTACATTTTTAAGACAAGAGTGGCTGACAGAAGAGAGTGCATACATTTTCATATTTTGTTTGTAATGGTCCCCCGTGGGAATAGAACCCACAACACTGGCGTTGCAAGTGCCATGCTCTACCAACTGAGCTACACGGGACGTAACCAGCCTGCTTTACAGAAACATTACAAATACATAGTAAAATATCTATCACCATAACATATCTATCACCATCTTAGTAATGAGCTCTGTGATAACAGCCAGACAACGATCAGGACACATGGAAATGTCTCTAACAAGCCCTTCATTTCCTCAGTATTCTTTACTGTATTGTGTGTCAGTCCATGTTAGCGTTGAGCGGCTCCTCTTGTAGTCAGTTACCTCTGGTAACTTGATCCCAGGCAGAGGTAATGCATAATCATAAGCTCTGGGTTATCTTCAGTTGGCACGTAAAACGCTTGGAAATTGACAATCGGATAAGAGTGTTTCAAAGTACCTACTTAAGACCCTGTACTAGTCGTCAGCTGGGTCTGTGTTGAATTCCAATTAGGTTATTTGAATCTGTGACAGGTCTGAATCTGTGAGAATGGATGAAAGATTTGTTAGTGGACTACTATAGCACTAATATAAGAACTAGGGCTGTCAGTCAATAAAAAATGTTTGTTTATTATTTCATATATTCAACTATTATGATTGGCAGCATTGGACAAACATCTACATCAGAAAACACTTTTCATGCAAAGATGTGGTGTATTTAATTATGCCTCACTATGTTCCCATCCAACCATTTTTATGCAAGCAAAGAACCTGTCAGATAAAAAATTCAAGACAGCCCTGATGGAAAACAGCAAAACTTTGTCGCTGTATATTTGCAGTCACGCGATGCTTTGTTGTGCTCCTCCCACTATGACTTGGACAAGCATGAAGGGTTAAATAGGCTACTGATGAAATTAATTATGATGAACTTCACAGGATGGTGCAAGTGCACGGCGATGAGCTTGATAATAATTTCCAATAGGTTAAATGTCAAGGATTATTATTTGTAGGCTATGCTGGTGAGATGATAGTCGGTGCTTGGCTGCTAATTGACAAATAAAAATGATCTTGCTCTTATCCATAACCTCATCATGACTGCGTTCACACAGGCAGCCCAATTCTGATCATTTGCCACTACTTGGACTTTTGACCAATCAGATCAGATCTTTTGCCCATAATTGGGCAAAAGAACAGAATTGTAGCCCACCCTCTCTGCAAACTGTTGTCTCGAGAGCATGCACCAAGACCAGACTGGGCATGTTTGCTTTATCAGAACTCAATTTGTGACAAAACCATCAGTATAGTTGTAAATGCAATGGAAACACATTGAACTTTGTTTTCTAATTTGGGACATAAAGACATGAAGCAAAGTTCTTTATATGTGCACTGCATCATTACCCACTGCTTTTTAACTGCAACAAGACAGTTTGATGGAAACACACCTCCGCTGGTAAAATGCACATATATTTTTTATTCAAGTAGAAGATAATTCAGTGGATGGAAACCTTACTAGTGCTGTAATACTCACCAGAGCTTCCACGACTTCCATAGGCTTCATCTAAAATGATAAGCAAAGGCAGAAATCAATACTGAAGGAAAATCATGGGCTTAACATGTTGACTAGACCGCCATTGCGAGCAGGTTGATTTTGTCCAACCACACCAAACGCGATCAGGACACGCAGGTTGAAATATCAAAACAAACTCTGAACCAATTATATTAATTTGGGGACAGGTCAAAAAGCATGAAGCATTTATGGCAATTTAGCTAGCCGCTTACTGTTGCTAGCTAATTTGTCCTGGGATATAAACATTGGGTTGTTATTTTACCTGAAATGCACAAGGTCATCCACAGATAAAAGGGTAAACCGAGTTCGTTTCTAGTAATCTCTCCTCCTTCTTCTTTATATGGCGGTTGGCAACCAACTTTAAGGTGCATTACCACCACCAACTGGACTGGAGTGTGGACCTCAGTTCATCTTTCAATCACCCACGTTGGTATATGCTCCAATGAGGAGATGGGAGAGGCGGGACTTGCAGCGTGTCAAGCGTCACAAATAGAACCACGCAGATGCTCGTTGACGCGCGCGAGCAGTGTAATAACAGGTGTGTACATTTATTTTGCGGTGTGGTCAGTATGTTAGGGCTTAATAAAGCCTTTTTTTTTTTTTTTAGACGCAAACGTGACAATGCATCAAAAAGCCCTGTAGCAGAATACGTCAGGACCTTGACAAAATGAACAGTGAGTGATGGCCATGAAAACACACATGACTTATGGCTTCAACAAGTATATTATTCTTCTGGCTTTATCTAGCTCTATTTGTGACAGCTAGATAACTTTCTGGCCACGTAATGAAAGGTTACAATCTCACCGTTTTCATCTTCAGCATCGGGGGCATTTGTAAGAACTTCTCTCTCAGAGGACAGATCGACTACAGTAGCCAAGAAAATAAAACATTTTATGCCATTATTCTTTTTCAGATACCCACATCTAATAAAAAATGAAAATAGTCAGGGAAATACATCATTTTCACCACTTGTTAAGTGTTTTCAAATTGACCTCATGTAAGAATACTACAGAATACTTACCAGAAGTGGCATCACCTCCTTGATCTAAAATAATCAATACATGAAGACATTAAAACACAATGATTATCATCAGCATCAAATCTAAAAACAGAGGCCTGGATAAGAGAGACCGATCCTAAGAATGAAACTCACCAATCAAACTCCCTCCATCTTGAGCTCCCAGGGCAGTATTCTCTTCAGGATTAGGAGCTGGGAAAAATCCTTTCACATTAGTCTAGAACCTAAGTTCTACGTACAGTATCATACAATGTTTGGTTCCACATTGAGAAGAGTCTGTATTGCTCTGATCAAGCCAGTGTTTTAACACATTTGACTGCTAAGAAAACATGAGTCTAAATAAAGATAATAAGTCATTAACTAGCATGGTTAGTACCTTTTTGGAGATGTAACTTGGTTAATATAATGAACTGTAGTCATCGGTTGAGCAGCCTTATCTCTGTTTAAGTTGGGCTGACATTCATTTGGTTTAATACACTATACTCACCAGCCAAATGTCTATCAGGCTCAGATCTCCATCTGTTTTTGAAAAACAGTACAACAGCCAGTAGGCATACAAAGCATACACCTCCAATATAAGGTAGATTTGATCGCTCCTCTTGTTTTTTCATCTCTGTAAGCACACAAGAACACACAGTAGCCTTTCCATTGGTTTCTGCATAGTTGTTATACAAGTGTACGAAGTGCACTAATCTTTTAATGGTGTCCACATTCATTTCTCCAACATATAAACATTCTGCATATACAAATTCTGACCGTAAAGAGACCATTTTAATTGTTCACAAACATCAATGTGTCCATGCTTTGAAGTCATTGAATTGAAGAAAGAATTTTACCCCAAGTGTAATTCCGCGGTTTAGGGAAGCTTTTATGATTGACATAACATCGATAAACGACAGACTCGGAGGTGTCCAGCCTCACCGTCTTCCTCAGCTGGTAGGTGTGGTCTTCGTTAGGTCTGACTCCTGATGAATGGACACCCTCCATCTCTGTGAGGAGGGTGTTGTCCCTAAACAGGTTCATCTCAATGGGTGACGACTTCGGATAGGATCCGGTAATTAAACAAGTCAGGTTGATCAGCCCAGGTTTTAAAGAGCCACTAGGGACAGTGTAGACCTTTGGAGCAGCTACAACATTGCAGAGACATAGGAATACATGGTTACTTCCAGAACATAAATATGAGACCTGGACAAATAGGTGATAAGAGACACTGATTGAACTTGGGAGAAGTAATAAGAATGTGTTTCATACGGATGGGGATTACATGACAGTAAAACTGTTGTGAAAGATCGGGAACAGCTAATAAAATGTGACATTTGTAAAACCACAGTGCAACCAATAGTAACACTCACATGAGTTCGTGCGCTCTAATAATCGGAAACGATCAAGTGCCACTGGACAGTCCACATTCACAAAGTTGGTCAAGTGGTCTTTCATGCTTTGAGTGTTCCATTTGTGTACAATATCGTGAATATCCTGAGCATATTCATCTTTTGGAATCCACATACTTGAGTTATCACTGAGGCGCAGCACTGTGTTTCCATCATAGGCAAACTCAGCAAAGCCAACTTCTTTCTCCATTTTTTTGCTTTCAGTGATGGTTATATCCAAAGCACAACCAAGTTTCATCTGCACAATATCACCACCTAATACGACAAAGATGAAAAGGATTAACACGCATATACTGAACTAAAACAACGCTGACAAAGCAAAGATGGTCAACTATGAAATAATAAATGCAACTCACCTGGATGTTTTACAAAGTGCCTCTTCAGGTCTACAGCACTGGATAAAAAATAGGTATTAACGTCCTGTCGAGCTGAGAGACTTTTTTGCCACTCATTATATCCAAAGCTTGTATTTTCTTCATTCCAGCTTTTTTTAGGTACAGGGGACTTGAGGGCACTGCTGTAGAAGTCCACCAGTTCTCCATCCAACAACCCAGCAACTTCATAGTGGGAGGAATTGAAGCGTGTGTATATGTACTCAAGTACATGTTTGACTGTGAGCAGGTGATGTTATGAGAAAAACTGTTAGAACTTCTGATGAACTTAAACTGCATATTTTATGTCTTCAACAAAATGATAGAATAGGCTACATGTAGGCCTAAATAATATTTACATTAATTAACAGAATATCAGAAATACATTTATGAAAGCAAGACTATAAAAGCAATGCTTTTTAAAATCTGTTTTAAGACTAAGACATACAGTAAATGCACACTTCTAATTCTCTGGACAATAAATTGAAGTGATTTCTTCTCTGAATAGATAGGCCTAAACATTTCGGGAATGCGTGGATATAAATGTCAGGGTGAGAGTATATGTGTGAAATAAAATTAATTGAAGTTTGTAGGTTTGCTTGTAGGTTTCATTTTCGTTTTTACAGGGGCATGGATGTTTTGCTTAAAGCGACAATATGTAACTTTTTGGGCAACCCGACAAAATTCATATCGAAATATGTGTTATTGATCTGTCATTCAAACTGAAATTAGTTGAGTTGCCATTGTTTTATAGCCTGAATGAGATGCATAACTAGTATTTTTCTCGCTTTTTAGTAGAGTACATATATATAGAATCTATTCAATATGTAATTTTATGTTTAAGATATTATGTACCCTATTCCTTATTTGAACTATAATACAACGAACATACGTTTAAAATGTTTTGTTAAAATGTTATAGACTAGCAGAACAGCCCAATTACTTTTGCTTTCACTTTCAAAAACGATTTTTCAAATGTTAATTTACCTGTAGGTCCTACATCACTTAGCGAAATACACGAACAAAGAAGCAGTCCAATAAATGCATATCGGATAGGGTTCATCATTTTGTGGGCTACTGATGGTAGATTCTGGCGTTGAACTCATTCATCGTCCTCGCGATTAGGAGCTTCACTGCAATTATGATTGCCCCTCCCAAAATATTTTTTTTTCCTGTGAGCTTGAGCCAATTACTTGTCAAATAATATTACAGTCACTTGTTGGTAGGTGAATATCGTTGTCATAGTTTATTTATCACAAAGGAATAGCCAGTCTAGACGAGGGTTCCCCAACTGGCGGGTTGCGGGCCGAATTTAACTGAGAGATGCATGATCATATACAAATGTAAGCAAGGTTTTAAATGATTATGTTTTATAAATGGAAAGACAGCCATAAGCCATAAACAAAACATTACGCTGTCTCAGAGTAATGCTTCTACATTAGAAGTTTGTGGAGGATATAGCGAAACAGTATCATCCTGTGGCTACATAACGAGACAATGTCATTTCCCCAAAAAATATTTCACAACATATTCGTTGTCTGTTCTTAACATATGTGTATGGACATTTTCATATCAGTAAATGAAGAGAGGTAATGTAGACTATTTTCAGAATGTAAATTTGCTATAGAAATATCAACCCAACAACTAATCCAACTCTTAAGACCGCAGTATTTGGAAAGACGATTCTTAGCCTCCAAAAAGCGCATGTAAAAGCTCAGGCACTCTGAAAGATATTCTGACACTGTTGAATAGTTCACTGCCTGTAAATACACTGTACCAGCCAGACCAACTTTAACGTCTTCACCCAGCTCTCCTACAAAATATGAAGAACAAATTGGTATTGTGTGCCAATGGATTTGTCCGTTATTATGGAGATGTTTTCAGCTGTTGTTTTTTACCAGACTGAGCCTAAGTTCTTTACACGTGTTGAATGAATGTGCGCATTTTGGGATTGTCAAATTTTTCGAGAGAGATGTTGGTCCTTGCAAAAACCATATCCTCAGCATTTAGGCTACGTTTTTACATCTATTTATATAGCACATGAAAATGGCTGTTAGAACTAGGTTACATTTTCTTTGAGAAAATGCCTATTATTCCCATATAAATGTTGATAAAAGACCATAAATAAGTGAAATATTTGTGGATAATGCACCCAATTATCAGCCTAAAGCATAGACTGTTGATGAGAATAATTCTTCTTTGGGCTTTATGTCGAACTACACTCAAAAATATGTACTGTAGCCACCAACTGTGTGGGATGAAAATAAAAGATCGCAAAATATCAAAATGTCGATATTGGAATACTCCTACTGACTACCCGAAAATCACTCATCAACATGCTTCTTGATTCATCTGTTAAAATCAATAATCAATGTCTGATCCCATTTGCTACACAGGCTCAGGAGCCCGGGAGGGCAGCAAATCTTCCGCTGTGAATTCCCAGATACGTTCCTGCGACAGCCACAATGATGTCCAATTTCTTTGATTTTCTTTTTACTTGAGCCGTACAGTTTATTGCAGTTGCAATGAACGCCACAAAATACACTTTCTTTGCATACAGCATGTCTGGATCTCTTGGTTGACAAATAGGCCTATTAACTCTGGACATTTGTGCATCCACTACCATTTCTTCAACTTCACTTCCTCTCTCAATTCTTTTGATTGCCTACGCGTAGGAGAGCCGATGGACTGCCCTAACTTTTGCCACCTCAAACTCCTTTACCCTTATGAGTCACTACACAAAGTCTGGGTCATGATCCCCCACCACAATTGCAACACGGCCGTTCTTCACTCTGATCTTCTGTGTACTCCACCCGTCTGCACACACTTAAAACATTGTCAAATCCTTTACAATTTTGACACTGTAATGGTTTGGGGACAAAAGTCATCACTGCGTATTACTCACCTCATATAACCCAACTTCACATGCGTAGGAAAGTGCTTATCATTAAAAAAAACAATAGGACAGACAAACTTTCTTCCTTTCACAATGCGGGTCAAACAACTGGCACTAAATACATCTGGGACTCCAGTTAACATCCCCATCACATCCCAAGAAGAAACAAATACTTGTCCGACTATCAACACTTATTTTTCATTCCATTCTTCCACACTACTATTGTCAGAATTCCTCTTTAATTCTTTATTTTTTTTTCAACGCCTGGCCCTATATGAGTTTCTGAGAATAAAAAAAAGTCCTTGTCATGTGCATGACTTTCTGTCACGCCCTGACCATAGAGAGCCCTTGGTTCTCTATGGTGTTTAGGTCAGAGCGTGACTAGGGGGGTGTTCTAGTCATTGTATTTCTATGTTGGTGAGTTGTATGGTTCCCAATTAAAGTCAGCTGGTAATCGTTGCCTCTAATTGGGGATCATATTTAGGTAGCCTTTTTCCCACCTGTGTTTTGTGGGATATTGTTTTTGTGTTGTGCATGTTGCACCACTGCTTTCACGTTTCGTTGTTGGTTTATAGTTTTTTTTAAGTTTCACTGAAAATAAACGATGTGGAACTCAACACACGCTGCGCCTTGGTCCACTCCTTATGACGTGCGTGATAGAATATCCCACCCCCACCAAAAGAGGACCAAGCAGCGTGTTCATGAGGTAAAGGAGTTTTGGACATGGGAGGAGGTCATGAGTGGATGCGAGACCCTTACTTGGCGGGAGTCGCAGAGGACTCTGGAAGGACAGCGACGACGCCGGGGACCGCGGCCACAGAAACCCCAAGATTTTTTTGGGGGGGGACACGAGGGGTGGTCGACTGAGCAGGGGGGAGTGCCAGAGCCCGCCTGGGAGTCGATGGAATAGTGTGAGGAAGGATACCGGAGAATGGGGTAAGCTAGGAGTTTGGAGGTGCGTGTCATCAGTCCAGTGAAACCTGTGCCGGCTTCACGCATCTGGCCTCAAGTGCGCCTCCCCAGTCCGGTACGGCCTGTGCCAGCAGCTCCCCGCACTCACCCTGAAGTGTGTGTCACCAGTCCAGTACCACCTGTGCCGGCTCCACGCACCAAGCCTCCAGTGCGCCTCCCCAGTCCGGTACGTCCTGTGCCAGCTCCCCACACTCGCCCTGAAGTGAGTGTCATCAGTCCAGTGCCACCTGTGCCGGCTCCCCGCACCAGGCCTCCAGTGCGCCTCCCCAGTCCGGTACCACCTGTGCCGGCTCCACGCACTAGGCCTCCAGTGCGCCTCTACAGCCCGGAACCTCCAGTGATGGTTCACAGTCCAGAGCTTCCAGCGACGGTTCACGGCCCGGAGCTTCCAGCGACGGTTCACGGCCCGGAGCTTCCAGCGACAGTCAACGGCCCGGAGCTTCCAGCGACGGTCAACGGCCTGGAGCTTCCAGCGACTGTCAACGGCCCGGAGCTTCCAGCGACGGTCCAGAGCTTACAGTGACGGTCCACGGCCCGGAGCTTCCTGCGCCGGTGCCATGGCCGGAGCCTTCTTCTGCGCCGGTGCCCAGTCCAGACACAGTGTCCAGTCACGCTCCATGGTCGGAGCCTTCCTCTGCGCCGGTGCCCAGTCCAGGCACGGCGTTCAGCCCGGCGCCATGGCCGGATCCGGGGTCTGGGCGGGGGCTACAACCCGCACCGGAGCCGCCACCAACACCAGGCACCTCCCCTACCCTCCCCATTTGTTTTCAGGTTTTGCGGCCGGAGTCCTCACCTTTGGGGGGGATACTGTCACGCCCTGACCATAGAGAGCCCTTGGTTCTCTATGGTGTTTAGGTCAGAGCGTGACTAGAGGGGTGTTCTAGTCATTGTATTTCTATGTTGGTGAGTTGTATGGTTCCCAATTAAAGGCAGCTGGTAATCGTTGCCTCTAATTGGGGATCATATTTAGGTAGCCTTTTTCCCACCTGTGTTTTGTGGCATATTGTTTTTGTGTTGTGCATGTTGCACCACTGCTTTCACGTTTCGTTGTTGGTTTATTTTTATTTTTTTTAAGTTTCACTGAAAATAAACGATGTGGAACTCAACACACGCTGCGCCTTGGTCCACTCCTTATGACGTACGTGACACTTTCAGCCCACGCGGTCTTGACCAATTACTCAAAACAAACAGGAGCCCCAAAAAATATTGACCTCAAGTTGCATTAAGCCTCAGCTTTTCTTGCCATTGAAGGCATTGTATGAACAGGGACCATTAAATTGATCTGCCAGTGCACCATAGAAATACTGGATTATGGTATATCTTAGAATGGACCTCTGCGGCAGGGGGAAGATGGGGATAATGGTAGTGAGGATGATTGTGGCAAACTGGACTAGGGTATTAATATGGAGGCTGTGGATAGTACCCTGTGGGATAGACAGGATCTTGTGGCTTCATGGTTGTTGGTTTGGGCATCGTTAGAGACTCTGTAGTTGGCATCGTGGTCTCTGTAGTTGGCATCGTGGTCTCAGAGAGAGTGTTGGTCAGGGATGGAGGAGGATATGGAAAAGGATAATGATGGTGAAGATGTTGGTGCATGAAGTAGGGATGCATGATCTCATGTAGGTAGACTGGATCCTTGCCTGCGTCCAGTATGAAAAAACATAGTTGAACATTCAGTTAAGCAGAAGCGGTGCTGTACTGAACGATTAGTTGAAATAAAACGGGGTTGGGTTGTGGGTTCTTTTTTTAAATGGTACATTGGCGATTGCATAATTTAATGTGCATCCCGCCACCTACTGTGCAGGAAGGAAACAGGATTCCCCAAAATTGAACAAAATACAACCCCCGTCGCAAAACATAAGAAATAAACTAAATCAAACAACTTTTTTGTTAAACAGATCTGATCACTACACAGGCTCAAGGTGAACCTGGAAGGGCGGGTCTTCCGGTGCCAGTACCCCTTGCAAGTCTTCAGATGTAAAATCCTTAAGTGCCAAAAACTTTTCTGCCGCAGCCACAATAATGTCCAGTTTCTTTTCTACACATCATTCTTCAATATACTCTGTCCGTCTGCACACACTTGAAACATGGCCAAACCCTTTACAATTCTTACAGTGCAATGGTTTGGGGACGAAAGCTCTTACGGCATATCTTACACAACCAAGCTTCATTCATCCATTCACCCAACGGGTCAGACGCCGGGCACTAACCACACCAGGAATTCTCTTCAGCTATTCAACCTGAACATCCATTGTCACCCCTGAGATGACTCCTTCGATGGGTGCTCTACTCCCAAGTTCAAAACACAAAACTCCTGTTGTCCGGATTCTTTTAAGACTCACTGCAATCTTCCTCTGTTCTTCAGAAATACAATGAATCAAAATAAGACCACTCTGTCACTCTGACAGATTTCACTTTTCCCAGCGCATACTTCACCATTTGACACCTACTGCTGTTCATTCAGAACATTCATCTGCACCAACTTTGCTCGACATACTGCTTGATTCAATCTCAGCATCCACTTTCGCTATCTTTTTCCTGAACCAGAACCTTAATCTGGGTTGTGGTTTGTGCACCCCTGCCCTTTAAATATGTCACTCATTGCTTCAAGCCACACCCCGACGCACCTACAGAATGGAGCAAACCTACGTACTTCAGTCTGTTCAAGAACATACAAGAAAGTTTGGGAGAAACGTGTCGTTCAGTACAAACCGTTCCGCAACGTAGCAAACGTTCAAGCAAACTGAACGCACCCCTAGGGTTTCATGGTCGTTGCGTCAGCAGTGGGAGGGATAGTCTCAGTGGTTGTGGTGGACTCTGTTGTTGACATAGTGTAGTCATTCTCTGGCTAATTGAATTCCGCTGGGACAATCATTCTCACCTGTTTTCTTAATGAATTGCCTTGGCACAGCTGGCATGCGTGGATAACGCGTTATCTAAATCGCGTGCAATTACACTGAAATTAATTCGTGTGTGACAGGGTGTGGGTTGTGGCTAGATGGTATACACTATGGTTTTAAAAAAGTTGCACGTTCAAGCCACGTCAGGGAGAATTTTTACGTTTTAGCTAACCTCAACCCTTTTCCTAACCTTAACCTAATTCTCCTAACCTGCTATGAAAAGTAAATTCTGCCCGTAGTTTTAGACCAGGGGTAGGCAACCCTGGTCCTGGAGTGCCACAGGCACTTCATGTTTTTGATTTAACCGATCTGGAAGATCAGGTGTGTTGAATTTAGGCAATTAATGAACTGATCAATTAGCTCAGTTGATCAGGTGTGGTGCCAAGTTGGAACAAAATCCTGTACCTGCAGCACTCCAGGAACAGGGTAACCTACCACTGCTGTATACCATCTAGTCAAAACTGTGCGACAGTCAACCAGGTAATTGGACACAAAGTATGACACTAAACCTGGTAAGCCTACTATGAAAACAATTTAAATGTAGCCTCACTAGTTTTGATGAAACGTTTCTACACCTGAAGCTACATGCAGGGAGGCTACTTTTCCCACAAATCAATTAATCAAACAAATGTTTTTATAAAGCCCTTTTTACATCAGCAGATGTCACAAAGTGCTATACAGAAACCCAGCCTAAAACCCCAAACAGCAAGCAATGCAGATGTAGAAGCATGGTGGCTAGGACTAAAACTCCCTAGAAAGACAGGAACTTAGGAAGAAACCTAGAGAGGAACCAGGCTCTGAGGGGTGGCCAGTCCTCTTCTGGCTGTGCCGGGTGGAGATTATAAGAGTACATGGCCATTAAGGCCAGATTGTTCTTCAAAATGTTCAAACGTTCATAGATGACCAGCAGGGTAGAATAATAATCAGTGGTTGCAACAGGTCAGTACCTGAGGAGTAAATGTCAGTTGGTTTTTCATAGCCGAGTATTCAGAGTTCGACACAGCAGGTGCGGTAGAGAGAGAGTCGAAAACAGCAGGTCCGGGACAATGTAGCATGTCCGGTGAACAGGTTAGAGTTCCATAGCCACAGGCAGAACAGTTGAAACTGCAGCAGCAGCACGACCAGGTGGACTGGGGACAGCCAGTCATCAGGCCAGGTAGTCCTGAGGCATGATCCTAGGGCTCAGGTTCTCAGAGAGGGAGAGAATTGGAGGGAGCATACTTAAATTCACACAGTACACCAGATAAGACAGGAGAAATACAACCGATATAACAGACTGACCCTAGCCCCCCGACACATAGACAATTGCAGCACAGATACTGGAGGCTGAGACGGGTGGGTCGGGGGACACTGTGGCACCGCCCCGTCCGACGGTACCCCCGGACAGGGCCAACCCAGCAAAATAATGTTCGTTTGTGAAGGTGCTATACAGACCCAATAAATCACAATTCAATCAAGTACAGGTTTAACGGAATGAATAACAGAGACAGAATGCGATATGGAATTGTATTAAATAGTTTGGGGTATGGCCTCGTCAGATGCTAATGACAGTTAGCATTTTGCTGGGCAGCTGGTATAAAACCCCCCGCCTGAGGGAAAGACGTTTCGATGACGGGCCTTAAGGGTAGTATAGCTGATGGTGATGGAGAAGTGGATGGTTGTCACAGCAAGTGAGAGAACATGGGTAAGTTGACATATAAACACATCCCAAGGTTTATACCCGTTGGTTGAGAGAGAAGAAAGTGATCATTGCAAAAATGAGCCCATAGGTTAAACAGCAAGCGTGCACACATGGCTAACAGGAAGAGGAGACGAACGAGATGCTATGCTGATGATACCTTTCTATTCAGTCTCACTATGTCCTGTATAATAGGAAAGAGTGAATTATGTTATGCTGCTTGATGAAGTTAAACGAGCATTCAAACCAGCCTTCCTGATTTAACTTGCATAAATTACATTACAACAATAATACACCTAACTTTTACCCACCCACCTGCTAGGACTAAGCATGCTATTGCTGTCTCTTATTTTGGAATGTGTAATGTCAGGCAATATGGTTAGATATTAGGTCCAGAAAGCCCCACGCAACCATTTCATCTCCAAGGTTACTGACAACATCAGCAAGTTGAGCTACAGGCTGTCTGAACAAGCACAACACTGCGGTGAGTGTATGAATTTGTTTAGGCATTTACATGACTGTGTGTGTGTGTGTGTGTGTGTGTGTGTGTGTGTGTGTGTGTGTGTGTGTGTGTGTGTGTGTGTGTAAATGTCTATCTCTGTGACCTCTGTCTTTTTCTGAAAAGGAAATAATGGAGGCTGAAGTTGCAGGTGCCCAAAGTCAAGGCTGGCATATGGACGGTGATGGTGATGTCACTACTCTGCCCAGTGAGGGAGAGGAGCAAGTGCGAGACACAGAGACAGGTGGAACAGTTTTTGATATCCTTCGATGTATAGTTCTGGGCTTAGTTTTAACTTTGATCAATTGAGTGGGTGAGATTATAGCAGGATGCATGAGATCAATGTCACTAATTGAAACCAAAGTCGCAAAAAGACATCGCTCACAATTTGTTTAAAAAAAAACAAAAAATGGCAACATATTTACACTGTGTATGAACGCTGTCTCATGTCATACTGAATTGGTTATGTTGCCTATTTGTCTATTTTTCAGATGAGTCTTCTAGGTTAGAGCAGGAACCCAATGACGTTGTTTTGCTCATGGATGACCATGTAAGAGAAATGTACAATTTAAGACAGGTCTTGTTTTTTTCTCCTTCTCTCCCTGACTACTTATGTTCTCTCCCTATGTGTTTTCTCTGTAGGGGCTGCAAGATGAATATGTACAATCTTTAGATTGTCCACCAACTCCCACTTCTGGTTTTCTGGGAGTTCTTAGATATAAGAGGGAGTCCCAGGACCAAGCACCAAACCCAAGGAACATCCTCTCAGAGGTACAACACCTTACCCACCTGTCCGCTACCACACCCTAGTCTCCATAATCTCTACAGAGTCCACTTTCTTAGTTCCATGTGTCAGCCAAGTACTAATGATCAGAATATGAGAGGTCACAAAGTATCGCCCCTCACACCCAGCTCTTCTATCTCAGAAGATGTTTTCCACTCAGGGATACAACTGGCATTGTGATGTTATGAATATAATGTTCAACCCATATGCAGTATGTCATAGAAATTGTGAATAGCACAACTGAGACATTTTTGGAGACAGTGTATAACTCTGTATTATTGTAAGTGATCCATTGTGTGATCCTCTTTGATCACACCCCCCTGTTGTCCTGCCCCAGCCTCTCAGGGACTCTCCAGTGATGTGTGAGTACTGTGGAGAGAAAGCAAGGCCTCCACTTGGACCAACATTTGCAGAGGACCCTGAGGTAAGGTTGAATGTCATGGACGGTAAAATGAAACGCCCTGCAACAAGCATCACCTAAATAGGGGATGGGGAATATTAGAGTGTGGAACAAAGCATGACATGATTTTTATGATATGCCCCTCCCCACACTCCATTTGCCCCTCCCCACACTCCATATGTCCCTCCCCACACTCCATTTGCCCCTCCCCACACTCCATATGCCCCTCCCCACACTCCATATGCCCCTGCCCACACTCCATATGTCCCTCCTCACACTCCATATGTCCCTCCCCACACTCCGTATGCCCCTCCCCACACTCCGTATGCCCCTCCCCACACTCCATTTGCCCCTCCCCACACTCTGTATGCATGCACACACACACCCTACCCTACTCTATTTCTCTCTTTCATGACCTATCTCATGCACATGCCCTCACACACACACAGATCTTCTGCTGTGCCCAGTACCAGCAGCTGTGTGACATGCTGGCCCATGAAAGGTGGCTTGCCCTGCAGAGACCTGATCAGGAGGATGACGCAACACTCCCACCTAACAATCAACCAACCAGAGAGGAGGAGGAGCTGCAGGCCCAGGCCCAGGACAGAGAGGAGCACAGGTATGAGGGGTCATGGATTAAAGGTCAAAATAAGGGACAAATGTGCGTCTGATTCTCTGTCTAGGAAACGGGTGACACTAAGGCAGCTTGCTGCCTGAACATGATTGGATCATTGGTTATCCTTACTAATGGATCATCTGCATCTGCTATTAGTTTCTTAGTGTCTGACTCTATGGTTCTCCATGCGTTGGGATTGGGAAGAATAGTCTGCAATCCCATAAATAATCAGGTGTGCTTGATTGAGCTTGCCTTGTGTGCCGGATGGGTGGAGTTTGAATTTAGGACGGAAATCCAGCACATCACTAGCAAACTCCACCTCTTCCTACTCAGAAAGCAGGAGCGAGAGCGACTCTACCAGGACACACAGTCAACCCTCCGATCTGCAGATGCCTGTGAGTACGCAACAGTTTATAAACACACATTTAAATATGAGTCTGTTTTCTGTGGAAATGGTCAATTAATCACTTTAAGTTCATTCAGGATGTTTATTTTATATATATTTTAAAATGAAGGAAAAAGGAAGGAGCTGCGGTTTCCTTTTTCCTTCATCCTGTTTCAACTGTTGCCATGCACCTGCAATAAGATTGCTCAGATGTGCGAGTGCCTTTTGAATTTTATAGATATTTTAAAAGCCATATATTTCCATTAAGTTTGAACTGATGGAGTTTTAATGGCATTGACCTGCTGTCCTGTTTCATAGACACACCCTTCTCTAGGACCATCAGCTACCAGCTGTCCACCTGTACAGCCAAAGAGGGACAGTGGACTGTTACACAACATCCTGGGATTGAGGAGGACCTGGAAAAAGAAAATAGAGACCCCCTTTATGACCATGAGTCATTTGAGTTTGGCATTTCTCCGCATCAGGTACAAATTACTTTTAACCTTTATTGCATTTACTTTGAACATAACAACATGATGGATGAGGCAGCAAGACAAGTGCAGAGATTCTAGTGTACAGGTTTGCATGAGGACAGTGCCATCATGTGGTCACCAGTAGAGATGCGTGGGTAAAATCCCTGAGGAAGCCAAGCCAGTAAAAAAGCCATATTACAACCTCTGTTGTGATAATTGTGTTTGCTCTATAACCCTTTCGTTCATACGTCACCGCGATATACAATAAGGCCGTGACAACAAAAAGACAAGTCACACAGCGACGTAATAAATGCAACTACACATACGTTTGTTTCATCACAAAACCAGAGAGCAACGTCTGTCCGGTGAAGTCCACAAAGCAAATGATGCATATGTTAGAAGTTCACCTAGGGGTCATGATTGGGGCTGTACAAATGTTTGATATATTAGAATAATTGATTATGCTTATGTTGTATTAATAGAAGGGGAGGGGTTATAAGACCCCTTTCTCCTTACATTTATATGGTCCTAGACTACAGATTAACAATATATATATTCATTATAAAGGTTTAGAATTGTTCCACAGTTGTTTTCTAGTTCTCTCTCTCTTATAAAGAGACCCCTCTGAGAAATGTGTGACTGAGACAGAGCTCTGCAGGGGAGTGTAGGAGATAAGACTAGTCAGACATTCCTCAATAAATCAACTTTGGGGAGTGGATATTTACTGCTAAGCTGTTAGATAACACTAAAAGCCTTGTTTATATAGCTTTGTAGGCATGGTTTTGGTCTCAGGAGTAAAAGGTAATGGCGTAGGCAGTGACATCACTAAAGGCTGGACTTCGGGTTTCATAAAAAAAACATGGGACCTTTTCTTTGATGCAGAACTTACTCGGAAACATGCGTGCTATGTTCCTGACTGTCAACTTCTGTCTGCAATTGCATTAAAAGTTTTTGAATGATTTAATTAAAGATATTGTCATAATGCTAATTTCACCAATGAACCAATGATTGACAAGGAAACAGGAACGAACCCTAACACATACAAACAGTTATCACCTGAAGCATGGTCAAGCAAGTTAATGTTTGACAGTTTACTAAACAACTACTGATTTAAAACCACGGAGTTACCGCAAGTCAGTACAAAGACAACAGACACTGCCTCCGCTTTTCCAGCACCCTTTCAACTTAAACATTTAAAGGCCATCAAATCAACAAGGCTATATATGGTTTGTTTAATAATACATACAAAAAAAATTAAATTAACATACCAAAAACAGTTTAGTCCAATCAATGTTTCTAAATATCATCTGGCTGACCATTGTACTGATTTCTCTGTGTGTGTGTGTGTACACGCTCGCGCAAGTGAAACAAACATGTTGACTCACCCTACTCGTAGACTAGTTGAATGCCAATACCCTGATCCTCCTCTCTTTCATGTTGTCAAAACGGTCTATGGGTCTGTCATACAGTACACGTTTAGTTTTAGGCTACCTAGCTAAAATGCTTGCTAGCCTGACTGCCTTGGATGGGCAACAATGAACCACTAAGTTAGCTAGGTAGCTAGTTAACGTGAGCCTACTAGGCTACATATTGAGCTTCAATAGTCTCAGTCCAGAGGCACAACATATTCATTTATGGTTAGATCAGAATCACTGTCAAAATCATTGCCCTGGACACAGAATTAGGTCAAAACCACAAGTCCAAATCCCCATCTCCATCCATGGCTTAGGAAAGAGCTGGTTTAGCAAGCTACCTACTGCAGGACGTCAACACTAGCAGACCAGAAACTGACACTTTTGTCTGAAAATTACATTTTGCAAAGGAAGTGATTTGATTGGTCTGAAGCCAAATCCAAACTGGCCTCCCTTGCGGGCGTTTTGTTACATCAGGACAGCCCACAGTTGAGCTCAGCTCAATGCTTATTAGCTAATTATTTCATGTTTTTTTTTTATCGAGGGAGGCCAAATGCTTGTTGGCAATGAATCAAATGGTACAGTGGCAACATGTTACACTCTTTAGGTCCAGACAGTATCAGATACATGGTTACCCATACTAAGACAGAGGGGCCGCTGTTTCTTTCACTGATGATTTCTCTGGTGAGATTCAGCCACTTGCGAATTGACTGAAAATGATGATCAATTATGGTCAAATATTTTGGGGAAGACTTGCTTCCCTTGGCATCAATGACTACACGCCACTGGTGGTCACACCTGAAAATACTTATGAATACAGGTTATTTTAACTGATTTGTATATGGATTGCGTTGGCAGGATGGGGCACAATTTCTGGAGAAGTATTATGCCTGTGGGAGCAAGTTTCTCACAGTCTTCCCAGATGGTTCTGCCCAGGTTTTGTATCCTTTCACAACATAAGTAAACTCATTGTTGGAGATTGTAACTCTATGATCATGTAATTTTATATCGTCCATCCTTATCATAATGCCAAACAGCTATCCCTCTGGCTTCTTGGCCCTGGTCATAATCTCTGATGGAAGAGAAAGGGTATGCATTGTACACGATGACCACTCCATTGGGCAGCCAATCAGGGCCCTGTTCCAATCTGATGGCAGGGCCACATGTTACCATGGCAACGGTAATGTCTGGTAAGACAGGGACACTCTTTGTGATTAGTAATTTGTAATAAAAGATGTGCACTTATTCAGGGAAATGTCTTGTCCGTAACGTCAGTGTCTGTCCCAGGCTGAGCTTGGATGCGTCAGGAGGTCAGTGTCTGAATGATGCGGGGGCCAGGATCAGAAGGTGGAGTTGGAGAGGCCACAGCCAGACGCCCACCCCCCTGCGGCCGGTCTTCCTGTCTTTAAACCGCAGCCTGGGGGTGAGGGTTCTGGGACAGGAAGACATGTTTGTGTCCTTCCTTTCTGCTGGCCAACGGGCCAAGTTCAGTGTGGGGGCCTGTTTGCAGGTAAGCATATGTTAACTCACACTGACAAATGTACTCATTCATATACACCTGTCCACACCAACACATATCCTCTTAGATGTATTTGGGGGACTTTGAGCGGTTCTGGACCGGTTCTGACTGACATTTTTGTGTACAAAATGCCCTGTGAACATTGTAGGGTCCCGTGTCTTATAGTGCAAGAATGCCCCACCTCTCTGCTCTCCTCTCCACCAGGGCTGACTTGAAATGTCAGGTTTCAGGCCCGACATTTGCATAGGCATTTTCTGGCCTTTCGAGACAAAGGAACGATTTCCTGTGTCTGTGAAACTCACAGCTGGGCTTGCAATAGAGTGTATGGAACTGTGGAATATAGTGGATGCAACAATACTAGTTCCATCTCGCTGTGATATTTTCAGCCAGATTTAGCTCTCAACACGAAAAAATACGAAATAATTTATTAGAATTGAACTAAGATCCCTTTCTCTTAGTAACAGATGGAGGAAATCACTGAGTCCTTAAAGCTGAAGTTGTACTGATTCAGCAAACATTTGAATGGTGTCTCTGCATCGCTCAGTGGACATTTAGGAGAAACTGATCTGTTGGCAGTTATGTCAAAGATAGAACAAACAGCCAGATTTTTCACTGAATGTAAAAGTCTGAAGCATCCGGTTGGAATTTCCACTCACCACCAAATATGGTGATGAGAGGAAGCCCAGTGGCCGGCAGTGGGATGGAGTGAGATGGATTTTGTCCAACATTATGCAATTGTTATCGTTGATGAAAATGTTGATCTCAATTCAGTTTTCTGTTCCAAAACCTAGAATCTGTTTGTAACAGTTTTGCAGACTTTACCCGTTGCCAAAGTTTCAAAAAAATTGTGTTAAGGAGTGCAAGGGCGAATTGCGTTATTGCACAAGCTCACTTCAGAGTAGGTGTTCTCTAATGGAAATATGCAAATACATGCTATAATGCACCAATGGGATCTCTCTAGATCATGCTTGGCTCTGCCCACTTCCTTTCTTGTTCAGCCCACCATGATTAATTTTCTCCCACTGTGGTTTATCTTGGGTTAGTTATAACATGTATTTGGTTATATGAAATAGTGCCAATATTGTACTGACCATATTTAATTTACAGTTATGTGAAATCTTAAGTCATTTATAATTTGATTATTACTATATTTAAAAGCATGTCAGTCATTTCAAGTGCTATTGCCCCACTTTTGTTGAATAGGGAAAAAAATATGATTTTTCATAATATTTGTACTTGAGCTTGTGTCCTCAATTGTGATTACATCTCAGCAATTTATAACTAGTTTGCACCAGAAAGGTGAGTGTCTATTTAAGCGGAAATCAACATTTTGCCAAATTATTCAACTAGAAACCTTATAAAATCCTTTTTACAAATTATTATTCTTAACAGCCAGTGGCTCGGGGGATGATTCAGGCTCCAGGTCCAGCCATATCCAAGGAGGAGTTTATTCTGTTGGCTGGACGGATAAGGGTCCATCAGGTCATTAGGCATCTCCACCACTGCCTGCGCTGCCCCTCCAACCCAAGGCCTCTGAGGGCTGGACTAGCCCCCTGCCTCCTCTCTCTGGCCAAAAGGTTACTGGACTTGAGTTGCTCTCTTCAGCTTGAGGAGAGTGAGAGGGCCTTTGTCCACAGGTGTCTCCAGGAATAGCTGTGATCTCTATACCAAAGCATCATTATGTGGAAACATTGAAGATTTCAGCTCATTATGACACCACACAGATTTGACCATAGAGATCCTATTAAATTCATTCCTAATTATATGGATTTGACTTACATCACAGCCTACAGTGCCTTCAGAAAGTTTTCACACCCCTTAACTTTTTCCACATTTTGTTGTGTTATACGGTTGGGCAAAACAAATTTTCAACTATTTCACAAAATACTCTTTCAAAGTGGAAGAAAAATTCTAACATTTGTATAAAAAAAGATATTATTAGATAAGTATTCAAACCCCTGAGTCAATACAGGTTAGAATCACCTTTGACAGTGACTACAGCTGTGAGTCTTTCTGGGTAAGTCTCTAAGATCTTTGCACGCCTGGATTGTACAATATTTGCAATTTACTTGATTTTTTTATTCTTCAACCTCAAGTTGGTTGTTGATCATTGCTGTACAGCCATTTTCATGTCTTGCCATAGATTTTCAAGCTGATTTAAAGTCAAAACTGTATCTAGGCCACTCAGGAACATTCAATGTCATCTTGGTAAGCAACTCCAGTGTATATTTGGCCTTGTGTTTTAGGTTATTGTGCTGCTGAAATTTGTCTCCCAGTGTCTGTTGGGAGGCAGACTGAACCAGGTTTTCCTCTAGGATTTTGTCTGTGTTTAGCTCTATTTTGTTTCTTTTTAACCTAAACAACTCCCAAGTCCTTTCGATGACAAGCATACTCATAACATGATGCAGCCACCACCATGCTTGAAAATATGAAGAGTGGTACTTAGTGATGTGTTGTGTTGGATTTGCCCCAAACATAATGCTTTGTATTCAGGATATGAAGTTAATTTCTTTGCCAACATTTTAGCAGTTTTACTTTAGTGCCTTATTGCAAACAGGATGCATGTTTTGGAATATTTGTAATCGGTACAGGCTTCCTTTTCATTCTGTCATTTAGGTTAGTGTTGTGGAATATCTTCAATGTTGTTGATCCATTCTCAGTTTTCTCCTATCACAGCCTTTCAACTCTGTAACTGTTTTAAACTCACCATTGGCCTCATCCTGAAATCCCTGAGCAGTTTCCTTCCTTTCCGTCAACTGAGTTAGGAAGGACACCTGTATTTTTGTGGTGACTGTGTGTATTGATATACCATCCAAAGTGTAATTAATAACTTCACCATGCTCAAAGTGATATTCATTGTCTGCTTTTTTAAAATATTTTTTATCTACCAATAGGTGACCTTCTTTGTGAGGCATTGTAAAACCTCCCTGGTTTTTGTGGTTGAATTTGTGTTTGAAATTCACTGCTTGACTGAGGGACCTTACAGATAATTCTGTGTGGGGTCTAGAGAAGAAGCAGTCATTCAAAAATCATGTTAAACACTATTATTTCACACAGAGTCCATGCAACTTATTATGTGACTTGTTGAGCAAATTTTCACACCTGAACTTATTTAGGCTTGCCATAACAAAGGGGTTGAATACTTATTGACTCAAGACATTTCAGCTTTTCATTTTTAATTAATGATAAATGTAAATCAAATACGTAATTCCACTTTGACATGATGGGGTATTGTGTGTAGGCCGGTGACACAAAATCTCAAGTTAATCCATTTTAAATTCCGCCTGTAACACAACACAAACGTGGAAAATGTCCAGGGTGTGAATACTTTCTGAAGGCACTGTACTTGTACAAACTTCCATCCCATTATGACATCACACAACACCCCCATTGTCCTTATTAAATGATTAGCTCATTATGACCTGACACAGCACCACTTGCATCATGTCACATGCAGTGAACACTCAGCTCATTGTGACATCATAGTGCCATAAGACTGTGCCTACCATGTAATACTGACTGTAATATTAACTTTTTTTATTACAGTTGTGTCTGATACTTTTGAGACATCTGCAATGCATAACTGTGAAAAGCTTGATTTAATTTTAAACATGAAATGAATTATGTGAAACTACTCAAGTGTCACAATAACTGAACTTAATTTCAATATTCATTTCTGACTTTCAATAGATATTTATTTTATATGATTTTAATAATTTTTTTCTAGATTCATCAGTGTGTATCAAATGTACTACATCTAATAATGTTATTTGTAGCAACATACAATAAACAACACAGAAGATTGGTGGAACCTTAATTGGGGAGGACTGGCTCGTGGTAATGGCAGCCATCGTTATGAGCCGTCCTCCCCTCAGCAGCTTCCTGTGATAAACACCTATGAGCAGGGTCAATAGTAAAGTAGTCTTGAATTGTGCCATGTGTCAATCGTTGTAAAAGTGGAGGCTGCTGAGGGAAGGATGGCTTATAATAATGCCTGGAACGGCGCAAATGGAATGCCATCAAACAAATGCAAACCATGTGTTTCATGTATTTGATACCATTCTGCTCCAGCCATTACCGCAAGCCTGTTCTTCCCAATTAAGGTGTCACCAACCTCCTGTGGTTGTAACACTGATAGCAGGGCTAGTAGGTTGTACTATGTCTTTCACTGTGGATTAAAGAGTCTGGTGTAATCCAAGAGGGGAGGGTCCCTGCATTAAGAGACTCAACCAGAACTGTTCCCGTCCAGATGAAACTCTGCTTAAGCTCTTGCTAAACCCCTTAATCATTTAACCTAATTGGAAGATTTGCTCTTGTAGACATGTTTCTCATTACGAGTAAAGGTAGCATTTTAGACGGTTATGATTGCAATATAATTTAGGCAGCAATATACTGCTACTAAGTGGCATGTCAAGAAATGGTGGTACACTGAACAAAAATATAAACGCAACATGTAAAGTGTTGGTCCCATGTTTCGTGAGCTGATATACAGTACTGTGCAAAAGTTTAGGCAGGTGTGAAAAAATGCTGTAAAGTAACAATGCTTTCAAAAATGGACATGTTAAAATATTATATTTATCAATTAACTAAATGCAAAGTGAGCGAGCAGAAGAAGAACATCTCATCCATATTTGGTGTGACCACCCTTTGCCTTCAAAACAGCATCAATTCTTCTAGGTACACTTGCACAAAGTCTGGGATTTTGTAGGCATATAGTCAGGTGTATGATTAAACAATTATACCAAACAGGTCCTAATTATCATCAATTCAATATGTAGGTTGAAACACAATCATTAACTGAAACAGAAACAGCTGTGTAGGAGGAATAAAACTGGGTGAGGAACAGCCACTCAGCCAACAAGGTGAGGTTGCTGAAGACAGTTTACTGTCAAAAGTCATACAACATGGCAAGACTGAGCACAGCAACAAGACACAGATGTGCTGTCCAAGCTCTTACATTTACATTTGACATTTTAGTCATTTAGCAGACGCTCTTATCCAGAGCGACTTACAGTAATGAATACATACATTTCATATATTTCATTTTATGCATTTTTTTTTTTGTACTGGCCCCCCGTGGGAATACGAACCCACAACCCTGGCATTGCACACACCATGCTGGCATTGCAAACACCATGCTCTACCTACTGAGCCACAGGGAAGGCTCTTTTGAAGAAGCACAAAGAAACGGGCAACGTTGAGGACCGTAGACGCAGTGGTCGGCCAAGGACACTTACTGCAGCAGATGAAAGACACATCATGCTTACTTCCCTTCGCAATCGGAAGATGTCCAGCAATGCCATCAGCTCAGAATTGGCAGAAAACAGTGGGACCCTGGTAATACCCATCTACTGTCTGGAGAAGTCTGGTCAGAAGTGGCCTTCATGGAAGACTTGCGGCCAAAAAGCCATACCTCCGACTTGGAAACAAGGCCAAGCGACTCAACTATGCACGAAAATACAGGAACTGGTGTGTAGAAAAATGGCAGCAGGTGCTCTGGACTGATGATTCAAAATGTGAAATATTTTGCTGGAGCAGAAGGCAGTTTGTTCGCCGAAGGGCTGGAGAGCGGTACACGAATGAGTGTCTGCAGGCAACAGTGAAGCATGGTGGAGGTTCCTTGCAAGTTTGAGGCTGCATTTCTGAAAATGGAGTTGGGGATTTGGTCAGAATTAATGGTCTCCTCAATGCTGAGAAGTACAGGCAGATAATTATCCATCGTGCAATACCATCAGTATTCTGCAGCATGACAACAACCCCAAACATACAGCGAAAGTCATTAAGAACTATCTTCAGCATAAAGAAGATCAAGGAGTCCTGGAAGTGATGGTATGGCCCCCACAGAGCCCTGATCTGAACATCATTGAGTCTGTCTGGGATTACATGAAGAGAGAGAAGCACCTGAGGCTGCCTAAATCCACAGAAAAACCGTGGTTAATTCTCCAAGATGTTAAGGCCAACCTACTTGCCGAGTTCCTTCAAAAACTTTGTACCTAGAAGAATTGACATTGTTTTGAAGGCAAAGGGTTGATTTGATGTAGATTTTTCTTCTGTTCAGTCACTTTGCATTTTGTTAATTGATAAATATAAACTATTAACATGTGTATTTTTGACAGCATTTTTACTTTACAGCATTTTTTCACACCTGCCTAAAACTTTTGCATAGTACTGTAAAAGATAGCAGAAATTATCCATACGCACAAAAACGTATTTCTCTCATATGATATGCACAAATTTGCTTACAACCTGGTTAGTGAACATTTCTCGCTTGCCAAGATAATCCATCCACCTGACAGGTGTGGCATATACAGTGCATTCGGAAAGTATTCAGACCTCTTGACTTTTAACACATTTTGTTCCGTATCAGTCTTATTCTAAAATTGATTAAATAACAATTTTCCCTCATCAATCTATAACACAATACCCCATAATGACAAAAATCTGAAATACCTCATTTACTTAAGTATTCAGATCCTTTGCTGAGACTCAATTGAGTTTAGGTGCATCCTGTTCCCATTGATCATCCTTGAGATGTTTCTACAACTTGATTGGAGTCTACCTGTGGTAAATTCAATTGATTGGACATAATTTGGACAGGCACACGCCTGTCTATATAAGGAGCAAAAACCAAGCCATGAGGTTGAAGGAATTGTCCGTAGAGTTCCGAGACAGGATTGTCTGCAGCATTGAAGGTCCCCAAGAACACAGTAAGCACCAAGACTCTTCTTAGAGCTGGGCAATCGGGGGAGAAGGGCCTTGGTCAGGGAGGTGACCATGAACCCAATGGTCATTCTGACAGAGCTCCAGAGTTTCTCTGTGGGAAACCATCTCTGCAGCACTCCACCAATCAGGCCTTTTATGGTAGAGTGGCCGGGCGGAAGCCACTCCACAGTAAAAGGCACATGACAGCCCGCTAGGAGTTTGCCAAAAGGCACCTAAATGACTCTCAGTCCATGAGAAATAAGATTCTCTGGTCTGATGAAACCAAGATTGAACTCTTAGGCCTGAATGCAGAGCGTCACGTCTGTAGGAAACCTAGCACCATCCCTACGGTGAAGCATGGTGATGGCATCATCAAGCTGTGGGAATGTTTTCAACGGCAGGGACTGGAAGACTAGTCGGAAAGGAGGGAAAGATGAACGGAGAAAAGTACAGAGAGATCCTTGATGAAAACCTGCTACAGAATGCTCAGGTTTTCAGACTAGGGCAAAGGTTCACCTTCCAACAGGACAACGACCCTAAGCACACAGCCAAGACAACGGAGGAGTGGCTTCGGGACAAGTCTCTAAATGTCCTTGAGTGGCTCAGCCAGAGCCCAGACTTGAACCCGATCAAACATCTCTGGAGAGACCTGAAAATAGATATGCAGAGACGGTCCCCATCCAACCTGACCGAAACTCCCCAAATACAGGTGTGCCAAGCTTGTAGCATCATACCCAAGAACACTTGAGGCTGTAATCGCTGCCAAAGGTGCTTCAACAAAGTACTTAGTAAAGGGTCTGAATACTTATGAAAATGTGGTATTTCAGTTTTATGATATATTTTTTATGTTGCAAAAAATGTCTAAAAACCTGTTTTTGCTTTGTCATTATGGGGTATTATATGTAGATATTATATGTAGATTGATGAGAAGAAAAGAAAATCAATTTTAGAATAAGGCTGTAACGTAACAAAATGTGGAAAAAGTGAAGGGGTCTGAGTACTTTTCAAATGCACTGTAAAGAAGCTGATTAAACAGAATAAGCATTACACAGGTGCACCTTGTGCTGGGGAGAATAAAAAGACACTCAAATGTGCCTTTTTCGTACACAACACAATGCCTCAGATGTCTCTAGTTTGAGGGAGCATGCAATTGGCATGCTGACTGCAGGAATGTCCACCTGAGCTGCTGCCAGAGAATTGAATGTTCATTTCCTCTACCATAAGCCGCCTCCAACGTCATTTTAGATAATTTGGCAGTATGTCCAACCGGTCTCACAACGGTAGACCACAAGTATGGCGTCATGTGGGTGAGCGATTTGCTGATGTCAACGTTGTGAACAGAGTGCCCCATGGTGGGGTTATGGTTGGGCAGGCATAAGGTACGGACAACGAACAAAATTGCGTTTTATGAATGGCAATTTGAATGCACAGAGATACCATGACGAGATCCTGAGGCCCATTTTCGTGCCATTCATCTGCCGTCATCACCTCATGTTTCAGCATGATAATGCACGGCCCCATGTCGCAAGGATCTGTACACAATTCCTGGAAGCTGAAAATGTCCCAATTCTTCCATTGCCTTCATACTCACCAGACGTGTCACCCAATGAGTACGTTTGGGATGCTCTGGATTGACGTGTATGACAGCGTGTTCCCGCCAATATCCAGCACTTCGCACAACATTCCACAGGCCACAATCAACAGCCTGATCAACTCTATACGAAGGAGATGTGTCGCACTGCATGAGGCAAATGGTGGTCACACCAGATACTGACTGGTTTTCTGATCCTGATTTTTCTTTAAGGTATCTGACCAACAGATATGTATTCCCAGTCATGTGAAATCTATAGATTAGGTCCTAATGAATTTATTTCAATTGACTGATTTCCTTATATGAAGTGTAACTCAGTAAAATCTTTGAAATTGTTGCATGTTGCGTTTATATTTTTGTTCAGTGTGAAGAAGAATGATGGGAAGGGGCATCTTTCCAACACACTTAGTTATTTCATTTTGACTATTTACATTGTTAATAGCTGAACAGTACAGAAGCTTCAGTTGTGGAACACTAATGTAATTCTCTCATTAAAGGGATTTGTTAAGTGTGGCTTTCCACGCATTTCTAGGAATTTACTCCTGACGTCTCTGCCTAAAGCCAGGTGTACACTACAGGACTTTGACCAGGATTTAGCTGCTCAGACAAGTTTTTGAGATTCGAGACAAATTCCCATGTGGTTCAAAGATGCAATCTGAAGATCTCTAGGTCCTTGGGATAGAGTATAATTACTGCTGCCAGAGTTTTTCCTGGTCAAGTCACATGGCCAGGAAGCATCCAGGAGCCCGAACTGAAAGTATTACTGCAAAGATTATTCCAGCCATTTCAACTGTCAGTGATTAGCTAGGAAATCATTTTATTAGATGGTATTGGAACATTGCCAATGGTGTGCTAATAGTAGGCTATTCCACAAACAGGCCTGGCAAAGCACTGTATTAGATTTTTAGATTAGAAATCATTAATTTCATGCTTTATTGTAAGATTAGAATAATTTTATTTTATATAGTGACGCACTGCATTCTGCAAAAGTATGGGGACACCTGCTCATCATATATCTCATTCCAAAATAATGGGCATTAATATGGTTGGTCCCCCCTTTTCTGCTATAACTGCCTCCACTCTTCTGAGAAGGCTTTCTACTAGATGTTAAAACAATGCTTTGGAGACTTGCTTCCATTCAGAGCATTAGTGAGGTCGGGCACCAATGTTGGGCGATTAGGCCTGGCTTGCAGTCTGCGTTCCAATTCATTGCAAAGGTGTTCAATGGGGTTGAGGTGAGGGCTCTGTGAAGGCCAGTCAATTTCTTCCACACCGATCTCAACAAACCATTTTTCTGTATGGACCTCGCTTCATGCACGGGGGCATTGTCATGCTGAAACAGGAAAAGGACTTCCCCAAACTGTTGCCACAAAGTTGGAAGCACAGAATCATCTAGAATGTCATTATTAACTGACTTGTTGGAAAGGTGGCATCCTATGACGGTGCAACGTTGAAAGTCACTGAGCTCTTCAGTAAGGCCATTCTACTGCCAATGTTTGTCTGTGGAGATTGCATGGCTGTGTGCTCAATTTTATACACCTGTCAGTAACGGGTTTGGCTGAAATAGCCGATCCACTAATTTGAAGGGGTATCCACATACTTTTGTATATATAGTGTATGTACATATAACTAGGAATAAAGTGACTAGACAACAGGAAAGATACACAGTAGTTACAGTGTATGAGATGAGTCAAAAAAGTTTGTATATACTTTTATACACTACTGTTCAAAAGTTTGGGGTCACTTAAAAATGTCCTTGTTTTTGAAAGAAAAGCACTTTTTTTGGTCCATTAAAATAACATCAAATTGATCAGAAATACAGTGTAGACATTGTTAATGTTGTAAATGACTGTTGTAGCTGGAAATAGCTGATTTTTAATGGAACATATGGAATATACAATAGTCATTTACAACATTAATGTCAACATTGTGTTTCTGATCAATTTGATGTTATTTTAATGGACAAAAAAATTTGCTTTTCTTTCAAAAACAAGGACATTTCTAAGTGACCCCAAACTTTTGAACGGTAGTTTATATGGTGTACCTTCAATATAACTTCTATCCATTGTAGTCCTCCATAAGTAGTGAAGGGTGCAAATTCTAAATCAATACATTTCCAATACACTTTACATCTGCTAAGTTATCAGTCTCCTGCATTTACATAGGTCTTTAGGATGAAAACTAGGATCCTGTTTCTTACAAAAATGTATCCCCTCCTGGATTTATCTGTGCACGTAACCTTTGAAAAACAGCTGGTGTGGTTTTTCTCTTGATCTTATCCGCCTAGTCACTTTAGAAAATAATTTACTTATCGTCATACCAACAACCGAAATCAGTTAACCTTGTCCTCGCTCAAGCAGACCGAGCTCACCCAACTCTTTCACCATTGGACAGACATTTTATTAAATGTCCAGCTATGCAAAGAAATATACAAATTACAATAATTCTGAAATGCTATTTTAAATGTTATTCAAATGCTCATGATCAGATGATGTAAGACATTTCCGTGTAGTACACTAACAATGGTTATACTATAAATAATGGCTCAAAAGCAAAACGTCATGACTATATGAGGCATGTGAGTTTAGTTTGGGGAAGCTAATTTTCACCATAAAAATGCACCTTTATAATAAAGCATTCCATGCATCATCGCATTTGCACTTATGCAAGCCTACCATTCTTAATGTGATGAGTAGATTGGATTGTCATAATTTAGGCTAATAATATAACTCAATCCCTGTTGGATGTAATGCTGAGCATGTATAGCGTACAGTAGGCCTAGGCCAGGGCAACTGGCGGCCCTCGGAATAGTAGAATACACAAGGAGCAATTTCAAAATTTGGTTTTACATCAATATATTTTTTTGGGGGGGTTGCTAAATTAGTTTAGCGGTCAGCTATCTAGACTTGTTATCATGGTCAAATTACCAGCCACCATTGATTTTGTTAGTCTCATTCATATATTAAACTGCAAACATTTCTCTCCACCCTATGGCAAAAAATATATATTATTGCATGAAATTAGTTCAATTGCTCAATCTTCTCTGCCCCATGGCAAAATGTGTAGAATTGGAGGAAATTAACTCTAAAACGTTTTATATATTTACTCACACCGCTGTCAAGATAGGGTCCACTAGCTCAATTAAGTTGATAATTGTTATAGTAAAAGTCAGATTAGTCTTTTCATTGTTTTCTCCTGACAGCAATAAACGGTTTACTTTCCAAACTAGGTTTTCTTGTGATTGTATTTTGAAATGTTTTGAAATGCCTGGCTGGGCCTTTGCTTTTCAATGACAGCCACAACTAAACAATCACGCATTTGGTATTTGCCGTGTGCTGCCTTTCCTTCCAACTGGAGGAAATGCTTATGACCCACTGTGGGCAAATCATACTTTAGTAGCCCATTTTAAATGATTTTATTTATTTCTGTATAGAGAGGAATAGATTAATCAGGCTATATCATTTTGGCCTTATGGAAACGCCGCCTATGGTCATGCCTAACTCACATGGATGGATGTGTGGCTAATTAAAGACCTGTGATCTGGAAGGGGGGGAAATCTATATTAATCTCTAATATCTGACCCTCCACATCAATATTGTTGCGCTTAAATTGATCCATGTGAGCATAAGAGACAAAACTGAATGTTTATTGCAACAAGATGAACGATCTGCAGTAGTAATAGTACAACAAAATGGCTGTTGCGGGTTGCCGTAGATCCCAAGCTAGCATCAGGGGCGGGGCGTCTAAGGGGCGTGGTGAGGAGCAATGGGGACATCCAGTCTGAGCTAGCAGTCTTCCTGCCTTCAGCGCAGACCTTCATTAACATCACCTCACAGTCCATTGAGAAACCCACCTCAAACCTGCAGAGGAAAAAGAGACAAAAGTGAGCACATCAAGCGCATCCAAAAGTCCTTGAAGTTCTGTCAAAAAATGACACCCTAACTTTTGATGTAAGGTTGAGTAGGTTCAGTATTCCTAAACTGACAACTACGGTCATGTGAATAGAACATTTAAGTGCACAAACACCATACCACACAGTAAATTAGTCTGAGATATTGTGTGTGTGTGTGTGTGTGTGTGTGTGTGTGAGGTGGTGGTTCTTTCCACTGTGCAGACTGAGGTGGATAGAAGACATGGAGGGTTCTGTACGTGGAGGGGTCTTTGGCTCCATCCGGGGGATGAGACAGGGTTAGGAGCGGTGGTGGGGGAGTGTGTCCATGGGTACATTCATCTTCATCTCGTTCTCCAGGATCTGGACCAGCTGCTGCATAGAGGGCAGGTGACCCGACTCCAGCTTGGACCACACTGGCACATCTGCCCAGGTAGGTACAGACAAATCAACTCTTCGCACTCTTTTCTGTGTGATGTTTTACAATGATGCAAGGTCCGTGGAGGATTTGTGCATATTCATGCAAACAAGTAATGTGGCAAAGTGAGCCTTACCGTTTAACGTGATTTCAAACGCTCCTGTTGACATACACTGGTTTTCAATCATGTTGCTGAAGAAGAACACCATCATGCAGGCATAAATCTGAAAGACACAGAATATCAATCGATGAGTGTTTGGCCATGGATTCCATCCTCTCTGGGGCATGTCTAACATGACACATAGATAAATGATATCTACACATCAGGATTTGAGATTAATGGGGCAAAGTTCATTGGTTGTCAATTCAATACTTTGAGTTAGAAAGTTTGTATATAAAAGTATAGATAGCAATCTGAAATTGTTCCATAGCCTTATGTCTGTGTACCCCAGCTCAAGGATAAAACAGCAACATGTTATAGCGGTAATCAGAGGAACACGCAAGAGCAATGTAGTGGTCCTGTGTTACTGCTTACATAACCCAAGTACATTCTTATTTGCCCACAGTGTGTTTTGCATATACTGTAAGCAGCAAAAGTATTGGGACAGTGACACATTTTGTTGTTTCGGCTCTGTACTCCAGCGCTTTAGATTTGAAATTATACAATGACAATGGGGTTAAAGCTTTCATTTGAGGGTATTTTCATCCATATCAGGAGAACCCCCCCCCCCCCCCCCCCCCCCCCCCCCCCATTTTAGGGGACCAAAGGTATTGGGTAAAATTCACTTGTGTATTAAAGTAGTAAAAAGGTAATTATTTTCATTTACATTTAAGTCATTTAGCAGACGCTCTTATCCAGAGCGACTTACAAATTGGTGCATTCACCTTATTTTCGTCCCATATTCCTAGAACGCAATGATTACATCAAGGTTGTTATTCTACAAACGTGTTAGATACATTTGCTGTTTGTTTTGGTTGTGTTTCAGATGATTTTGTGCCCAATAGAAATGAATGGAAAATAATGTGTCATTTTGGAGTCCATTTTATTGTAAATAAGAATAGCATGTTTTCAAAACACTTCTACATTAATGTCGATGCTACCATGATTACAGATAATCCTAAATGAATCGTGAATAATGAGTGAGAAAGTTAATCAGAAATATCATACCACCCCATCCCAATAAGTGCTACCCCCCTGGTGAGAGGTTAGCATGTCTTGGGGGAATGATATTTGTGCGTCTAACTTTCTCGCACTACTGTTGGAGCTCACTGTATATATGGATGGGATTTCAATACTGCGTGCTCTCTACTTCAGCACCACTGGCTCATGTTACCTTGGAGATCCAGGTTCATAGCCAGGGAAAACAACAGTTGTTATGAACTCCCATGGGTAAGGTATGAGAGTGTGTGTGTGTGTCTCTCAGTAGTCACTACTGAGTAGTGACTTGTCTATGACTACTCTTACATTTTCAATGCATCTCTTAAGGACTGAGTTAAATAAACACAAATCAACATGGCTATTCTTAAACTGCAGAGTATTGTTATACAATAGCATACGGTATGCCTGTGATGCTAACACCAAGTGTCATGTAGCATTTTTTACCTAAGAGATGCTCACCTTATTCTCCTGTCCCCAGACCCAGATGCCTGGAGCTTGCATGCCGCAGAGGGCAAAGGGGTCCTTGCCAATGATGATCAGTCCGATCAGTGCCAGCTTGAACATGGACAGGAAGGAAGCAACGTGTCTGAGGACAGCAAACAAGATGTTAAATTCCAGAGAGAGGGTAGAACAGAGTGGCAGATATCAAGGTGTAAATCGTCAGCAAAGAAAATGTTTTTGCACCCGGCGGTATGTAGTGTGTTGGCCCTAAGGCCCAGAACAGATGAAGACCTGAGGGTCAATTTGTTGTTAACAACCACACATGGGAGAATACATTGCAATACGCTTCCAATTTAAGTGTGGCGTTTCCATGGTATGGTGGCACACAGTATAACCAGTTATTTTGATATACACTAGATGTCTGAGAGGGAGCACTGTGTTGAAGCCACTGTGCCTCAATCATAGCACTCCTATAGAAATTCATTTATTAATGTCTACATTATTATAGACACCTAAATGCATAATTGTAATGACATAATGCATTATTACATTGTGAGCTAATCATAAAAATAAAAAGGTAAAAACAAACATTTTAATTAAAGTATAATTTTTTGAGATGACTAATGTAACTGTCCCCACAACAACACAAATATGTAAATACATGTAATTTTGTCCTTGAAACCTTTAACTGAAATACTGTAGAAATGCATTCATTCCTATGGAGAACTGCTCCTACTGGGGAGTGCCAATATGGCCAACCGGTGGCTTCAAAGCCTCAATGGCCAATACATAACATCAGCAATCCAGGGTTTATATACATCATTGAGGGTAACTTACCGGTAGAGGGGTAGAGGAAGGTAGTTCTCTCCCTCAATACGGATGTCTGGGTACCGCTGGTACAAGGCCTGCATGTACTCCTCAAACACCCTCTTGTACCCTCAGGAGATGCTGAGTGAGAGTTGGAGAGAGAATCAAACAGGACCAGAGTCAGGGGACCAGACAGTGATGCACTCAGAAAAACACACGGTCCTCAGAGGCAAGGCTAGATACACTTGGTCACAGCCAAACAGACAACCGTATACACAAACTAGAGTTCAAAG
Organism: Salmo trutta; assembly: GCF_901001165.1. Lineage (NCBI taxonomy): Eukaryota > Metazoa > Chordata > Actinopteri > Salmoniformes > Salmonidae > Salmo > Salmo trutta. The sequence goes on from NC_042987.1 coordinate 30,369,440, forward strand.
TTATCTTTGATTGGTTGTTGCGACTTCCATGCTAATCCTGGTGTGTTGTCAGTAAAGCATGTGGTGGCATTTCATTGTATGCCACACGGTTACTCTATTGCACAAATGCATCATTAAACTACTGAATATAGCCATTTCACATTCCAAACACAAATCTCCCTTGGTCTGAGTTAATACCATGCTCTTGAAATTGTATAAATTAATCCAACAGTTATTGCCTACATGGGCAGGCAAATCACAGAATTAACCATTTGACAGTGGAAGTAGAGTAGCTAACTAGATGTTTTTTCAAACTCTCACCTACAGATGATGAATTAACAACAGACAAAACACGGTTGTCATTTAGCTACATAAACATGTGGATGTTGTTAGCTGATTAAGTGTCTTTGACTGCACCCACCCAACTTCCTGAACAGAATTAGCTAGCTAGTTACCTAATAGGATTTAACTAGCTACAGTAGCTTTGCACTGCCGTAGCTAGGTTCGTTAGCTCGTTACCCCTAGGTAAATAATTCATTCAGGAAAAATAGGTTAGATAATGTTTTGAACAAAAATATGGGACACTACACCAGTTTGACAGTCAATTTCATTACATGGAAATTATAACGATTCTGGTTCCGAGACAGGAAATGCACATTCGGTTTAGACACACACGAGCAAGTAGCTAATGCTAACTGAACAACCGAGGTCTACTCAAAATGTATTGTCCTCCCTTACCAGATTTGGAATTTAAGAAGTGGCCCTGTTGCAAATTGCATCTTCATCTTCTTAATGCCGCTGTTATCAGCCGACGCAGCACAATACAAGGAGAGAACTCCTAGAAATATGATCGAAAAAGGTAGCCACCTCTCCGCCATTCTGCTACGATTTCTTCACTACTGCTAAATCCTGTACTCCCGTCCCCCACTCTGCTCTGTTAAACTATTGCTGCGTTCACGTTCTACACGGAACTAGGAAATACTTAAATGTCCGACTTGCTAACTGATTGAACGCGGCACGTTTATAACTGCAACCAGTTAGCAAGTCGGACATTTCAGAGATCCGACCAGTATGAACGCAGCATATTGCCCGAGAAATTGAGTCAAGTGAAACGTCACAGTACAGTGAAAAATTAAGCACATGTATAATAAATTCAGTGATTTTTCTGAGTATGAATATACACGACAGTACACCTTTAAAGCCACTTACAAAAAACACGTTAACTAGCCAATGTTAAGGCTCCTAAGTGGCGCAGCGGTCTAAGACACTCCATCTCGGTGCTAGAGGCGTCACTACAGACCCTGGTTCGATCACGGGCTGTATCATCGGGAGTCCCATAGGGCGGCGCACAATTGGCCCAGCGTCTTCCAGGTTAGGGGGTTGGCCGTCATTGTAAATAATAATTTGTTCTTAACTGACATGCCTAGTTAAATAAAGGTTCAATAAAAAATATCGTTGCTCAACCAGAGAAAGTCTGTTTAAAAAAAAATCTAAGAAGAAAGAGTGCCTTTCTATGTTATTAGAATGTAATTTATTTCGCCATGTATCTAAAAAATGGGGGGGGTGAAATTACTACATTCCGCAAGTGAAGTATGACATAGTAGCCTAATGAGAGGAAGCCCAGTGGACGGCAGTGGGGGGAGATGAAACGAGATGGATTTTGGCTGACAAATATGCAAATATATTAGAACACGCCAATAGGATCTCGCTAGCTTTTGCGTGTTCTGCCACTTTGACTCATTTGTAGCCAATTGAAATGACAAGCTGTGGTCTATCTTGGGTTTAGTTATAAAACTCTTCGGCATAGGTAAATAGATACACGTCATCATTAAAGACCGCATCACAAGAGCGAACGCTTTGAAATTGATGCGCAACGAGCGTTCAATGAGTAGGTGACGGTTTACCTGTACAATTGAATTATCAACAACAAAAAATATGTAAATTGTAATATTGAGTTATCTTACTGCACACAACCAAGTGCCTTTCCTGTCATCTAACTGTGGATTGAATATATTAGTACTGTAACGACCCTGGGTTTATAAACGCGAATATCGACTCTGCCGCTTGAGTACATTCTGATCATTGTTTGTTTGGGTAACATGTTCCCCTATACAAGAATGAAGACTACTGAAATGAACATGTCACTGTCAAGTGCATTAGGTTTGCATTTACTACATATATCAACGTCGAAAGAGCTGAAGTGCTAGAATTGTGAAACTACACTAGCAAACGCAATAATATCGTAAGCGCTAGTTTGTAATGATCAAAGTGGGAAGAACTATATCGCCACACAGTGTGCGGCGGAAAGATATAGCAAATATACATTGCAAGTTCGAAATGCGGTCTTCCTGTGTGGGCGGGCTTAAGACTTTGCATACGTAGACATTTGCACTGCTTTTATTCTCCCTTTTGAAACATTTTGTACTGTAGAGTAGACGAGTGCCAGCTGCATACCAGTGAGCCAGATTAACCATATAACTAACATTCCACATTTTTGTTAAATAATTCATAACCTACTTATTTGGAAGATGGTCGCCAAACAGAGGATTCGTATGGCCAACGAAAAACACAGCAAGAATATCACGCAAAGAGGCAACGTAGCCAAATCTACGGTAACATTTGAACCATTTTATTTTGGTTTGAAAACGGGTTAAGGAATATGTTACTTAAAATGAGTAACTAGCAAATGCTTAATTGTCTGATTGATTGCTAGTTTTTTTTGTTTCGTTTTTTTTTTCAACCTTTACGTATGCTTTGCCCATAGTATATGCAAATTTCCCAGCTCAAGCTTTCAATCTTTGGTCAGCTGTTGCAATAGTATCCATGAAATGTAACATCATACAAAGTTGTTTACATTCTATTTAAACAGCTGTATGTTTCTGATTACAGGTTTGAGAATTATACATGTTTGACCCGTTGACATGTTAGTACAGTAGCATGACGTGTACTGTATTTGGTTTCACAGAGAAACCCTCAAGATGATAAGGTGGCTGTGGGACCCTGGCTGTTGGCCCTCTTCATCTTTGTTGTGTGTGGATCAGGTGAGTTCTGTTGACTATTTTACTAATTTCCCAGTGATGATGAGCAGAACTCTGAAATTGATCCATACTTTATCCCAGACACTTTTGTTGATCTGAAAGGATTGGAAAGGTGTATCCAACATTCTGCCGAGGTTGTCATAAGGCCAGATGAATCCATATTGCTTACCTATCTATACCTTTGAGGTCTACAAGTGTAGTTTTGGAACGTGAAATCGTAGTGCTGGGGCAAATTGTGTCCTCCCTTTGCTTCTTTCTTCATATCTTAAATGAGCATGTGTATGCAGAATCTTGTTTTTCTTTTTCTCAAGCATGTGCAGGTGTTCACATTCCCACAGGTGTGATGCCTTGTACGACTTGTTATGGTGCTGAATATATCGTTGAAATAAAAACATATCTCATAACCTTATCTCACAAACAGTCTTTGAAGTAGACCAGGGGTGTAATCATTAGTCCAAACTGTAGCAAACGGAAAATCTTTTGCAACAAAAATTTGTTTCTATTGGACAAATTCAGGTGGGTCCCTCCCTGTTTGGTTCCTAGTATACACCCACGTCTACAGTATGAAAGTCCCGCCTACTTCCTGGATCATGGACCACTCTGTTTTTGAATGGCCTTCAAGATATCATCAAATTCATATGTAAGATTATATTCATATTCGTGGAATAATTTACATTTACCTGATGCCTTTCATTAAGGTTTTTCAATGACGTTTTATTTTTGAGTAATTGAAAATGTTCAAAGGCATTGGGTAGAATTAAATGAATCCACGAATACTAATATAATTCTACATGTACAGTATCTTAAATGGTCACGGTTTCATGATGCTATAATAAGGCCATTCAAAAACAGTGTGGGCCTTGATCCAGGAAGTAGGCAGGACCTTCATACCGTAATCAAACCAAGCAATGGTCTCATTACGGGGTTGTTAGGCTCTTTAATATATGCCATATAGCAGATGCTTTTATCCAAAGTGACTTACAGTCATGGGTGCATACATTTTATGTATGGGTGGTCTCTGGAATGGAATCCACTACCCTGGCGTTACAAGCGCCATGCTCTACCAATGAGCTTCAAAGGACCACTATTTCTCCTGACAGCCATAGGGTTGTCAGCCTTTGCACATCTATCTTTTTGTCAATATTTGCTTTTTAACAGGCAATATCAATGCGCTTGTTGCCTCTCTCAGCTAATATTGGGGAAGGACACATTTTGTGTTCGAAGGAGTGTTCGAAGAACTCCGCCTGCTAACTGTTGGGAGTCTGTTTTCGTCTTCTATCCTGGGTCAGACAAAATGTTTGTACTGTTTCTGTGTGGTCTGATTTGACATTTTGGCTTACTCCCTTGTCCTCCCCTCCCGCTGTTTGTCCCAATCCAAGCTTTTAGTAGTCAGTGGGTTTGGCAACACTTTCAGAGATTCCAGCAGAACATAATAGAGCAATTACATTAGTCACCTTTAAACATAAATTAATACTTTGCAGGAAAGGAGGGCTATAGTCCCACTGGCGAGTAAAAGAAAGGAGAAAACGTAGACTATTCCAGCAGTACATTCTGCTCAGTTCCCAACAGTGTTCCGAGCTTCAATGACGACTGTTGTTGTCAGCGAATAAAAACCTTCACTTTGGGTCAGGGTTTTCTAGCGTCATCTGAGGGATTCTTCGACTCAGCTAAATTCCTTGTCAATGAACTCCAGTGTAGATTTATTTTCTTAACATTTGAATTATCTCTCTCCACAGCTATTTTCCAGATCATTCAAAGCATTCGGATGGGCATGTAGGATGACATGTCCATTCCACTCAGTATCCGCCCAACCAAGTACCACCTCTCTCAGCTCAATGACGTCCCATTATCCTTCACTCAACATTCTCAGTCTTCTTAAGTTGCACACAGCTAGGCCAAGGACGATGAGCCACTGTCTTGCACTTTTAGTGACGTTCTGTTCTTAATTTGTATTATTTTGTTTGACCCTTGTTATTTGTCTTTCTGGTTACTTTTGGCATGCTCTGTCAAGTCATTCCTACCTTGTGCCTTAAATGATAGAGGTTAACAATTTTCAGTACACAACAAAAAGCCATTCAAGCTGCATTCCAATAGTGGGGTTTCTGAAATAATAAGGTGATGTGCTCTGTCAATCTCAGGCAAGTTGGCCATCTTGTGGAATTGTGAGCTCTGTTTTTGGTGGTCCTTTCTGGAAGTCTTATTTGCCACCACTTTGCTGTAATTTCAGTGTGTAATATGAACTACAATTTCTTCTTTAATTTAGTGTATTGAAAGAAATGTTCTGTTTTGCTTTGAACGTGTTTTCTGTTTGGTAGAATGACCAAATGCCTTGGTCAGACTGGAAAGAAATTCAGCAACACAAATCTTAGCACAAGATTTGAAGCTGGATATAATACTCATGCCAAAAGAACAACTAAATGGTAGAAACCAGAGCCATGTATTTAGAAAGTTAGGACATTGAAGTTATGGCATTATGATGCATTTACATGACACCATATAATCAAAGAGTTCCATATGGCAGCCATGTTAGCTCCCTATGGACAATATTAACCAATAGCAGTTCATGGAATTTTCTACATTTTAAACAATGCTATGTAACTGAATGTCTATAATTAAAATACTTGTCATATAAATGGAATGCTCAAGGCTGCTAACATGGCGTTGGTGTAAGAAGTTGGGCAAACTCTACATGGTTTTGGTAGAAATTAGTGGTACGTAATGATAAGCAGTCCTATTTTTTTGCGGTCTAGTCCTCATCTACCTTTTAAATATTTTGTATCTATTGATTGGCCCTGCCTATTCTTGCGGCTTTGGGATTGTCAACTGATCCAGTCAGTTGAATATGGATCAGTAAAAGTAAGATAAGGACATCTTCAAGCTTTGATAGTTGATCTGACATCCTGTCCTCATGTTTACAGAAACAGTTCAAGGCTCAAGCTTACTGGATAAAATGTAATTATCTTCACTAAACCAGTGTTTAGAAGTAAATATTAAGGGCTGGATGAAAATGACAACCTGGTCATTTTACTGTGCATAAAGTATGCTGGCAATGTAAGAGCGAAATTAATAAAATATGATAATTGGTACATTATTTTGCGTGCTTTTCTTATGTAAGATACCAATCATCACCCAGAATAAATACTAACATATTTGCATGTACAGTTGAAGTCGGAAGTTTACATACAATTTAGCCAAATACATTTAAACTCAGATTTTCACAATTCCTGACATTTAATCCCAGTACAAATTCCCTGTTTTAGGTCAGTTAGGATCACTACTTTATTTTAAGAATGTGAAATGTCAGAATAATAGGAGAATGATTTATTTCAGCTTTTATTTCTTTCATCACATTCCCAGTGGGTCAGAAGTTTACATACACTCAATTATTATTTGGTAGCATTGCCTTTCAATTGTTTAACTTGGGTCAAATGTTTCAGGTAGCCTTCCACAAGCTTCCCACAATAAGTTGGGTGAATTTTGGCCCATTCCTCCTGACAGAGCTGGTGTAACTGAGTCAGGTTTGTAGGCCTCCTTGCTCGCACACACTTTTTCAGTTCTGCCCACATATTTTCTATGGGATTGAGGTCAGGGCTTTGTGATGGCCACTCCAATACCTTGACTTTGTTGTCCTTAAGTCATTTTTTATGCCGGTTTTGGAGCAGTGGCTTCTTCTTTGCTGAGCGGCCTTTCAGGTTATGTCGAGATAGGACTCGTTTTACTGTGGATATAGATACTTTTGTACCTGTTTCCTCCAGCATCTTCACAAGGTCCTTTGCTGTTGTTCTGGGATTGATTTGCACTTTTCGCACCAAAGTACGTTCATCTCTAGGAGACAGAACGCGTCTCCTTCCTGAGCGGTATGACGGCTGCGTGGTCCCATGGTGTTTATACTTCCGTACAATTGTTTGTACAGATGAACGTGGTACCTTCAGGCGTTTGGAAATTGTTCCCAAGGATGAACCAGACTTGTGGAGGTCTACAATTTGTTTTCCGAGGTCTTGGCTGATTTCTTTGGATTTCCCCATGATGTCAAGAATTTTCCAAGCTGTTTAAAGTCACAGTCAATTGTAGTGTATGTAAACGTCTGACCCACTGGAATTGTGATACAGTGAATTATAAGTGAAATTACTTGTGTCATGCACAAAGTAGATATCCTAACCAAATTGCCAAAACTATAGTTTGTTAACAAGAAATTTGTGGAGTGGTTGAAAAACGAGTTTTAATGACTCCAACCTAAGTGTATGTAAACTTCCGACGTCAACTGTATGTACACACACACACATCAGTGGGGGCTGCTGAGGGGAGGATGGCTCAAAATAATAGCTGGAATAGTATCAAACACATGGTTTTGATGTTTGATTCCATTCACTACATTCCAGTCATAACACTTCGTTCCAGCCATTATTATGAGACATCCCCTGGCATGCATGCATACATACATAATATTGTAGTTTCCTGAAAAGGAATTTGCCTGAATAGTTAGTTGCCTCAAGGTGGCAGAATAATACCGTTCTATGACTTCAGAGATTTTAGCGGAAAATTCACCGGAAATATCAGGCCACGCATTAAAAAATAACGTCATTTCCTGGAAAGATGCTCTGGTTGTTGTAGTTCCTATGTGGACTAAACCTGTCAATCCGAGGATTGCAGAAGTACTGTGTTGATAATCCGTCTGCCCTTTCCCTCTACATATCGAGCTGCTGGCACAGTTCGTGACATTGGACTAACGTTACCTGAATGTTGGGAGTCGGTAAATTGTTATACTAGCTAGTTATTGAATTTAGCGTTAGCCAACAGCTAGCTAGTTAGCAGCAGAAAGCGCACCAACTTCACAGTCAGTAGGTAGCAAAGATTTTCCCAGAACACTGCCTATGAGCTAGTTTGCAACAGTAACGTTAGCTACTTCTACACTGCAAACCCCAGGCCAAGCACAACGGTAAGTTCGTGAATCATATTACAGCTAGGTATTTTTAGCTAGCTAGCTATAGTGTGATCAGAATGGTTTCCCATAGAGTTATACTTGGCACAACTGGCTAGCTACGTACTTTGTTGGATAGTCAAGCTAATATATGGAAGACAGCTTGTTAAGACTGGCCATCTGCACTTCGAGGTCAGTTAAACGAAGCTAGCTACGTGTGATAACCCCTACCTCCGCCTTTCTCTCTACTATCAGATGACAATAGATTGCTGTAGATTATAGCCAGCAGATACACCCCGTTTGCTTACAGCTGCACACGGTCGGACAGGCTTCCCGTGTAAAGGCATCCATTGGCATACTTCCATCCAAACAGTTTGGTACAGTTAAGCAGATATTATGACAACATTTTGTGACGTTTAGGTCTTCGGCAAGGTTTTCTGGGGGTGGTCGTGCACACACTTTTTTTGAGTCTATGCTCCTTTATTGGTGATTGTCAGTCAACAAGAGATGACTAATTTAAAAAAAAATATATTTTGTGTGCATGAACAACCTAAAAAAAAAACAACCTTGCCGGTGAGCATAACGTCACAGTGTCATCATAATATATGCACACACTGAACTGTTTTGGATAGTAAGCATGCGGACGCCTTTACTCCACACAGGAAGCCCGTCTGACCCTTGTGCAGCTGTAGGTGAGCCTTCCATGAGATCACTTAGTGGGTTGTGACTTTACAAGCATTGTTATTTTCCAGTCTACAGACAATAATCTTCTAGCAAAGTGTGTGTGTGAGAAAGAGAAAGGGAGGGAGTAAGTGACAACTTTGGTGACACATACATACATACGTTTTACTATCCGCGTGTGGACCTAAAATTGATTTCAATTAAAAATCCCATTGTCAATAACCCCTAACCCATATCACTATCCCCTAAAGGTAATTGTAACCCTAAACCTAACCCCAAAGCATAACATAGCCTTTGTCCTCGTGGGGAAGTGGGAACTGTCCCAATAAGGGAAACTTTTCCTTGTTTTTCTATCCTTGTGGGGACTTTTGGGGATTTCCGGTACCCATGAAGATGGTAATACAAGCCCACACAGTCACTTTGCTAGATGATGTGGAATGGAATAATTTTTGAAGTCTAAAGTCGCTAACTGGTCCAATGGAACACACACACGGGTAAATAGTTATGGGAACGTTGTGTTTCCGTTTGGCACCAGTTTACATTACAAGTAGCCTATCACTTTTGCAAATCGCATGTATCGTCCTTGGTCTTCTCCTTATCGCAACCAATTTCAGACATGACATGTGAATCTCTGAAACACTACGCTGTCCAAGAAAGGCCGAGCTTGTTGAGCAGTAGTACCTTTTGACTAAAGAATATTACAGCCGTCAAACGTACTTCAACACTCGACTACCCTAAAGTGGAGTGAGTTTTTTTAACCCGTCACTGATTTTGTTAGTGCAAAGGCATGTCCGGAATTAGACGAGGCAAAAAATACAAATCTTAAATTCTTTCCTGAAAAATGTGCATATTTATTATTTCAACACCAGTCCGCGCATGAAACCTGAACGGTATTAGTGTCGACTTGAAAGTGTGGGTGATTGAAAGGCCAGTGAACGTGTTCACCGACAACACGGGTTATTATGTAACAGTACCATTCGACCCTGCAGACGCAGAAACACACCACCCGACCTTTCTACCTCCTTGTAGTGCCTAGTGGATGGACGCCGCCCTGTGGTGGATAATGGAATTGGTGTGAATTGCATTCAATGTAGACTCACTGGGGAGAGACTGATCTATGACAGACAGGTAACTGCCAAAATAAAGGAAACACTTGAGTTAATGAGGGATACAAAGTATATTGAAAGCAGGTGCTACCACACAGGTGTGGTTCCTGAGTTAATTAAGCAAGAAACATCCCATCATGCTTAGGGTCATGTATATAAATGCCCAGTTGCCCATTATTTTGGCTACCATGGCTAGAAGAAGAGATCTCAGTGACTTTGAAACAGGGGTCTCAAAGGAGCATAGGGGGGTTAAAGGGTGTGTTTGTGTGTCCCGGTCACCAGATTTAAAACCAATCAAACACTTATGGGAGATTCTGGAGCGGTGCCTGAGACAGCCTTTTCCAACACCATCAACAAAACAGCTGATGGAATGTCTCATGGAAGAATGGTGTCACATCCCTCCAATAGAGTTCTAGACACTTGTAGAATCTATGCCAAGGTGCATTGAAGCTGATCTGATCTGGAGGTCCAAAGCCCTATTAAGACACTTTATGTTGGCATTTCCTTTATTTTGACAGGCTTATTTTTTACAAAGGTATAACCTTCAGTAGCCGCAATAAGACTCCTTGTTTGCACATCCCGCTACAGGTGAATATTGTTTTTGTCCATGCAGACAGCAAATTCTCTAATTTGGAATAGTGCATCTTATTGCTTTTTCTTTTTAAGCAAGATGATAGCTGTTACTGTGTGTGTGTGTGTGTGTGTGTGTGTGTGTGTGTGTGTGTGTGTGTGTGTGTGTGTGTGTGTAACATTTCAGCCACGGGATGGAGGCCCACAGCTCAAGCCGGTCCAGCCTGTCCAGGAAGAGGAGGAGAGATGGGTCTAACGGAGAGACTGAGGAGGTAGAACGGCCTGGGAAAGTCCCAAGATCCACCGTGGTGAGTGAGGAAGAGGCTTTGTGTGTGTGTGAGCAGACTTCATTTACAGGGAGTTGATGTGTGTTGGTTAAGATAAGAAAGTGAGTCATGATTCTTATGAAGGAAACCCTTCTTATGGTTGTCATGGTAATAATGTGTATTCGTACACTAGGGTTTAAAAGATCCCGCCCCCTATGCTGATGAGCTGGAGTCGGCTGAGGACACTCCATACCTGCGAGTCAGTATGGAGGAGGCCAAGAGGGGAACTCCATGTGAGTCGCACACACACATCAACACACACTCACTCAGAAACACATCTCAATCACTCTCAAACTGTAGCAAGCAGTACCATTCAAAAGACATGAACAGTTCTGAAAATATAAGGAATGTTTCTCTATTGAAGTGACCTGTGATTGGCTGTCATCACCATCATGTCCCTCTCTCCCAAAGTTGATAGGCCAGTTCGGGTGTATGCAGATGGCATCTTTGATGTGTTCCACTCAGGCCATGCCCGGGCCCTCATGCAGGCCAAGGGTCTCTTTCCAAACACACACCTCATTGTGGGCGGTGAGTGTCTCACTCTGGTGGTGTCAACCTTTCCTCGCTCAACATGCCTTGAGTGCCCTCTTGCTGGTTTACTGTCTGTCCATTTATTTGGTTCTTCTGAGGAAATAGTTTGGAGGCATAACGCCAAGCACCCTCTATGTAAAGTGCTAGAACTAATTCAAGTTTATTCACTTCCCCCGAACCGCCGTGCTTCTTTTCGTCTCGTCTCAGTGTGTAGTGACGACCTGACACACAAGTTCAAGGGGTTCACGGTGATGAACGAGGACGAGCGCTACGACGCAGTCAGCCACTGTCGCTACGTGGACGAGGTCGTCAGGGACGCGCCCTGGACGCTTACGCCCGAGTTCCTCTCCAAGCACAGAGTGAGAGAGAGGGAAGGATGGGGGGGAATGGAACGCAATGTTGTGTGTTCAGAGTGTGTATTTTATCTGTGCAGTGTATATTTTGTGGGTATAATGTATTTCTTCTCTCGTTCACCCCCCTCACCCCACCAGATCGACTTTGTTGCCCATGACGACATCCCATATACATCAGCAGGCCAGGATGACGTTTACAAGCACATCAAGGAGGCGGGTGGGTACTAGGACAACCAGCAGGAATGTCCATAATGAATGTCCTGGTACCGTGTGTCTGTCACGATGACCTCTCACCGTTTGGCCCCTTGTGCCTACAGGCATGTTTGCGCCTACCCAGCGGACGGAGGGAATCTCCACCTCGGACATCATCACGCGCATCGTCCGCGACTATGACGTGTATGTGAGACGCAACCTGCAACGCGGCTACACGGCCAAGGAGCTCAACGTCAGCTTCATCAATGTAACACTTCATGTTACTATCATTCTTATTAGTAGTAATGATGGTATTTGGTTGTGATGACTTTTGGTGAGTCATAAGGAGCAGTAGTTGTGAGAGGTAGCTATTGGTCTATTTGTCATTGGCATTGCAGTGCTTGAGGTGTCACTACAGACCCGGGTTCATTGCCAGGCTGTGTTACAGCCGGTCCATGACCGGGAGACCCATGAGGCAGCGCACAATTGGCCCAGCAGCGTCTGGGTTAGGGGAGGGTTTTACCGGCCGGGATTTCTTTGTCCAATCGCGCTCTAGCGACTCTTTGTGGTGGGCTGACTTCGATCGTCAGCTGGACGGTGTTTCCTCCAACACATTGGTGCGGCTGGCTTCCGGGTTTGGCGAGCAGTGTGACTTATCAGGGTCGTGTTTCGGAGGGGACACATGGCTCACGGCCTTCGCCTCTCCCGAGTCCGTAGGGGAGTTGCAGCGATGGGACAATTGGATACCATGAAATTGGGGTGAAAAAGGTATATTTGTCATGGAAGACAGTGGAATCAGAATTAGTAGTACTAGTTGTATTTGAATAAAAGCTGCTAGGGAACATGATTTGTTTAGTGCAGCCTCACTTGCCAAGGTCTGGCGTTATGACATTGCACTGGTATGACACTGTGTCCCTGTCTTTCAGGAGAAGAAGTACCACCTGCAGGAGCGTGTGGACAAGGTGAAGAGGAAGGTGAAAGATGTGGAGGAGAAGAGTAAGGAGTTTGTGCAGAAGGTGGAAAACAAAAGCATCGACCTCATCCAGAAGTGGGAGGAGAAGTCCCGGGAGTTCATTGGCAACTTTCTGCAGATGTTCGGCCCTGAGGGAGCACTGGTGAGAACTTTTTGTTTTCTGTGTGTATTGTAATGTAGACTAGAATGGTGTCTTTTGTGGCAATCCTAATTTACTGCTCTGGGGAATAATATAGTGTAGCGTTCAATGGAAGATGTGCTGTAGATCAACGTGGATTTGTTTTATAGCCTAAGAACAACAAATTAACTTGGAATCTAGACTGAGATGCCACCTCTCTCTTTCTAGAAGCACATGTTGAAGGAGGGCAGAGGCCGCATGCTGCAGGCCATCAGCCCCAGACAGAGCCCCAGCAGCAGCCCCACCCGCGAGCGCTCCCCCTCACCCTTCTTAAACAAGGCCTCACCTTCCCCTCCATCCCACCACAGCGCAGCACGGGGATACCCCATCAGCGAGGATGATGAGTCTGATGAAGATTAGGGCTCCCATTTTATTTTTTTTATCTTGGTCTGTTAATCCCGCCCCTCAACAATATCAGCATTCAACCCCTCCAAACAAATTATCAGTATGTCCACTTATATCTGTATAGCATTGTCCCTCACTTCATTTGCTCTACCGGTTTAATTTTTTCACTCCCTTTTTAATTGGTGTCCATTTTCTTAACAACTGTACTACTTTGTCAGTCCGAGGGGGTTAATGCACATTGTTGTGGTCACATCTCTTAGTTTTATTCAGTCAGTAACCACTGGAGGCATTTGGAGCTGTGTTCATTACCCTTCATGTTACGTTTGTCACTTTAACATTTTCATTTGACATTATCAATGATTCCTCACTGATAGGAACATTTCTGATGCACGCTTCCTACTCAAGATGTTAATCTTAGCGAGGAGATTTTATTTTGTTAACCTTGAGTTTAGTGGGGAATTCAAGCGTGTCCCCCTATTGTGGGGTGTTTGGTGCACTGTTGAATTCCTTCTCAGCGGAGTTGAGTCTTTTTCTTTGCAATGTAGGAACCATCAGTCCCTTGAACTCCCCTCAGTGTTAGTGTCTGAGTGTGTGTATGTGTGTAGGCATGTCAATGTCCTCCATCCATGGACTGACCTGGATGCAGCACATTATAATGCTTAGCTGGTTTTGGTGGTCAGTCTTTGGACAGTGGATTTTAAAGTATAGTTGCCCAGCATTTGAACTAGGGCTCAAAGGAAAACTTTTCAGGAGGTTCTAGTCAAACCCCCAAAAAACAATGTGCCCAATAACAAGACTTCATTTTAAAAACGACTGTGGAATACAATTGTGTCCCATCTCTCCCTCCTGTAGTTGGGCATTGCTTGTTTTTGGCTGTTGGCCCACCCCTTACTGGGCTTCGTCTCCATGGTGGCAAAGCAGGAGTGTTTGTTTTATTTCCTATATACAGTAGGCTAGCTGAAATATGGGATTATTGTAACCATGTTAGATTTTAAAGAATCAGTCCAGTAAAATGTATCAGTTAAAATTGCTTCTCATTAGAGGCATGGGCTATAGATCACTTGGTGGCAAGAGTTGTCTATAACTATATACAAGAACATTATTTTACTGTTTGAGTTGAATTTCTTTAGCTCCTGAATGAGCAGGGCTAAGAGAAACGAGTAGAACATGTAAATGGAATTAAAAAAAAGTTAACCATGTACAATTTCTTGTTGAATCCTCAATCCCTGGTCGTGCTTGATTGTGATCACACGACCAAGACGCAGTTACTACACTACACTCCAGACCAGCCACACATTAAATCAGAACCCAGCTCCGTGCACTAGCTGGACCTATTCTTCGGGTTTTGCGAGATTGATTGGGCTGTGTGACCCTTGTCAAATCAACAGTAATCGACGCCAGGTCATATTGTCAACAAGGTGCATCGTTCACAAATGTCTTTTTCCATAATGTATTCTCACATGGCAAGGCAGACACAGCACGTATGCATTTATCAAGAGAAACCATATCTATTCCAAGTCATTACTCTACGTGCTTGACATAGGTCACTTTGTTTTGAGCCGGCTTTGCATTAGTTTTGAAATTTGTTCAATCACTTCTCACCCGGGCCAGCTTAAATAAATCCCCCCCATTGGCTGCGTTCCAGTATGACTACATGGCAGATTTCACAACACCAAGATAGGTGTCGGTCATATCAGGTAACCACATATAGCAATTTAATGACCGACTGCCCATTCAATGACATGGCACACAACCATTGGTTGATGCAAAGACTAGAATGTAGTCTGCCTGGAACACAACCTATCCTTTACTAGCACGTGTTCATGTAAATTGCAATAAGGCACAAGGGTTTGTGGTATATTGGCCATATACCACAACCCCCGAGGTGCCTTATTGCTATTGTAAACTGGTTACCAACGTAATTAGAGCAGTAACACCTGTGGTATACAGTCTGATATACCTCAGCTGTCAGGCATTCAGGGCTCGAACCACCCAGTTTATGAAACACTTAGTCAAGTGAAAAAGACAGTGACAGGCAGAGCTGGTTACATGATGGGATTTTACTGGACAGTCACCAGGTTTTACAGACAAGGCAATGTGACCACCGGGGGGGGGCGACCTCATCACAGGCTCTGAAAAGGCAGGTCAGCGCCAAGCCACTGTAGTGCATTCCACCCAATGAAACAAACAGCCAATTATCAATAAGCTCACTAGATGCATTTCACAGGTAAGAGAGGATGTTGGACTCAAAAGGCCATTTAGAAAAACGATGGATCACAAGTGGACGCTTCAAAGACCTTGACCCTATAATAAAAACTGGACAGTAACACTGACCCCCACTTTCCTCCAAAGACATTATGGACCCTTCAATACCACCCCACACCCCCTGAAAATTCACGTTATTTGTATTCTTTCTATACAGGAGCAGTTTGTTTGCAAGTTGAAGGTAGACTCATCGAAATGATGTTGCCATGAGCAGGACTGGCTATTGAAATGAGCAAGATGCAACACTTAGCTCACACAGTGCAGGGGTTCAGTGTGGTAGCCAGGGCACCAAAATAGCAGAGCAGTTGAGCCTCGCGCTTCAACGCTCTTAGTTGCTGCAGAAAATGACCCACTATGCTGTCTACATCATATCACTGAGTCTACCTTTAACCATAGTAAGAGATGCCATACTATGGTTCACATTTTGCATATACAGTGTCTGTACGTTATGCCAGTTTTTTAAATTCATCCCTAACATTGAGGAATAAAGGGATGAGATCTGGATGGAGGGAAAAGAGGGACATAAGAAAATATGTAAAGTGTGGAGGGAGAATGCTAGGTATGCCTCAGCTCGCTCTCTAACATCGAGTCTCGTAGATGCCGCTTCGGCCAATGTAGCGCACCCATTTGACAACATCATGATCACTGTAGTTCAGCTTGGACTCAAACACCTTCAAGTAACGCACCTTCAGCCCAGAGGGGGCAAATGGAACCTGACGGGAAGAGGTGGACAAAGATATCCAGGTTACAAGTTCTACACAACTGCATATTAATACAGTATGCTAAAATGCTAAATTTGTCATTACTGCTGAGAGGGTGTATGTGACTGCAAACTTACCTCAAAGTTCATGGAGATGGGAGGACGGGCCCACTTCTTCTTATCGTTGGTGGGCAACAGCTCGATTTCAGCACTGATCTGAGATTCCTTCATTCCAGCCATGCGCTTGATCCTACAGTGAGGGAAAAAAGTATTTGATCCCCTGCTGATTTTGTACGTTTGCCCACTGACAAAGAAATGATCAGTCTATAATTTCAATGGTAGGTTTATTTGAACAGTGAGACAGAAAAACACATGTCAAAAATGTTAAGTTGATTTACATTTTAATGAGGGAAATAAGTATTTGACCCCCTCTCAATCAGAAAGATTTCTGGCTCCCAGGTGTCTTTTACAGGTAACGAGCTGAGATTAGGAGCACAAAAGAACTGTCAATCTCCCTCGGCCTAGGGCTCCATGCAAGATCTCACCTCGGAGTTGCAATGATCATGAGAACGGTGAGGAATCAGCCCAGAACTACATGGGAGGATATTGTCAATGATCTCAAGGCAGCTGGGACCACAGTCACCAAGAAAACAATTGGTAACACACTACGCTGTGAAGGACTGAAATCCTGCAGCGCCCGCAAGGTCCCCCTGCTCAAGAAAGCACATATACATTCCCGTCTGAAGTTTGCCAATGAACATCTGAATGATTCAGATGACAACTGGGTGAAAGTGTTGTGGTCAGATGAGACCAAAATGGAGCTCTTTGGCATCAACTCAACTCGCCGTGTTTGGAGGAGGAGGAATGCTGCCTATGACCCCAAGAACACCATCCCCACCGTCAAACACGGAGGTGGAAACATTATGCTTTGGGGGTGTTTTTCTGCTAAGGGGAAAGGACAACTTCACAGCATCAAAGGGACGATGGACGGGGCCATGTACCGTCAAATCTTGGGTGAGAACCTCCTTCCCTCAGCCAGGGCATTGAAAATGGGTCGTGGATGGGTATTCCAGCATGACAATGACCCAAAACACATGGCCAAGGCAACAACGGAGTGGCTCAAGAAGAAGCACATTAAGGTCCTGGAGTGGCCTAGCCAGTCTCCAGACCTTAATCCCATAGAAAATCTGTGGAGGGAGCTGAAGGTTCAAGTTGCCAAACGTCAGCCTCGAAACCTTAATGACTTGGAAAAGATCTGCAAAGAGGAGTGGGACAAAATCCCTCCTGAGATGTGTGCAAACCTGGTGGCCAACTACAAGAAACATCTGATTGCCACCAAGTACTAAGTCATGTTTTGCAGAGGGGTCAAATACTTATTTCCCTCATTCAAATGCAAATCATTTTTGACATGCGTTTTACTGGATTTTTTTGTTGTTATTCTGTCTCTCACTGTTCAAATAAACCTACCATTAAAATTATGGACTGATCATTTTTGTCAGTGGGCAAACATACAAAATCAGCAGGGGATCAAATACTTTTTCCCCTCACTGTACATGCCGGAAACACACACCAATACAAAAGATCAGGGGCACACACATTCACAATCAAGGAAGGAGATACAAAACAAGAGTGTGATCTTTGGTACTGTGATGGAGAAGCAGAGGGTTGAAATAACACTAACTTCCATACGATGGCGTTCTCGCTGGCCTTGTACTTGGCCTTGCCTTTCATGCAGATCACCTGGACACCGCTTGTGTTGAGCGGCGTGGGAATGCGCACCTGGAGCAACAGAAAAGTCATAACATGATAAACAAATTCTCATACAGCAGTCTAAACCTGAACTTTTTAGAATAACAATAGGTGAAATTAACAGACCAAGAATAGACTTCAGGTTTATGAGACAAAACATAATGTAACTTCAAAAGAGGAACAGGTTTACCCCAAGGTTACGAACCACAATCTAAAAAGACAAAAGGCTGAATAGCTACCTCAATTTTCTGGGCCAGTAGCGAGGGTTTGAAGTTGGACTTGATGACCACTTTGACCTCCAGTTTGGTGCGGCCCACCTCCCTGACCAGCGGAATGACTCGGAAAGGTAGGATGATGTCTTTAGTGGTACGGTACCTGGTAAAACTCATGTCAAAACAAACACACGCAGGGGGCAACAGAGTACAAAGATGGAGGCCGCGTAAAATCATTGGGCACATCTAAATAAATGCACACAGAAAGCGAGATGACTTACAAATACAAAACAAGCGCGTTCACAGGGTCAATATAGGTTTGAAGTGTAGCCTGTGACACACTTACCTCATGAGCTCATACTCTCCATCTGGGGGGATGAAGCTGATGCTGCGCTCCGAGTCAAACTTACTGAGGCGCACACACTGGTTGAACGTACAGTCGTCAATGGCTATGGACTGCTTACCACTGGTACTACAGGAGCAGAGGGAGAAGGGTTGACTGTCTATGCACCATACACACCTGTTCATACAGACATTCAAAACTAACACACAAACCAGTCATTTAAAAATGCAATACTCTACATGCCCCACTTTCTAACACGTCACCACCACCCAAACACACTCACAACACATAAAGACACACAAAAAGGGATACCATGGCAACACAGCAACCCAGTGGATGCTAACCATCTCCATCCCTGTCAAAGACTGGATCAGGGTTAAGGATCAAGCGGGTGGGAATGTGGGTAATAAAGCTAACACTCTCACTGATGACTAAGAAATACACAACCATTGGGAAGTCCACTAAAGATTTGAGGAGGCTAGTTAGATTCTCATCAATTAGCAGTCACAATATTCGATTAATACAGTAAATATTGGGAGCCTCCTCAAATGCTTAGAAAAGCAGTCGCCATTAATGACACCATAGACAAGACAGCAGGGAGGTATGGGAGTAAGGCCAGATATCAATACAGTACCTTCCTCCTCCCCCTAAATCACTGAGGTACAGAACAAGAGGGAAAGAAAGATGTATCGAATGGAAAAAAATGGTAAGTCTCAACACAAGCTCTATATAGAGGTCTTAGTCCAGGAACTGACAGTTGGTCTGATAAAGATCGCATTCCTATTTCCTACACAGAAGGTTAAGTCAGAATCAACACCACTGCCTATCAGTCTGAATAGTCCAAGTTGAAAATCAATTGAGAAATACATTCTTTATCCGATTCTGCAGCACAATTCTCTTGTATTAAGCTCCAGCCCTTTAAATGACAAGCTCTGTCCAGAGTTGGGGTCAAATGCTTTTCAATTCAGGACAGGAACTAAACTGAAATTCCAATTCTCCTCATGAAATTTGCAATTGGAATTTCAGTTTACTTCCTGAATTGAAAGGAATAAACCCCAACCCTGGGTCCATCCAAAAACAACCCCTCTTACTCACCTCTTTCCCACCTCATCAGTGACACCGCCTTTACCCGCCTTATCAATGACAATTTTGTCATTCATGCCAAATTTGCACTCCGGCATTCCGCTGAGGTAGCTCTTCATTACCACACGGCCGGACACGTGGGCACTCAGGACCTGACCTGGAGGCGATAAAAGTGAAAGGTTCAATCATTAGGGCCTTTTCTCAATCGCATACTCCTTGTGTCCTCTCTCCTCAAAAACCATTGGAAGAGAAGCTCAGAGGGGAGGGACCTCTGGCTCTCTCATTCAATGGGTTTTGAGGAGGCGGCGAGGAGAGAGGACGTGAGCACTATGCCATTGTGATTCTCCCATTGAAACAACATTACTCCAACACTTCCCCTAGTTATTTTTGCTCTTAGCATATTCAACACCTGTTTAGGCCGTTTACTTTCAAGTGTTATGACCAACATTCACCTTGAGGCGACATAAGCAGGTTGACACTCTCCAGCACATCCAAGAAGAGCTCATTGCGTCGATACTTGATGCCTTCGCGACGCCAACCAATCTGACCAGTCACCTGACTAGTGATCTGAGACTGCTCTTCCTTTGTCTGGAAAAGGAGAGGGAGATCAACATGATATGAAGTGGAAAAAACAGCGTATGGTTGAAACCAGGCCCAATGTCCCAAATAGAACTGAAATCAACAGCCAAAAACCAAATGGGGCTCATCATTACCTGATGCTGCATCCGGCCGTGTCCACAATCCCAGAGAAAGAAGAAACAATAGGTGAAACCTTTAGAAAACAGTTGGAAAACAGACGGCACACAGTTCTGCTACAGAGCTCATTGCATTGCAGAGCTCATCAGCAGTGACAAGGAGATACTTCTCGTCCTCACCTGGCCCTTGATGCCCTGCTGGGTGATGAAGGTCTTTAGTGCTCCGGTCTCAGAGTTCTGGGGATAGCCGAAGTCCAGGATCTCTGCACACAAAACAAAGAAACCAAACCATGAATAAATGATGAAGGGTAAGAGAGAGTAAAGAATATCCGAATGGCATGACTGTGCGAAGTGACAGTTACCATCGAGCAGCTCGTAGATCAGCACAAAGTTGTTCTTGATGTTCTCTTCGCTGACCTTGCCAAAGTAGGCGGCCATGACGTCGCACATCTTGTAGAGGAACTCGAACACCATGGCAGCGTTGACATTCTGCTTGGTGACCGCCGCCAGCCAGATGTTGGAGCGCTTGACATGGAAGAAGCTGGTACGTGCAATGTTGGTCACAGGAGAGCGAACCTGCTGCCGGGCATGGATCACATTCACACGGAATGCGTCAACCGCGTTGCGCCTGAGAAAAAAAAAAGGTAGAGAGAGCAAGATACGGATTACTTTCATGTCAGGAGTAAGGAAGAGGATGTTCCTCCATCTGCAGTTGATCACAACAAAAGCAAACTCATAATAACACACTCTTGGTTAATACGCACATATACATAAGTAGTCTGTAAAGTAATGTGTATAAATTACCCGTCTCCTCTGGGCTTTCAGAGGGATAGTCACACACTAATCACCTACACTACCTTCCATACATTCCCTTTTCAGACCTACTTGACATCCAAGATGTATAAATCACTACAGTTCTTACTACAGATGAGGCAGCATGTCCAGACAAGACTGTCGATTCTCAATCAGTGATGTGCAATATTCTGGAATAGATCCTTAGGTGCCAGGTCCACAACTTCTGTGAGCTTGACAGTAGTGAAAATGATATTGACCACAAAGCTCCTGCCTAGTTCTTAATCATACCTTTATTTGTAACCAGAGGCGATCCAGGGAAATAGTTCCCAGAAATATGAATCTCTGGAACCAATTTCAGATTACGGACTCTGCAGAGTCAGGACTGCACTAGTTAAGACAGATGGAGGTAAAGATGGAAGGGGCACTGGTACCATACTTGCTCATTTAACAGTCTGTCCTGCTGTTTTTTCAGAAGGTAATGTCCATTAAGGAGGGAAGAGACACTATATATACACAAAAGTATGTGGACATCCCTTCAAATTAGTGTATTTGGCTATTTCAGCCACACCTGTTGCTAATAGGTGTATAAAAATCAGTGGGGCATTAGTTGGTTGCAATAATTAACTTTGTTTTCTTTGGTCACTGATATGTCAGGTGACATGCTGAAAGGGTCATCAGGTTGTTGCTGTGGGTCAGAGGTCATGCATTGGGAGTCAGGAATTAGTTATCATGGGTCAGGGGACATGCTCGATAGGCTGGTGCATTGCTTACCTATTCCTACAGTGGCAAAGACGGCGATATGGAGGAAAATGGCAAACGGATAAAGAGATGGAGGGATGATGTAAAGGAGAGAAAGAGACAAAATGCACACAAATACATTTTTGTGCATGTACATAGAGCGAGTAACATTGTGTTGAAATACCATCCATGGAAGAGGAACACTGTAGTCGGCAACCAAATGCAGTTTCAATGTGTTAAATGAACTGCTTTTACCACCAATAGTGGTTGAATTTAAGACTTGTCTTAACACATTCAAGCTGCTTAAGATTTTGAGTCTCATCTGGAAAATCTTGGCAATTGAATGTATTGATTCTGCATCAATCCGAGCTGTAGTGGTGTGGTTAGATAGTTGGTTGAGCATTTGCTACTCCAGAGAACTTGCAATGTCTGAGACCTGATACAATAGCGATTATCCACAAGATGATATAGTCGGGCTATTAGCCCAGTTATTTTCTTCGGTTGGTGCAAAAATCAGTGGACCCATCTGTTGAAATCTTCCTGTTGGATGAGTTGTTTATCAAAGAGTCAATTTAGAGTACGTTTTTCTACATTTTCATCTGACAACCAAGGTTACGATAAAACATTCCCCAACATTTCTTAGACGCAATATGAACTATGAATACTTGTTCCATTGTTATTTATATAGCTTTCACAAGATATTTGTAATGTTGGTCCAATATCACAGCAGTAAAAAAAATTGTGCTCAATTTCAATAAAGACAATTACCATCCCATGTTAAATAAAGCCTTACAAGGCTCGACTGTACTTCTAATAACCGGTTTACACTAATTCCTCTACATGTAAAACCTGCCTTCCACCTCACTTTCCTAACCACTAGATAAAGAGAAAGGACATGAATGACTAATGAAAGCAGTTACCCATAACTATGATCTTGCGAATTAGAGGTTAGGTTTGACAAGGGGCTAGAATTAGAGTGATTGATACACACTGCATTGAGGTGATGATGTCTGTAAACATTTTACACACACTCCATCACCTATTGGAGGAAAAGACCAATAACTTAAAATGGCATTACACTTGTTTTAAGACAAAAGTTAACATAAGTAATTACAATGATATATTTATTTATTAAGGCTGACTCCATTTAGTCGACTGGTCGATTGTTTGGTCAATAGTCTGTTGGTCGACAGATTTCTTTAGTCGAGCAGTAGCAAAAATGTTTGTTTTCTAAATATCATGGTGTACAATTCACCTCTCTGATTGGCGCCTGTGAGTGGACTAATCCATTGTGGTGGCCATGGGGATGGCACAGTCCATTAGTCTAAGGAAATTGTATTTGGTTATATTACATAAGAATAATGGTGCAACAATAATACAAATAATATTTTATAACAAATGCTCTTACTCCCACGTTGGATAGTGGTTGCTCTCCGTGGTTCTGAAACACATCAATGCGTTGTTGAATTGGCGTCGTTTCGTAGACCATGTTGCTATGTGCATAATAGCAAAGTTAACCAGTATATTGGTGTTGAGAACAATGCGGCAGAGGCAGCAGCAGAATGAGGAGATCAGAAAAGAGGCCTTGACTTATTGACTAAGAAAAGTGAGGAGAGAGGAAATCCCAACTTAATGTCTATAATCAATAGCCTAACTGTTAAATGTGCCTGGCTTTACAAATCATCCATGTATATCTACAGAAATAAGACAGATCCTGCTTCTGTTGCCTGTTTGAGTGTGTTTAATAGCCTACTGAATCCGTGAGCACGAAGCCTCACGCAGCGACATGTCAAGTAAACAATTACACAAATGCAGTTGTTTTTAATCTTTGCTGTAAAGGCTTTATACTTGTTTTCATTAGAACAGCTTCTGGTATTATTTATCATGCATTTAGTGTTGTTTACATTGTTCCAAATAGTCAGAAAAATTATATTTACAGTAATAATGCTCCTTTTTCTTGATCTCCTTATTGTTAATATTATGATCATTATAATAATAAGTAATGTCATTATCATTAGTAGGCTTAGTATAGTAGTCTTGTATAACCACGGTCAAGCTGTAGGCATAAGAGTACATTCTGTTTTGTCTTAATACCGTAACTTACTTAGGCCTATATTTCAATACTTATAGGCTACTGTTTCAATAAATCGTCATACGAGTCATTTGTGATTTGAAATGCAATCAAGCATTTTATTTAAAAAAATAATAATTTGCTTAATAAATAAACCGTTCCATTTCGGAAATTGCATTCACGAATGATTGCGACAATTTAGGCTGCTGTAATAAAGGCTTAACAAAACAAAAAACATTACAGACTCTGGTATGCTTATAATGTATTTAGTGTTGTTTACATTGTTCCAAACGTTCGTAGTTTGTTATAAGCTATTTATTGACGTGATTATGATATAGGTCAGGCCCTATTGGTCATGTGCACACGATGCATACATGTATTTTGTAGAGAGCAAGGGTTGAGGTAATAGGGAATGTTTTTCCCAAAAATATGAGGGATTTCAGTAACAGAACTTTTCAATCAGAAATGGCTGTAATTATGTTGCAGCTTAAGCAACACAGACAGCGCAGTAAGTTTGAGCCCGGCACAAATTATTATTTTTTTAAATAGATGATATCTATCTCACATTTACATAAGTATTCTGACCCTTTACTCAGTACTTTGTTGAAGAACTATTGGCAGCGATTACAGCTTCGTCTTCTCGGGTATGACGCTACAAGCTTGACACCTGTATTTTGGGAGTTTCTCCAATTCTTCTCTGCAGACCCTCTCAAGCACTGTCAGGTTGGATGGGGAGCGTCGCTGCACAACTATTTTCAGGTCTCTCCAGAGATGTTCGATTGGGTTCATGTCCGGGCTCTGGCTGGGCAGCTCAAGGACATTCAGAGACTTGTCCCGAAGCCACTCCTGCGTTGTCTTGGCTGTGTGCTTATGGTCGTGGTCCTGTTGGAAGGTGAACCTTCGTCCCAGGCTGAGGACCTAAGCGCTTTGGAGCAGGTTTTCATCAAGGATCTCTGTACTTTGCTCTGTTCATCTTTCCCTCGGTCTTGACTATTCTCCCAGTCCCTGCCGCTGAAAAACATCCCCACAGCATGATGCTGCCACCACCATGCTTCACCGTAGGGATGGTGCCAGGTTTCCTCCAGACATGACACTTGGCATTCAGGCCCAAAAGTTCAATCTTGGTTTCATCAGACCAGATAATCTTGTTTCTCATGGTCTGTCTTTAGATGCCTTTTGGCAAACTCCAAGCAGGCTGTCATGTGCCTTTTACTGAGGAGTGGCTTTCATCTGGCCACTCTACCATAAAGGCCTGATTGGTGGAGTGCTGCAGAGATGGGAGAACCTTCCAGAAGGACACTATCTCCACAGAGGAACTCTGGTGCTCTGTCAAAGTGACCATGGGGTTCTTGGTCATCTCCCTGACCAAGGCCCTTCTCCCCCGATTGTTCCGTTTGGCCAGGCGGCCAGCTCTAGGAGTCTTGGTGGTTCCAAACTTCTTCCATTTAAGAATGATGAAGACCACTGTGTTCTTGGGGACCTTCAATGCTGCAGAAATGTTTTGGTACCCTTCCCCAGATCTGTGCCTCGACACAATACTGTCTTGGAGCTCTACAGACAATTCCTTTGACCTCACGGCTTGGTTTTTGCTGACATGCACTGTCAACTGTGGGAACTTATGGAGGTGTGTGCCTTTCCAAATCATGTTCAATCAATTGAATTTACCACAGGTGGTCTCCAATCAAGTTGTAGAAAGATCTGAAGAATGATCAATGGAAACAGTATTCACCTGAGCTCAATTTCAAGTCTCATAGGAAAGGGTCTGAATACACATTTTTTTTTTTTTTTACATTTGAAAAAAAAAAATCTAAAAGCCTGTTTTTGCTTTGTCATTATGGGGTATTGTGTGTAGATTTGAGGGAAAAAGTAATTTCATCAATTCTACAATAATGTTATAACGTAACAAAATGAGGAAAAAGTGAAGGGGTCTGAATACACTGTACTTGACTTGATTAAAACACAGGATGTCTAAATGGAAAAATACACTTTTAAAAATTTCGACCAATCCTTGGGTCGAAAGAACAGCCTTTTGGTCGACCAGAATTTTAGGGACTTATACAAATGCATCCTTCCCTGATCCCTCCCCTGAAGCAAACCTGATCAGACAGGGGTTGACAGGTGAAAGCTGTGTGATTACTTACACTGATCAGTTCACATTGAACCTCAGTCATCACTTCAAGGCAGAGCTGGCGGGAAGTGAGCTGGCAAGCTAGGGGTTGTCTATCAAATCCTAGATTCCATTGCCAGCCGTTATGCCCTTGAGTAAGACACTTAACCCCCCCCCCCCCCCAACAACTATTCCACGAGTACCCAGTGTGGCAACCCACTGCTCCAACCTGCATGTGCGTCTTTCAGAGGGGTTGGGATAAAGCAGAAGTCAAATTTCTGTTGGACCTTGTGTACAATTTACAAATAAAGTGATCTTATTCATCTCCCTAACTTACCTCAGGCCAAGCAGGTGGACACCATTTCCTATCTCCTTCTCCCCTCATCTTAACACAACCCACTTCTATAATCCCCAGAACCAATTACCACCTCACTTACCCTATGTCATCGCGGTAGACACGAGAGATAAGGACCTCCCCTTTGTGGTTGTAGATGAACAGTCCTCCAATCATCGTGGCTGCTCCTTAGTCCAAACTGGCCATGGTGAAAACAACACCCACCTAACAAAGAGCGAAAGGGTGATATGACATTTCACCAAGTCAAATTCCTGTTACATGCAAATGTGCTTCGCAAATAATGGTGATTCTGAACGACCCAAATATCTAGGATGTTTCCAGCAGACAATCCTATATTAACTCCCACTTAGTGATGATCACTCATTCACCATGGTGATGTGTACACACAGAAACTCATTTGTCACCTCGCATCTAAAGTAGGATTAATAAGTAGTAGCTTAGATATGATAATGAGAGAATTTTTAGTTAGTCTTAATGTTTTGCAGAATTCCCAGTAGCTAGCTAGCTATGAATAGTATGGGAGTGGTTTCAAGTTCATATGGACGGTTGCTGGTATTGGATTGAAGAATACAGACTTTCCTTATTATGCCCAGTGTGGTGGGGGACAAATAACGTATTAACGTTAATCATTTGCTGTAGTTTATAATATAAATGAGGCGTACGAATAATATGCATGAAATGAAAGACATTCCTGGAATTCTAGCTGTCACCAGGTACGGTAACACAAGGCGAGACAGTTTCCCGTGCCAGCACATGATGTTACTTAGCTGGACACACATATAGCTGGATTAGTAAGATAATTTCCCTTCCACGAAAGGAGGATGTTGTTTGATTTGGCGGACATGGTGTGCATGGCATGAAGCCACTAACGTTAAGCGGTTTACTCGCTGTTTTATTGCCCCGCCAAGATGTCTGCCTGACCGGAAAAGATAGCTCGCCATCTCGACAATTTCATAAATTGTTTATATTCTCCCTTCACTTTTTAACGCACAACTGAAAACGTATACTCCACCATATCTTGCTAGTTACACATACAACTTTGGTGGATAGTTGACCTTCGGTTTGGAATAAACAGGATGGAGAGTTAATAAGACAGATACTATAGTTAGCTAGCTGCCTGCCTGCCAGCCAGCCTAAAATTAACGTCAGCTAGCTAGTGCCTCTCTGGTATAAACGCCGCTAGCTAGACTGTGTTTACTGTTGAATATGTTAAGACCTGTTTGTCTTCGATATAATTACAATCTTACCTCAGTCTTCTCACACACCTAAGTTCACGTCCCTTTTTTTATCCGATATATTTCAGGGTTCGTTAGCAAAAGTTCTACAATACACACTAGCTAATTATGCTCCTATTGCTTTCCCCTGCTCTTGAGAAGTCAGCTGACCACCGTCGTCTTCATGGTGAGTACACCGCCACCACCTGTACTGGAGTGTGAGGCCAGGCACGACCCAGTCACAAACTATCTTCGTTAGTTCCAGTCCTATAAGAAATTGAAATAGAGCCCTGAAGGCCACGCACCTTTCCTCCCACTACACCACTCAAACCCCGTCAAAGCCCCTCCAACCCCTCACATAATCTCTCCCTATCTACACATACTCCACCGTTTCCTCCACTTCCTCCATCACACAGACCTGTTTCATGTCGCACTATCATCCACAACGTGGCATTCAACTCTCTGTTCCCAACCCGTAGTCTACTCCCCACCTCTTCCTTTACTGACCAGTGCACAAGATAACATTGTCCCTACCATCCTATTGTGTCACACTCGCAAATGCTTCACAATGTATTTCTTTGTAGGCTATAGCCTTAAAATAATTGAAATAACATAGCCTACATACTTAATTGTCGTTCCTTCTTAGGCTCCCTGTCTGGTTCCTGACCTATTTAGTGTTTATATGTTATTTAATATAACCTGTAGCCTATTTGAAATGATGAGCACTTATTACATTCACATTCATGTTTATTAAAGTACTTTTCATTCATGTCATATGGTTTGGTTTCAATACTTTAAAACCAATTGGTAGGTCCAGGTAGTCACAAAAATAGATGTGTGTTGGTTAAATTGTGATTTTTATGAATTGAATGAATTTGGAGAGGCATTTTATTTTCTTTGAGCAAGGAGGTAAGGAGGTGGAGGCCCAAGCGCACCACTGAGCGGGATTTCCGACTGCTCAATTCTGCTCATGTACCTGCATCCCACTAGCTGACCATTGTTACTCCTTCTTCTTCTTCTTTAATGGTATCATGGTGTTCGCACATTTTGTTTGTGAAGACCTCCACCTACTGTGAGGTAGTGTGTGGTCAATCGCGTTACATTTTGTGATATGAAAATAGAAAGGGGAAAAAGGAAAAAATTGCACCACCAACTAACCAACACCTATACCACTATTTCATAAAATAACATTCCCTACCCCATTCCACTTCATTGACCCTAACTGATCCTACACCAAGCTGATGGCCTGGGAGGACGGGATTCTTTCGTTCAACACACCTTGTAACTCTTCTGCAGTTGTCCAGATGTATTAAAACCATGTGAATAGTGATGGAAATGGCATCTTCTGTGGATCTTTTGGAGTGGTAGGCAAAATGGAGTGGGTCCAGTGTGCTTGGCATGTTGGCCTTGATGTGGGCCATGACCAGGCTCACAAAGCACTTCATGACACATCTGGACACCTATGTGAGAATGCTGTTCATTGATTGCAGTTCAGCATTTGTATATATTTTGTATATCTTACCTGTCATATGAGTATCTTTTTCTCACACAAATAGGATTCCCTCAACATTGTTCTGATGTCCTAAAGCTTCCAGGTTGAAATGTTGTGATATAAAACTTTTAAGTTGCATATATTTGAAAATGTCTAAAATTGCTTTGTAATTCTGTCATGGAAATAATATTTCCTATTGCCACGTAATTTATGGTTGCTATGCCTTTAGCTTTCCATGTGCGCCAATTTATTGGTGAATTCTGAAAAACTATCCAAGGATTGTTCCATAGGGATGTGTTTTTAGGGAGTGATATTGGTTAATTTGGAATCCGTAACATTTTCTTCCATGTTATAGTGTTCTTAACTATCAAGTTGTTAATGTTCTGAGCTTTATCCTTAGAAAACAGACACGTGAAAATATTCTGGGGATGAGCATGCGCATCTTCAACATGTACCCATTGTTCCTCATTAGTGCATTTAACAATATGTCAAAAGTAAAAGCCTTGAGTGGCGAGTTGATACAATTCCATATCTGGAAGGTTTAAACCACCCTCAGATTTAGGTACATGTAAAACTTTCCTAATTATTCTATGAGTTTTATTTGCCCATATGACGTTTGTTATGGCTATCAAGTGTCAAGGTAAGACCCAGATGCAGACTGTGTCGAAGTAACAATGTTAATTACAACAACAGGGGCAAAGGTACAGGACGGCAGGCAGGCTCAGGGTCAGGTCAGGCAGAGGTCGGTAATCCAGAGTAGTGGGGCAAAGGTACAGAACGGCAGGCAGGCTCAGGGTCAGGGTCAGGACAGGCAGAAGGGTCAAAGCCGAGAAAAAAATAGAAAACAGAAACTAAGACAAGACAGGAGCAAGGGGAAAACGCTGGTAGGTTCTACAAACAAAATGAACTGGCAACAGACAAACAGAGAACACAGGTATAAATACACAGGGGAATAATGGGGAAGATGGGCGACACCTGGAGGGGGCTGGAGACAAGCACAAAGACAAGTGAAACAGATCAGGGCGTGACAATGGCTGAGTATATTTATTTAAAGAATGTCTTAGGCGGGGTAATTGGTATTACCAAAAATAAATAAAAATTTTGGGAGCCATGCCATTCTAAAGAGGTTTATTCTACCTATATGATGTATGAGGAGATTGTTCCATTTAATTAGATATTGTCATAGGCGTCGTAAGGATGAGACCAAAACACAGCAGGTAAAGTGCTCATCTTTCTTTATTAAAGAAAAAACACTTAAAACAAAAAAAACGGATGACGAAAACAGTCCAGTAAGGTGCACTGACTACACTGGAAGCAACCACCCACAAAACACAAGAGAAAACAAACCCAACTAAATATGGTCTCCAATTAGAGACAACAACAACCAGCTTCCTCTAATTGGAGGTCATTGCCAAAAACCCAACATAGAAATGGAAAATATAGAACATAAAACAAAAACACCGAACCACACAAAACAAACACCCCCTGTCACGCGCTGACCAAACTACAATGACAAAAAAAAAACTTTTACTGGTCAGGACGTGACAGCCCCCCCCCCAAAAGGCGCAGACCCCGAATGCACCTCAAAAACAAAACCCCCCACAAAAATAACCCCAAACTTAAAGGGAGGGAAGAGAGGGTGGCCACCGTCAACAACGTTCCCTGTGCTACACCCCCCCCTCCCAATATGGAGGTGGCTCTGGGCGTAGCTCCAGTTCCGTAGATTCTAGGCTGGGGAGCGTCGCCGGAGCCTCCGGGCTGAGGAGCTTCGCTGGAGCCTCCGGGCTGGGGAGCGTCGCTGGAGACTCCGGGCTGGGGAGCGTCGCTGGAGGCTTAGGGCTGAAGAGCGTCGCTGGAGGCCGAGGACTGAGGAGCGTCGCTGCAGACTGGAGAGCGTCACTGGAGGCTGCAGACTGGAGAGCATCGCTGGAGGCTGCAGACTGGAGAGCGTCGCTGGAGGCTGCAGACTGGAGAGCGTCGCTGGAGGCTGCAGACTGGAGAGCGTCGCTGAAGGCTGCAGACTGGAGAGCGTCGCTGAAGGCTGCAGACTGGAGAGCGTCGCTGAAGGCTGCAGACTGGAGAGCGTCGCTGGAGGCCGAGTGCTCACAGCAGGCACTGGCTGTACCGGGTTATGGAGGCGCACTGGACGATGAGTGCGGGGAACAGGAACAGGACGTACTAATGGCAGAGTGCTCACAGCAGGCACTGGCTGTACCGGGTTATGGAGGCGCACTGGAGGGAGAGTGCGGGGAGCAGGAACAGGACGTACTGGACTGGGCAGGCGCACTAGAGGCCTGATGCGGGGCTGGTTTTGGAGGCGCCAGCCTAGTAACACGCACCTCAGGGCTAGTGCGAGGAGCAGGAACAGGGTAAACTGGACCGAGGAGATGCACTGGTGGCCAGATGCGCTGCGCCGGCGCACTTCTCCCTGGCTGCCGGCTAACTCTCGCCTGGCAACGCTGCGGAGCCCTTATTGACCGCACCGGACTGTGCACGCGTATGGACGACACAGTGCGTATCTCCGCATAACAAGGTGCTTGCTTGATCCGTCGCTCCCCATAATAAGCACGGGAGTTGGCTCAGTTCTCCATCCTGACTCTGCCCAACTCCCCGTGTGCCCCCCCCAATTTTTTTGGGGGGGGATGCCTCTCGGCCTCATCTAGCTCCCTTAGTTTCCTCTCCCAGAAACGTCGTTCTGCCTCCCACGTCCATCCTTCTCTTCAGTGCTCCAATCCCCGCTGCTTGGTCCTTTTTTGGTGGGTGGTTCTGTCATAGGCGTCGTAAGGATGGAACCAAAACACAGCGGGTAAAGTGCTCATCTTCTTTCTTTATTAAAGAAAAAACACTTAAACAAAAAAACTGATGACGAAACCAGTCCAGTAAGGTGCACAGACTATACTGGAAACAACCACCCACAAAACACAAGAGAAAACAAGCCCAACTAAATATGGCCTCCAATTAGAGACAACGACAACCAGCTGCCTCTAATTGGAGGTCATTGCCAAAAACCCAACATAGAAATAGAAAATATAGAACATAAACCAAAAACACTGAACCACACAAAACAAACACCCCCTGCCATGCCCTGACCAAACTACAATGACAAATAACCCCTTTTACTGGCCAGGACGTGACAGATATGCTTTCATGTTGTTGAGTAATGGGATATTTTTATATATAAACTCAGCAAAAAAATAAACGTCCTCTCAGTGTCAACTGCGTTTATTTTCAGCAAACTTAACATGTGTACATATATGTATGAACATAACAAGATTCAACAACTGAGACATAAACTGAACAAGTTCCACAGACATGTGACTAACAGAAATTGAATAATGTGACCCTGAACAAAGGGGGGTTCAAAATCAAAAGTAACAGTCTGTATCTGGTGTGGCCACCAGCTGCATTAAGTACTGCAGTGCATCTCCTCCTCATGGACTGCACCAGATTTGCCAGTTCTTGCTGTGAGATGTTACCCCACTCTTCCACCAAGGCACCTGCAAGTTCCCGGACATTTCTGGGGGGAATGGCCCTAGCCCTAGCCCTCCCCCTCCGATCCAACAGGTCCCAGACGTGCTCAATGGGATTGAGATCTGGGCTCTTCGCTGGCCATGGCAGATCACTGACATTCCTGTCTTGCAGGAAATTACACACAGAATGAGCAGTATGGCTGGTGGCATTGTCATGCTGGAGGGTCATGTCAGGATGAGCCTGCAGGAAGGGTACCACATGAGGGAGGAGGATGTCTTCCCTGTAACGCACAGCGTTGCAATGACAACAAGCACAGTCCGATGATGCTGTGACACACCGCCCCAGACCATGATGGATTCTCCACCTGCAAATCGATCCCACTCCAGAGTACAGGCCTCGGTGTAACGCTCAATCCTTCGACGATAAACGCGAATCCGACCATCACCCTGGTGAGACAAAACCACGACTCGTCAGTGAAGAGCACTTTTTACCAGTCCTGTCGGTCCAGCGACGGTGGGTTTGTGCCCATTGGCGACGTTGTTGCCGGTGATGTCTGGTGAGGACCTGCCTTACAACAGGCCTACAAGCACTCAGTCCAGCCTCTCTCAGCCTATTGCGGACGGTCTGAGCACTGATGGAGGGATTGTGCATTCCTGGTGTAACTCGGTCAGTTGTTGTTGCCATCCTGTACCTGTTCCGCAGGTGTGATGTTCGGATGTACCGATCCTGTGCAGGTGTTGTTACACGTGGACTGCGACTGCGAGGACGATCAGCTGTCCATTCTGTCTCCCTGTAGCGCTGTCTTAGGCATCTCACAGTACGGACAAAGCAATTTATTTCCCTGGCTACATCTGCAGTCCTCATGCCTCCTTGCAGCATGCCTAAGGCATGTTCTGGCAGATGAGCAGGGACCCTGGGCATCTTTCTTTTGATGTTTTTCAGAGTCAGTAGAAAGGCCTCTTTAGTGTCCTAAGTTTTCATAACTGACCTTAATTGTCTACTGTCTGTAAGCTGTTAGTGTCTTAAAGACCGTTCCACAGGTGCATGGTCATTAATTATTTATAGTTCATTGAACAAGCATGGGAAACAGTGTTTAAACCTTTTACAATGAAGATCTATTTGGATTTTTATGAATTATCTTCGAAAGACAGGGTCCTGAAAAAAAGGACGTTTATTTTTTTTGCAGTTTATTTGTTGTTTGTTGTCACTTATTAAGCATCCTAAGTAATTCATATTTTTTGTGGTCCACTTTGTCACATGAGTTGATGCTGGAGAGACGAAGCAGGTACGGGGAGTCAAACATTTAATAAATAACGGACATGGAATGAGACAGGAACAGCGTCAGAAAACAAAGACAAAAAACAATCAATGCAGCTGCGGGGAACAGAGCTGGGGAACTGACAAATATAGGGGAGGAAATGAACAGGTGATAAGTGAGTCCAGGTGAGTCCAATAACGCTGATGCTCGTGACGAGGGAAGGTAGGTGTGCGTGATGGATGGCAGGAGTGCGTGATGCAGGGCAACCTGGCACCCTCAAGCGCCAGGGGGAGGGAAGAGCGGGAGCAGACGTGACACACTTAAAGGATTGCTGTAGATCCTGAGTTATTATTTTTCCACGTCCATTTTAGAGTATTGTGAAAATATTTTTAACAAGGGGGACATTGAGTTTTCAATATTAGTCAGGTACAGTTGAAGTCGGAAGTTTACATACACCTTAGCAAAATATATTTAAACTCAGTTTACATACACAGAAGTTTACATACACTCAATTCGATTTTGGTAGCATTGCCTTTAAATTGTTTAACTTGGGTCAAACATTTCGGGTAGCATTCCACAAGCTTCCCACAATAAATTGGGTGAATTTTGATCCATTCCTCCTGACAGAGCTGGTGTAACTGAGTCAGGTTTGTTGGCCTCCTTGCTCACACACGCTTTTTCAGTTCTGCCCACAAATGTTCTATAGAATTGAGGTCAGGGCTTTGTGATGGCCACTCCAATACCTTGACTTTTTGTCCTTAAGCCATTTTGCCACAACTTTGGAGGTATGCTTGGGGTCATTTGCGACCAAGCTTTAACTTCCTGACTGATGTCTTGAGATGTTGCTTCAATATATCCACATCATTTTCCTTGCCATCTATTTTGTGAAGTGCACCAAAGCACCCCCACAACATGATGCTGCCACTCCTGTGCTTCACGGTTGGGATGGTGTTCATAGGCTTGCAAGCATCCCCCTTTTTCATAACGATGGTCATTATGGCCAAACAGTAATATTTTTGTTCCATCAAACCAGAGGACATTTCTCCAAAAAGTATGATCTTTGTCCCCTTGTGCAGTTGCAAACCGTAGTCTGGCTTTTTTAAGTATATGTAAACTTCTGACCTACTGGAATTGTGATACAGTGAATTGTAAGTGAAGTAATTTGTAAACAATTGTTGAAAAAATTACTTGTGTTATGCACAAAGTAGATGTCCTAACCGACTTGCCAAAACTATAATTTCTTAACAAGAAACCTAAGTGTATGTAAACTTCTGACTTCAACTGTATATCAGGAGATTGTCGGCAAATAAGTTTAGTTTATATTCATGTTTACCAATACTGATACCTGTTATGTTTGGGTCCTGTCTAATTCTTTCTGCCTTTGCAAACAGCATGGGGGATCGAGGACATTCCTGTCTTGTGCCCCTTTCTAAAGCAATTTCATCAGATAATCTATTATTTGTGTATATATTTTTTGGGGATATTTCTATAATATTTTCATGAAAAGTATTATTTCTGCTAGAAAGTTTAAGTTTTGAATAGAAAACGCCACTCAAGATGGTCAAAGGCCTCTTCGACATCTGTATTGTATTATACTGAAACATGTTCTTGTATTTGTTTGTAAGGGTCTGTTTTTAATTA
Source organism: Salmo trutta (assembly GCF_901001165.1). Taxonomy (NCBI): domain Eukaryota; kingdom Metazoa; phylum Chordata; class Actinopteri; order Salmoniformes; family Salmonidae; genus Salmo; species Salmo trutta. The sequence continues at coordinate 30,404,819 of NC_042987.1, forward strand.
ACCCTGTTTGATTAATATGCATCAAGTCTGGTGCTTTTGAGTTGTGTTGTTATTTTGTTATTGCAATTTATTAAACTTATGGGTCTGTAATGTGCAGGGGACTCCAGATTTTTCTGGTTTTAATATAACTGTTTGATATGTGGAACTCGGAAGCACTGAATTGAGTGACGTGTGTTGTCATTTGAGTAAATAGGGGCGCTACTTTGTCCCAGAATATCAAATAAAATGATATGGTTAATCCGTCCATCCCTGGTGCTTTTCTCAGACAGAATGTTGTAATGGTGTCTTAATATTTATTTTTGGGTGATTTCCATTTTTTGTGATTATTTTGTATTTGCTGATAGTTGCTTCAAGGTTATTGAGTCTAAGAAGGCTGTAGGTGTAGGGACCAACGCTGGAGAAGAGAAGCAGGTACGGGGAGTTGAACATTTAATGTAGAACAGACATCGAAACAGGACAGAGACAGTGTCAGAACCGGGCATACAAAGACAAACAAATATTAATCCTGAACCAGGGAACAGAGCTTGGGAACAGACAGATATAGGGGAGGTAATGACACAGGTGATTGAGTCCAGGTGAGTCCAATAATTGCTGATGCGCGTGACAGGGTGAGGCAGGTGAGCGTAATGATGGTGGCAGGAGTGTGTAATGCTGGGGAGCCTGGCATCTTCGAGTGCCAGGGAGGGGGAGCGGGAGCAGGCGTGACAGTAGGATCAGTCAAACTGTTATTTCATTCTTTCATATGATCTTTTAAAATTGTTATTAATAGCATTGCTGTTTCTAGTTAAAGCATTTGTATCCTTATCTTTTAAAATTATAACTGGTTTGGCATGTATTCATTTTGTGAGGGCTGCATGGTGTTTACCAGGTTTATTTGGCATTAAATAGTATGATTTATTTTAGTTTAACCTGTGGTTGTTGGCTGTCTTCAAAAGTAAAAGATCATATTCTGTCTTAGGTTCATAAATTGTATTTTCTTCTTTACCTTGAAAATATTTTTTATGGCCTTTTTCTAAGATATACATACATACATACATTTTAGTCATTTAGCAGACGCTCTTATCCAGAGCGACTTACAGTAGTGAATACATTTCATACATATTTTTTTTCCCGTACTGGTCCCCCGTGGGAATCGAACCCACAACCCTGGCGTTGCAAACACCATGCTCTACCAACTGAGCCACTGATATACATTTAAATTAACAAAATCACAAACTCAGATTTAACTTTTGTCGAGTATGAGATTACCATTCCCCTAATGTACGCCTTAAAAGCACGCAAAATGAAGTCGGGGGTCGGCTTTTCTCTGTCCTCTCTGTCTACATTTGTAATGGTAAAGGTCTTTATTTTTTACATTTTTAATACATTTCGGTTCTTGAAGATGCGCTCTGTTCATTCTCCATATTTTGTCCCTAAGTGTATTTTCTGTTGGTGTATTTAAGCAAGATGATACATGAGAATGATCCAATATCATTATATCATGGATTTTTTTTAACCCAGTATATTGTTGAGTGCATTTATGGAAATAAAAATGTTGTAAATTCTTGAATAGCTTCTTACTTTGAGAAAAAAAGGAGAAGTCGTTTCTTTTGTAGTTGGGAAAAATAATCTCCAGGTGTCCTGTAAAATATTTGTAGAGATGACAATTTTAAGCCTGTTTAGAGGCTCCATGAAATGGCCTCTTTTTTCTTACTGCTGTCTGTCTAACTTGCTGAATGCTTGAATTAGGTCACCTGCTAAAATAATAGCTATTTTCGGGGTTTGATCTAATATAGCTTGAATTCTATCTGTTAGCCAAGGAGGGATATACAATGAAATCAATGTGTACAATGAAAAATGTGAAAATGTCCTTCTTGGTCTGTTTGCTGGGATATAAGGGAAAAGTGTGCATTCTTATTTATCAGGATGCCTACACCTCTGCTGGTACTACAGTAGGTGGCAGCATAGACCTCACCAACCCAGCTCCTCTTTAAATATTCAATTTCTCCTTTTTTGAAGTGTAGCTCTTGCAGGAAAACCACATCTGCTGACAATCTCTTCAAATGTTTAAGAACCTTATGCTTTTTTTGCCATCATGAAGCCTGTGAACATTGCATGTAATAAAGTTGATTTTGTTGGCCTTTACTTGTATAGAATCAAAGTTAACCTTGTCTGTTCTTTCTGTCATTGAAGAACCAGATAAAACATTTAAGCAGACATGCCATATGAGGGCAATGGACATCCCATGGATATGGAAGAGTCATAGTATGAATACATAGTTATTGTATACATTACACATATCTAACGTGTGAACATGTAGGCTAAGCAAACATTTAACAGAGAACACATAAAAATCATGAAGCAAGTCAATTTTTGTACTTTGATAGCTTTTAAGATCCAGATTATCAGCATGCTTACAGGAAAGGGCATTCAACATGTACAGCACTTATATAAATTACTGATGATTGGCTGAGAGATTCCAACTGCCGTGTCTTTGTGAGACGCAGAGTAGGTGAACGGATGATCTCCGCATGTATGGTTCCTAAAGTGAAGCATGGAGGAAGAGGTGTGGGGGTGCTTTTCTGGTGACACTGTTTGATTTACTTAGAGTTCAAGGCACACTTAACCAGCATTGCTACCACAGAATTCTGCAGTGATACGCAATCTCATCTGGTTTGCACTTAGTGGGACTATAATTTGTTTTTCAACAGAACAATGACCCAACACACCTCCAGGCTGTGTAAGGGCTATTTGACTAAGAAGGAGAGTGATGCTGCTGCTTTGTATTTTATATTTGTATTTATTATGGATCCCCATTAGCTGCTGCCAAAGCAGCAGCTACTCTTCCTGGGGTCCAGCAAAATGAAGGCAGTTTATACCATTTTAAAAACATTACAATACATTCACAGATTTCACAACACACTGTGTGCCCTCAGGCCCCTACTCCACCACTACCACATATCTACAGTACTAAATCCATGTGTATGTATAGTGTGTATGTTATTGTGTGTGTGTGTCTGTGCCAATGTTTGTGTTGCTTCACAGTACCCGCTGTTCCATGAGGGTTTTTTTAATCTTTTTTTAAAATCTAATTTTACTGCTTAAGTCAGTTACTTGATGTGGAATAGAGTTCCATGTAGTTATGGCTCTATGTAGTACTGTGTGCCTCCCATAGTCTGTTCTGGACTTGGGGACTGTGAAGAGACCTCTTGTGGCATGTCTTGTGGGGTATGCATGGGTGTCCGAGCTGTGTGCCAGTAGTTTAGTCAGACAGCTCGGGTACATTCAACATGTCAATACCTCTCATAAATAAAAGTAGTGATGAAGTTAATCTCTTCTCCACTTTCAGCCAGGAGAGATTGACATGCATATTATTAATATTAGCTCTCTGTGTGCATCCAAGGGCCAGCCGTGCTGCCCTGTTCTGAGCCAATTGCAATTTTTCGATGTCCTTTTTTGTGGCACCTGATCACACGACTGAACAGTAGTCAAGGTGTGACAAAACTAGGGCCTGTAGGACCTGCCTTGTTGATAGTGTTGTTAAGAAGGCAGAGCATCGCTTTATTATAGACAGACTTCTCCCCATCTTAGCTACTACTGCATCAATATGTTTTGACCATGACAGTTTACAATCTACTGTTACTCCAAGCAGTTTAGTCATCTCAAGTTGCTCAATTCCCACATTATTTATTACAAGATTTAGTTGAGGTTTAGGGTTTAGTGAGTGTTTTGCTCCAAATACAATGCTTTTAGTTTTAGAAATATTTAGGGCTAACTTATTCCTTGCCACCCACTCTGAAACTAACTGCAGCTCTTTGTTGAGTGTTGCAGTCATTTCAGTCACTGTTGTAGCTGATGTGTATAGTGTTGAGTCATCCGCATACATAGACACTCTGGCTTTACTCAAAGTCAGTGGCATGTCGTTAGTAAATATTTAAAAAAGCAAGGGGCCTAAACAGCTAGCCTGGGGAATTCCTGATTCTAACTGGATTATATTTGAGAGGCTTCCATTAAAGAACACCCTCTGTATTCTGTTAGACAAGTAACTCTTTATCCACATTATAGCAGGGGGTGTAAAACCATTACACATCAGTTTTTCCAGCAGCAGACTATGATCGATAATGTCAAAAGTTGCACTGAAGTCTATAAAGACAGCCCCCACAATCATTTTATCATCAATTTCTCTCAGCCAATCATCAGTCATTTGTGTAAGTGCTGTGCTTGTTGAGTGTCCTTCCCTATAATTCTGTTGTCAGTTTGTTTACTGTAAAATAGCATTGTATCTGGTCAAACACAATTTTTTCCAGAAGTTTACTAAGGGCTGGTAACAGGCTGGTTGGTCGGTCTATTTGAGCCAGTAAAGGGGGCTTTACTATTCTTGGGTAGCGGAATGACTTTAGCTTCCCTCCAGGCCTGAGGGCACACGCTCTCTAGTAGGCTTAGATTGAAGATGTGGCAAATAGGAGTGGCAATATCATCTGCTATTATCCTCAGTAATTTTCCATCCAGATTGTCATTGTTGCTTGTCATTGTTGATAGACAACAATATTTTTTTCACCTCTTCCACAATGACTTTATGGAATTGTAAAGTACAATTCCTGTCTTTCATAATTTGGTCCAATATACTTGGATGTGTAGTGTCAGCGTTTGTTGCGGGCATGTCATCCCTAAGTTTGCTTATCTTGCCAATGAAAAAGTAATTAAAGTAGTTTGCAATATCAGTGGGCTTTGTGATGAATGAGCCATCTGATTCAATGAATGAAGGAGCCAAGTTGGCTTTTTTCCCAAAAATGTTATTTAAGGTGCCCCGAAGCTTTTTACTATCATTCTTTATATAATTTATCTTTGTTTCATAGTGCAGTTTATTTTCTTAGTTTCGTCACATTATTTCTTAATTTGTAGTACGTTTGCCAATCAATTGGGCTGCCAGACTTAATTGCCATACCCTTTGCCTCATCCCTCTCAACCATACAATTTTGAAATTCCTCATCAATCCAAGGGGATTTAACAGTTTTTACAGTCATTTTCTTAGTGGGTGCGTGTTTATTAGTAACTGGAATAAGTCGTTTCATAAATGTGTCAAGTGCAGCGTCTGGTTGCTCCTCATTACACATCACAGACCAGCAAATATTCTTCAACATAGGAATTACTACAAAACTTATTGTATGACCTCTTATACACTATATTAGGCCCAGACTTTGGAACTTTGGTTTTCCTAGATATGGCTATTATATTGTGATCACTACATCCTATGGATTTGGATACTGCTTTAAAGCAAATATCTGCAGCATTAGTAAAGATGTGATCAATACATGTTGATGATTTAATTCCTGTGCTGTTTGTAACTACCCTGGTAGGTTGACTGACAACCTGATCCAGGTTGCAGGCACTTGTTACAGTTTTCTCCTGAGTGGGCAGCTTGATGATAGCCAGTCAATATTTAAATCATCCAGAAAATATACTTCTCTGTTGATATCACATACATTTTCAAGCATTTCACACATATTATCCAGATACTGACTGTTAGCACTTGGTGGTCTACAGCAGCTTCCCACCAGAATGGGCTTTAGGTGAGGCAGATGAACATGTAGCCATATTACTTCAACAATATTTAACATTAGATCATCTCTAAGCTTTACAGGAATGTGGTTCTGAATATAGACCGCAACACATTTGGTAGATGTTATAACCATGTATTGCTACCACTGTGTCATCAAAGGTATTACCTAAGTGAGTTTCAGAGATAGTCAGAATATGAACGTCATCTGTTAGATGACCTGGCCCCCACAATCACCCGACCTCAACCCAATTGAGATGGTTTGGGATGAGTTGGACCGCAGAATTAAGGAAAAGCCGCCAACAAGTGCTCAGCATGTGTGGGAACTCCTTCAAGACTGTTGGAAAAGCATTCCACATGAAGCTGGTTGAGAGAATGCCAAGAATGTGTAAAGCTGTCATCAAGGGAAAGGGTGGCTACTTTGAAGAATATCAAATATCAAATATATTTTGATTTGATTAACACTTTTTTGGTTACCTGATTCCATATGTGTTATTTCACAGCTTTGATGTCTTCACTATTATTCTACAATGTAGAAAATAGTAAAAATAAAGAAAAACCCTTGAATGAGTAGGTGTGTTCAAACTTTTGACTGGTATGTGTTATGGCTTTACATTCCCTGCTATATTGTGGATGGAGAGTTACCTGTCTAACAGGACAAAGATGACCTTCTTTGATAGAAGCCTCTCCAACATAATCCAGGTAGAGTCAGGCATTCTGCATGGCAGCTGTCTATACCCCTTACTTTTTAAAATCTTTACTAATGACCTGCCACTAGCTCTGAGTAAAGACTGTGTGTCTATGTATGCTGATGACTCAACATTATACGTCAGCTACCATAGCAAGTAAAATCACTGCAACACATAACAAAGAGCTGCAGTCCTGTTTCAGAATGGGTGGCAAGAAAAAGTTAGTCCTAAATATTTCAAAAACTCAAAGCATTGTATTTGGGACAAATCATTCACTGAACCCTAAACCTCAACTCAAGGGCGCAACTTTAGTTATAGAAGTGGGGAGGACACAATTATAATTATACATATTGTTTTATCCAGTCGGATGAACACTCCAAACAGCCTACCCGACGCTTGGAGGCATCCCTATGGTCCTAAAGCACACCGTTGCCTCGTTTTCTATCACATTCCAATTATAAAACTGGGGGGGACAACAAATGCAATTTCAGAATGTGGGAGGGACATGTCCCCCCTGTCCCCAGTGAATGTTGCGACCCTGCCTCAACTAAATCTTGTCATTAATAATGTGGAAATTTAACAATTTGAGGAGACTACATTTCTTGGATTAACCCTGGATTGTAAACTGTCATGGTCAAAACACATTGCTGCAACAGTAGCTGAGATGGGGAGAAGTCTGTCCATAATAAATAGCTACTCTACCTTCTTAACAGCACTATCAACAAGGCAGGTCCTACAGGCCCTAGTTTTTTCGCACCTGGACTACTGTCCAGTCATATCTTTCCCCTATTGTATTTATTTATTTAGCTCCTTTGCACCCCAGTATTTCTACTTTGCACACTCATCTACTGTCAAATCTACCATTCCAGTGTTTTAATTGCTATATTGTATTTACTTCGCCACCATGGCCTATTTATTGCCTTTACTTCCCTCATCTCACCTCACTTGCTCACATTGTATGTAGACTTATTTTTCTGCTGTATTATTGACTGTATGTTTGTTTTACTCCATGTGTAACTCTGTGTTGTTATGTGTCGAACTGCTTTGCTCTATCTTGGCCAGGTCGCAGTTGTAAATGAGAACTTGTTCTCAACTTGCCTACCTGGTTAAATAAAGGTGAAATAAAAAATAAAAAATATGGTCAGGCGCCACAAAGAAGGACTGAAAATTACAATTGGCCCAGAACAGGGCAGCACAGCTGGCCCTTAAATGTACACGGAGAGCTAACATTAGTAGAGAGATTGACTTCATCACTACTTGTATTTGTGAGACATGAGGTCTCTTCAGTCCCCAAGTCAAGAACAGACTATGGGAGGCGCACAGTACTACATAGAGCCATGACTACATGGAACTCTATTCCACATCAAGTAACTCATGCAAGCAGTAAAATTTGATTAAAAAAAACAGATAAAAATACACCTTATGGAACAGCAGGGACTGTGAAGAGACACACACACATGATAACATACGCACTATACACACACGTACACTTGGATTTTGTGTTGTAGCTATGTGGTAGTAGAGTAGGGGCCTGAGGGCACACACTTCATGTGTTGTGAAATGTATTGTAATGTTTTTAAAATTGTGTATAACTGCCTTAATTTTGCTGGACCTCAGGAAGAGTAGCTTCTGCCTTGGCAGCAGCTAATGGGGATCCATAATAAATACAAATACACTCCTCCCCTAATGTACCAAACATCAGTGGATTATATGCCATTGTAAATCTTTGAACATATTCCAATTAGTATTCTCAAAATAATCCTGTAGCATTGAGTCTGCGTCCTCTGTCCAGTGCCTCACTATTCTCTGTGTTGGTGGCTCCCTATTGGGTTGCTGCTTGTAGGCGGGGAGTAGGAACAGAGAGACGTGATCTGATTGGCCGAAGTGGGGGCGGGGTATGACTTTGTAAGTTTGTATAGACTGGTTGGTTATTTAGCAACAACAACAAAAAACTTGTGCAACTATGGGGCAAAACAGACAGGGTTTGCTTAGATTGTATAGTTTACATGTCAACAGAGTATAGAAAACATTAAGAACACCTGCTCTTTCCATGACATGGACTGACCAGCTGAATCCAGGTGAAAGCTATGAGCCTTTATTGATCCACTTCAATAAGTGTAGATGAAGGGGAGAAGACAGGTTAAAGAAGGATTTTTAAGCCTTGAGACAACTGAGACATGGATTGTGTATGTGCCATTCAGAGGGTGAATGGGTAAGACAAAATAGTTAAATTCCTTTGAACAGGGTATGGTGGTAGGTGCCAGGTGCACCAGTTTGTGTCAAGAACTGCAACGTTGCTGGGTTTTGCATGCTCAACAGTTTCCCATGTGTATCAAGAATGGTCCACCACCCAAAGGACATCCAGTCAACTTGACGCAACTGTGGGAAGCATTGGAGTCAACATGGGCCAACATCCCTGTGGAACGCTCTCGACACCTTGTAGACTCCATGCAACTCAATATGAGGAAGGTGTTCCTAATGTTTGGTGTACTCAGTGTACACTATATATACAAAAGTATGTGGACACCCGTTCAAATCAGTGGATTCGGGTATTTCAGCCACACCCGTTGCTGACAGGTGTATAAAATCAAGCACAGAGCCATGCAATCTCCATAGACACACATTGGCAGTATAATGGCCTTACTGAAGAGCTAAGTGACTTTCAACATGGCACCATCATAGGATGCCACCGTTCCAACAAGTCAGTTCGTAAAATTTCTGCTCTGCTAGAGCTGCCCCAGTCAACTGTAAGTGCTGTTATTGTGAAGTGGAAACTTCAAGGAGCAACAACGGCTCAGCCGCGAAGTGGTAGGCCACACAAGCTCACAGAACGGGACCGCCGACTGCTGAAGCGAGTAAAAGTCATCTGTCCTCAGTTGCAACACTCACTACTGAGTTCCAAACTGCCTTTGGAAGCAACGTCAACACAATAACTGTTTGTTGGGAGCTTCATGAAATGGGTTTTCATGGCCAAGCAGCCGCACACAAGTTTGGTGGAGGAGGAATAATGGTCTGGGACTGTTCATGTTTCAGGCTTCTTAGTTCCAGTGAAGGGAAATCTTAATGCTCCAGCATGCAATGACAATTCTGTGCTTCCAACTTCTTGGCAACAGTATTTGGGAAGGCCCTTTCCTGTTTCAGCATGACAACGCCCCCATGCACAAAGCGAGGTCCATACAGAAATGGTTTATCGAGATCGGTGTGGAAGAACTTAACTTGCATGCAGAGCCCTGACCTCAACCCCATCTTGCACCTTTGGGATGAATTGGAACGCCCACTGCGAGCCAGGCCTAATCGACCAACATCAGTGCCCAACCTCACTAATGTTCTTGTGGCTGAATGGGAAGCAAGTCCCCACAACAATGTTCTAGTGGAAAGGCTTCCCAGAAGAGTGGAGGCTGTAATGGTAGCAAAGGGGGGGACCAACTCCATATTAATCCCATGATTTTGGAATGAGATGTTCAACGAGCAGGTCATGTAGTGTATATTTCGTCTCCAATGTTTATTGAAACCATAAATACATTTCACAATGAGCACCTGTCTCTCGCATACATTGTTACAGTTGTTGGTTAGTTAGCTAGCACATTTTTTCCATATTATACTGAACAAAAATATAAACGCAACATGTAAAGTGTTGGTCCCATGTTTCATGAGGTGGACTACAAATCCCAGAAATGCACCATTTGCATAAAAAGATTATTTCTCATATATGTTGCACACACATTTGCTTACATCCTTGTTAGTGAGCATTTCTCCTTTGCCAAGATAATCCATCCACCTGACAGGTGTGGCATATCAAGAAGCGGAATAAACAGCACGATCATCACACAGGTGCACCTTGTGCTGGGGGCAATAAAAGGCCACTCTAAAATGTGCAGTTTTCATCACACAACACAATGCCACAGATGCCTCAAATGTTGAGGGAGTGTGCAATTGGCATGCTGACTGCAGGAATATCCAACAGAGCTGTTGCCAGAGATATGAACGTTAATTTCTCTACCAAAAGCCACCTCCAATGTCGTTTTATAGGATTTGGCAGTACGTCCAACCAGCCTCACAACCACAGACCACGTGTAACCACTACAGCTCAGGACCTCCACATCTGGCTTCTTCACCTGCAGAATCGTCTGAGACCAGCCACCTGGACAGCTGATGAAACTGAGGAGTATTTCTGTCTGTAATAAACCCCTTTTGTGGGGAAAAACTAATTCTGATTGGCTGGGTCTGTCTCTCCAGTGGGTGGGCATATGCCCTCCCAGGCCTGCCCATGGCAGCACCCTTGCCCAGTCACGTGAAATCCATAGATTAGGGCCTAATGAATTTAATTCAATTGACTGATTTCCTTATCTGAACTGTAACTCAGTAAAATCGTTGAAATTGTTTTATGTTGCATTTATATTTTTGTTCAGTATGGCATGACATCAGTCAAAACAAGACATGGTATGAAGAACAAGTTAAAACTAGCTGAAACGAGCCACCTGATTCCCCACACGGCAACTTCTTGTCATGTTGCTAGCTGTCTGGCCATCCAGAATGAACAACACAGACTTCTGCACCACTGAACCATGTGCATCGTCTTTGTGACGTTGTTAGCTATACACTGGCTCCTGAGTGGCGCAGCGGTCTAAGGCACTGCATCTCAGTGATAGAGGCATCACTACAGACCCTGGTTCGATCCCGGGCTGTATCACACCCGGCCGTGATTGTGAGTCCCATAGGGCGGCGCACAATTGGCCCAGCGTCATCCAGGTTAGGGTAGGGTTTGGCCGGTGTAGGCCGTCATTGTAAAATAAGAATTTGTTCTTAACTGACTTGTCTAGTTAAATAAATAAAAAATATACTGTAGATGATCAGCACTATTTTGGGGCAGGATACATGTTGGTGATATTTAGAAAAAATATGTTTCTTAAATGTGCTTGGTTTAAATCACACGCTACAATAAATGACTGCTTCCGGGTGAGAGGATTCTTACTGGTTAATGATTTTCAAATCAAATCAAACTTTATTTGTCACATGCGCCGAATACAACAAGTGTAGACTTTACCATGAAATGCTTACTTACAAGCCCATAACCAACAGCGCAGTTCAAGAAGAAAATATTTACCAAGTAGACTAAAATAAAAAGTAATAATAAAAAGTAACACAATAAGAATAACAATAACGAGGTTATATACAGGGGTCACCGGTACTGAGTCAGTGTGCAGGGGTACAGGCTAGTTGAGGTAATCTGTACATGTAGGTGGGGGCGAAGTGACTATGCATAGGTAACAAACAAACAGCAAGTAGCAGAAGTGTACAAAAGAGGGGGTACCGCTTGCCGTGCAGTAGCAGAGAAAAGTCTATAACTTGGGTGACTGGAGTCTCTGACAATTTTATGGCTTTCCTCTGACACCGCCTATTATAAAAGGTCCTGGATGGCAGGAAGCTTGGCCCCAGTGATGTACTGGGCCGTTCGCACTACCCTCTGTAGCGCCTTACGGTCAGATGCCGAGCACTTGCCATACCAGGCGACGATGCAACCGGTCAGGATGCTCTCGATGGTGCAGCTGTAGAACCTTTTGAGGATCTGGGGACCAATGCCAAATCGTCTCCTGGGAGGGAAAAGGTTTTGTCGTGCCCTCTTCACGACTGCCTTGGTGTGTTTGGACCATGATAGTTTGTTGGTGATGTGGACACCAAGGAACTTGAAACTCTCGACCCGTTCCACTACAGCCCCGTCGATGTTAATAGGGGCCTGTTCGGTCCGCCTTTTCCTGTAGTCCACGATCAGCTCCTTAGTCTTGCTCACATTGAGGGAGGTTGTTGTCCTGCCACCACACTGACAGTTCTCTGACCTCCTCCCTATAGGCCATCTCCTCGTTGTCGGTGATCAGGCCTACCACTGTTGTGTCATCGGCAAACTTAATGATGGTGTTGGAGTCATGTTTGGCCACGCAGTCGTGGGTGATCAGGGAATACAGGAGGGGACTAAGCACACACCCCTGAGGGGCCCCAGTGTTAAGGATCAGCGTGGCAGACGCGTTGTTGCCTACTCTTACCACCTGGGGCGGCCCGTCAGGAAGTCCAGGATCCAGTTGCAGAGGGAGGTGTTTAGTCCCAGGGTCCTTAGCTTAGTGATGAGCTTCGTGGGCACTATGGTGTTGAACACTGAGCTGTAGTCAATGAATAGCATTCTCACATAGGTGTTCCTTTTATCCAGGTGAGAGGGCAGTGTGGAGTGCGACTGAGATTGTGTCATCTGTGGATCTGTTGGGGCAGTATGCGAATTGGAGTGGGTCTAGGGGGTCCGGGAGGATGCTGTTGATGTGAGCCATGACCAGCCTTTCAAAGCACTTCATGGCTACCGACGTGAGTGCCACGGGGCAGTAATCATTTAGGCAGGTTACCTTCACTTCCTTGGGCACAGGGACTATGGTGGTCTGCTTGAAACATGTAAGTATTACAGACTCGGTCAGGGAGAGGTTGAAAATGTCAGCGAAGACACTTGACAATTGGTCCACACATGCTTTGAGTACACGTCCTGGTAATCCGTCTGGACCAGCGGCTTTGTGAATGTTGACCTGTTTAAAGGTTTTGTTCACATCGGCTACCGAGAGCGTTCACACACATTCATCCAGAACAGGATGATCTTGTTCAGTTCGCTGAGTGCTACCTTGGTGTTTGCTTGTGGCAGTATATACACAGCTGTGATAACACACGTGAATTCCCTCGGCATATAGTAGGGTCGGCGTTTAGCATCAGAAACTCCAGGTCGGGTGAACAGGAACTAGAAGTGTTTGTCGGTCATAGAAAATTATTGCACGAACATACTAAGCAAGCAAAGTAAGAATTCATGCAAAAATAGCCACAAAGCTAAGCCGAGGAAGCTAGGAAACGGAAAGAGAGGAGGAAAGCAATCTAGGAAAGAAAATGAGTACACGTGCATTTTAGGCCTCAATCCCCCCTATCTGAGATATTTACTGCAGCCCTCATCCTCCACCCGTTCTGCCAGTCACATTCTGTTAAAGGTCCCCAAAGCACACACATCCCTGGGTCGCTCCTCTTTTCAGTTCGCTGCAGCTAGCGACTGGAACGAGCTGCAACAAACACTCAAACTGAACAGTTTTATCTCAATCTCTTCATTCAAAGACTCAATCATGGACACTCTTACTGACAGTTGTGGATGCTTTACGTGATGTATTGTTGTCTCTACGTTCTTGTCCTTTGTGCTGTTGTCGTTGCCCAATAATGTTTGTACCATGTTTTGTGCTGCTATCATGTTGTGTTGCTACCATGCTGTTGTCGTCTTGGGTCTCTCTTTATGTAGTGCTGTCTCTCGTTGTGATGCGTTTTGTCCTATATTTTTATTTTAATCCCAGCCCCCGCAGAAGGCCTTTTGCCAGTAAGTAAGAATTTGTTCTTAACTGACTTGCCTAGTTAAATAAAGGTTAAATAAAATGTAAATAAATGTGGTAGGGATTAACCAGGGCCAGTAGATGGGGTTAGCATTGGTTTTAGTCACAGGCTAGTTTTAGTCACAGCTACTCCGGTGTTGCAGCTGGATATCATTGGAAAAATGCACGGTTGAACTGAACTGGGAACAGTCAAACCGCACCCTGAAGATAAGCACATTGGTCATTTATTCTGTCTACTGGAAAAGGATAGCAAAATCAATATTGTTTCCAGAACATTCAATTGTATCCCTACATAATATGAGGATTCCACATCAGTTCCATATATGAATGTGTAAGATGGCACTGGAGAAGTAGGCAGCCGATAGTGTTTTTTTTGTTTGTAACTTATGCAATCTCTATTGCACTCCACACTGCCCTTTCCCACCTGGACAAAAGGAACACCTATGTGAGAATGCTATTCATTGACTACAGCTCAGCGTTCAACACCATAGTGCCCACAAAGCTCATCAATAAGCTAAGGACCCTGGGACTAAACACCTCCCTCTGCAACTCGATCCTGGACTTCCTGACGGGCCGCCCCCAGGTGGTAAGTATAGGTAACAAATCTGCCACGCTGATCCTCAACACAGGGGCCCCTCGGGTGCGTGCTCAGTCCACTCCTGTACTCCCTGTTCACTCATGACTGGACGGCCAGGCACAACTCCAACACCATCATTAAGTTTGCCGATGACACAACAGTGGTAGGCCTGACCACCGACAACGACAAGACAGCCTATAGGGAGGTGGTCAAAGAACTGGCCGTGTGGTGCCAGGACAACAACCGCTCTCTCTCTCAATGTGATCAAGACAAAAGGAGATGATTGTGGACTACAGGAAAAAGAGGACCGGGGCTGCAGTGGAGCAGGTTGAGAGCTTCAAGTTCCTTGGTGTCCACATCAACAAACTAGAATGGTCCAAACACACCAAGACAGTTGTGATGAGGGCACGACCAAACCTATTCCCCCTCAGGAGAATGAAAAGATTTGGCATGGGTCCTCAGATCCTCAAAAGGTTCTACTGCTGCACCATCGAGAGCATCCTGACTGGTTGCATCACTGCCTGGTATGGCAACTGCTCAGCCTCCGACCGCAAGGCACTACAGAGGGTAGTGCGAACGGCCCAGTACATCACTGGGGCCAAGCTTCCTTCCATCCAGGACCTCTATACCAGGCGGTGTCAGAGGAAGGCCCTAAAAATTGTCAAAGACTCCAGCCAGTTCTCTCTGCTACCGCACGGCACCGGAGTGCCAAGTCTAGGTCCAAGAGGCTTCTAAAAACAGCTTCTACCCCAAGCCATAAGACTCCTGAACATATAGGCAAATGGCTACCCAGACTACTTGCAGTGCCCCCCCTCACCCCCTCTTTTACACCGCTGCTACTCTCTGTTGTTATGATCTATGCATAGGCACTTTAATAACACTACCTACATGTACATATTACCTCAACTAACCAGTGCCCCCACACATTGACTCTGTACCAGTACCCCCCTGTATATAGTCTCACTATTGTTATTTTACTGCTGCTCTTTAATTACTTGTATCGCTTACTCTTAACCTTATTATTTTTTAAACTGCATTGTTGGTTTGGGGCTCGTAAGTAAGCATTTCATTGTAAGGTCTACACCTGTTGTATTCGGCACATGTGACTAATATAATTTGATGCGACAGCAGTCCTGCCAACTTCATCTCGAAATATGTATCCTGGAACTGCATGATCAAGTCATGCTCCCTTAGCATTTTCCCTTCATAAAGTGTCATATCCAGACCTTTACATTTGGAAGCTTTTTGATGCAGTGGATCAACCAGTTAAAAGGAAGCTTAAATACACACTCTCTCACTCACACAATTCCTTGCTTGCTTTAAAGTGCAAATAATGTCCTTCCCCAGGTTTCTTACGGACACACACACAAAACAAGACATTAAAGTCATAAAACTATATTTATAAATAAAAACACATTTCTCAATAAAAGAGTAGTGAGAGTTTTTTCTCTCCACTGTACATTATCGCAAGACAGAGACACAAATATACCTCTGGTTAACAGACAAATGTACTTTAACCAATGCGTCTAAACTGGAAGCTCATGTTAAGTGTTGAAAAAGAAACTACATGTATCAGCAACCAGCTGTGATAAACACAAGAGAACAGAAAGGGCATCAAGTCTCTTGCACTACATTTTCATAGTCAAACAAAGTCATACAAACAAAAGTCAATTTAAGATTAGTGTTAATTTTCTATTTCTTTCACTTTGCAAACATAAATCGGTTGTTAAGGGACCATTTTAGGTGAAAGAAAGTATGGCGGGAGGGAGGAATCTTTTTTAACCTTTGTCTCTGATGGAGTGGGGTTGGGGAGGACAGAGGACGTGCAGATAAGGAGACAGAAAATAACAAATTAAAAACATCCATGTAGAAAAGCGCCGAGTCATCCTCAGCTGTTTCCCCGGCCTCCCTCCCGGTCACGACCCAAACACAGCTGTTTCCCCGGCCTCCCTCCCGGTCACGACCCAAACACAACTGGCCTCACAGGGAGGAAACTGATGGGGGGTTTCTTCACTGAAGAAAGTAGAGCAGAAGAGCAGGAGAGGACAGGTTGGGCTCAATTACATTTCAAATCTGCCAATTCAAAAAGGAAATGGAATTGACCCCAACAATGATTTTCTAGAGACCTCCTCCTGTCTGTCCCTCTCAGCACTAAACAAAACAATTCCTATCCACCATTTTGTGGTGTGCCTATGACATGACCTGCGTCACATGACATCGACAAAGAACTCGCCAGGGTTGCCCACAGCTATGCGCAGGGACTGGCGGGAGCCGGTGAGCTCTGGGGGAGCGTTGGCCAGCTCTCGGCCTGGGGGTGCTCCGGGGGCAGCTGTGGCCAGGTGGAGGGGCTGAGGGGGCAGGCCTGGGGGGGCATAGACCAAGCCGGGGCCGTAGGACAGTGAGTGGACGCTTCGATGGCTGTAGGAACTGCGGGTGCTGCGCTCGCTAGGGGCCACAGAGCGCTCACTGGGGGCCCGATGGCTCCTGATCTCTGACTCACTGCCACTACCACCCGACTTGTTGGAGCCCCCGGCGCCGCCTCTGCCCTCGGTCTTACTGCAGTTGGAGCCGCTGCTGCCTGGAGTCAGGGGAGGAAAACAAACAAAGTGTGTTAACATCCAACTATTTGTCCTTCATACATGACTGCAAATGTTTTATATGATTGACTGTTTGCACGTTCTGGCTTTGCTGCGTACATGACTTGTAGATATATTCAAATTCATTTATCTATTAGGGCAACACTCCTGTATAATCTTAAAATCTCCTTTTGAAGTTTTTCTATATAATTTATTTATGCTGTGAACACTCGTCAGGCATGGTAGTGCTGATTCATGCTGGGGCCAACACATATTCATTGATATTGACTGGCCAATAAGTTCAAATGCGGCAGATAAATAGCTCAATAGCTTTTAAGTCAACAGGAAATATTGTTACGATTGTATTATGATTATTTTTTACAATGTGTGTTAACTCAAAGTGTTGCATTGTCCTAGGCTGTTGTGTTGGTTAACTGAAACTAGTTCCCCCTCTCTCTGTGTCTGGGTTTGACTGAATTCTGCTGGTGAGTCCCAGCTTTCCTCACCGTCGCTGTGCTGGCTGCCAGCGCTGCCCGCCCCTACTCCCGGGAAGCCCTGGGGCAGGTCGTGTTGGGGCTGGGGGTTGTAGGGGTGGGCGATGGGGAACTGGTAGGGTAGGGCCATGGGCCATGGGGCCGCCCCAGGGTGGGGCAGAGGGGGCAGGGTGTCCTGGTCCGACGCCCCTCCGCTGGAGCCGTCGTGGTCTTGCAGAGACAGGTGGGTCATGTCTGAGAGAGAGAGAGAGAGGTCAAGAACATAAATGTTGTAGTTTCGGACCAGGGACTAGGGGTTGTTTTCAAACTAGGAAATATGATGATCTACTGAAAACACTCACTGCCACAGAGGTCTCCGAAGATGTAGTAACACTGCTCGGAGAAGGTGATCTTGTTGACGGTGTGGCGGATGTAGCCGGCCTTGAGCAGGTTACTGGCGTACTTCCTGGCTTCCCTGCGGTCCGAGAAGCCCTCCACGTGATGGAAGAGCCAGTCCACCACGTCTGAGCCTGGGAAGGCACACACACACACACACACACACACAATGAGTCTAGACACAAACATACACATTCAATGGCAATTAACCTGCAAAAGAGACAAAGTAAGGCATAGAACAGGGGGAATTTAGAAAGACATCTAGACAAAATGAGAAAGTGAAAAACCGGAGGACAGGAAGACAGACTGATGGGTAGAGAGAGGGGGGTAGAGATAGAGAGAGAGAGGGGTAGAGAGAGAGAGAGAGGGGTAGAGATAGAGAGAGAGGGGGTAGAGATAGAGAGAGAGAGGGGTAGCGATAGAGAGAGAGGGGTAGCGATAGAGAGAGAGGGGTAGCGATAGAGAGAGAGAGGGGTAGCGATAGAGAGAGGGGTAGAGATAGAGAGAGGGGTAGAGAGAGAGAGGGGTAGAGATAGAGAGAGAGGGGTAGAGAGAGAGGGGTAGAGAGGTAGAGAGAGAGAGAGAGGGTAGAGAGAGAGGGGTAGAGAGAGAGGGGTAGAGAGAGAGAGAGGGGTAGAGAGAGAGAGAGAGGGGTAGAGAGAGAGGGGTAGAGCTAGAGAGAGAGAGGGGTAGAGCTAGAGAGAGGGGTAGAGCTAGAGAGAGAGAGGGGTAGAGCTAGAGATAGAGAGAGGGGTGAGGCTAGAGAGAGAGAGGGGGTAGAGCTAGAGAGAGATAGGGGAAGCTATGAGGAGATGGTAGAAGAGAGAGAGGGGTAGAGATAGAGAGAGAGGGGTAGAGCTAGAGAGAGAGAGGGGTAGAGCTAGAGAGAGAGGGGTAGAGATAGAGAGAGAGAGGGGTAGAGATAGAGAGAGAGGGGTAGAGATAGAGAGAGAGGGGTAGAGATAGAGAGAGAGGGGTAGAGCTAGAGAGAGAGGGGTAGAGATAGAGAGAGAGGGTAGAGATAGAGAGGTAGATAGAGAGAGAAAGAGGAAAAGAGAGTGAGTGTACCTATAAAGGCATTGGCGATGGTGATCTTTAGCCACATCCTGTCTCGCACCTCCAGGCCCGACTCCGGGGAAGCCATGGCCTTGGCAACGGTTGCCATGTCGCTGTGGATGGACAAGTGGAAATCGTCGAAGCCTGTGAGGAGGAAATGGGAGGTGTGGGTTACCGGGTTTAGCTAGGGTAGTTACCGGGTTTAGCCAGGGTAGTTACCGGGTTTAGCCAGGGTAGTTACCGGGTTTAGCCGGGGTAGTTACCGGGTTTAGCCAGGGTAGTTACCCGGGTTTAGCCAGGGTAGTTACCGGGTTTAGCCAGGGTAGTTACCGGGTTTAGCCAGGGTAGTTACCGGGTTTAGCCAGGGTAGTTACCGGGTTTAGCCAGGGTAGTTACCGGGTTTAGCCGGGGTAGTTACCGGGTTTAGCCGGGGTAGTTACCGGGTTTAGCCAGGGTAGTTACCGGGTTTAGCCGGGGTAGTTACCGGGTTTAGCCGGGGTAGTTACCAGGTTTAGCCGGGGTAGTTACCAGGTTTAGCCGGGGTAGTTACCAGGTTTAGCCGGGGTAGTTACCGGGTTTAGCCGGGGTAGTTACCGGGTTTAGCCAGGGTAGTTACCGGGTTTAGCCAGGGTAGTTACCGGGTTTAGCCAGGGTAGTTACCGGGTTTAGCCAGGGTAGTTACGGGTTTAGCCAGGGTAGTTACGGGTTTAGCCAGGGTAGTTACGGGTTTAGCCAGGGTAGTTACGGGTTTAGCCAGGGTAGTTACGGGTTTAGCCAGGGTAGTTACGGGTTTAGCCAGGGTAGTTACGGGTTTAGCCAGGGTAGTTACCGGGTTTAGCCAGGGTAGTTACCGGGTTTAGCCAGGGTAGTTACCATGGCCTACAGGTTTACAATGGGACAGTGGGTTACTGGGTTTAGCCAGGGTAGTTACCATGGCCTACAGGTTTACAATGGGACAGTGGCTTACTTGGTTTAGCCAGGGTAGTTACCATGGTTACCATGGCCTACAGGTTTACAATGGGACAGTGGGTTACTGGGTTTAGCCAGGGTAGTTACCATGACCTACAGGTTTACAATGGGACAGTGGGTTACGGGTTTAGCCAGGGTAGTTACCGGGTTTAGCCAGGGTAGTTACCGGGTTTAGCCAGGGTAGTTACCGGGTTTAGCCAGGGTAGTTACCATGACCTACAGGTTTACAATGGGACAGTGGGACTCTTCAGTTAGGACACAGGTTTTCCCCAGTATAACAGTTGTGGGTTCCTTTTAAAGATTAGTGGAACTTATTAAAAGGCATCTCGGTCACATACCATGACGCAATAAAACAAGAGTTCTGATGGGACCCAGGTGTAGGTGTCACTCACGTTCAGTCTCAGGGATGGAGCTGCTGATGGAGGAGCTGGTGGAGGTGACCGTGGTCATCGAGGGGCTCATGCCATAGGCAGGGTACACCCCCGTCATCGCTGCAGTGTGGGACACCCACGCAGCAGGGTCAATGGGCCGGATCGGCTCACCTGGTGGGAGAAAAAGGGGGTTAGAGGGACATAGTACACAGATATCACAAAACCATCCATAAAACCACCACAAATATTCACAAACATGAACATATTTTGAGTGGTGTGTTGTGTGAGGAAGACAGCAGAATACTCACTTCTAGGCAGAGCAAAGCAGCTACGAGGGTTGGGGTCCCAGCACTTAGCCACAGTCAGAGTGATGGGCCTGTAAACAGAGTTTACACACACACACTTAACACAGAGCTGGCTATGCACACAACACACATTTATAAGGCAAAGCTGCTAAACATACACCTGTCTTTTTACAGACCGAATACAATACCAAAGAAAGTGAAAGTATAAAATACAACATTCTTTCTATGTCTGTCCTAAGACTGTGGTTGCAACTTGTGTGTTTGTAAATGTGCTTGTGATAGAACACAGGTGTGTGTGTGTGTGTGTGTGAGAATCACCCTGGCTTGTGTACGATGTCCCTCAGCACTCGAACCGCATCATCGTTGTTCATGTTCTCAAAGTTGATGTCGTTCACCTGTTAGGAGTGAGGAGACAATCTCTCATCTGGTTCGTACGCATTAGGTTTCACCGGAGCAAAACAAGCATTTCTTATTGGACATATTCAGGTAGTTCCACCCCATTTCAGTCCATTTAATGCATCATGAACTCAACCCAGAATTCAACTGTTTGATCACCCTGCTCCAACGTTGAATGGGGGCCACATTTCTGTAGTCACAGACACACCTGCAGCAGCATGTCTCCGGGCTCAATGCGTCCGTCTGCAGCCACAGCCCCACCCTTCATGATGGAGCCGATGTAGATGCCTCCGTCTCCCCTCTCATTGCTTTGCCCCACGATGCTGATGCCCAGGAAGTTATACTTCTCTACAAGATAGAAAGAGACAGAGAGAGAGAGGAGGCACATTGAGACAGTGTAGGATTTCTACTTCATATTTGTAGTTAATTAGTTCATATTCCAGTTTGTCAAAAAACGCTTTGAGAACTACGAACAGAGAGGACTATCCAAAGTTGGATTACAATTTATCAGGCAAAGTGAGAAGTACAGCAACAGAAATAGTTACCCATGTTCAGTGTGACAGTGATTATGTTCAGAGACATGGTGGAGTCTGTGATGCTGCTGAAGGATGAAGACTACAAAGAAAGAGCGGGAGACAAAGAAGCTTGACGAGAGACGTAAGGTCATTTACATATCAAAATACTGTGTGTGTGTCCGCCCATCTCACCCTTTCCATGTTGGACGTTTTGGGTTTCCGCCGGCGCCGGCGGTGTCGCCTCATCAGGCGAGAGGAGCTCTGCTCTGTGGAACTGCTGAAGCTGGGAGGAAAAAGCCCAAAAGGGTCACAGGAGACATAAGGCAAAGGTTCCCACTGGAAGGAGGCAAGAAAGTGGAGGTTAGACAAACGTTGCGTGACGGTTAGGTGGAGGGCCTCACCGGCTGGTGGCGTCGTCGTCCTCAGAGTCGAAACAGCTGGTGGACTCCAGCTCACTGCTCATGAAGGACGAGCAGCTGTCGTATTGGCTCAGCTCCGCCCCTCGGCCCACTCGCGAGTAACCGTTCCTCCCACCTGCAGGGGGCGACACGGCACTCAGCGAAAGGCCCCACGCTATAGGCCCAGGCCCTAGGAAAGTCATGTAGTTTGGATAACTATAAAGCTGGATAGGTTAAAATGGTGGTAATAGCTTCCCACTGCCCCTTGATAGGTGCATATTCCACCAAGCCTATCCTAAAACTGTCACATCTTCCGCTAGGAAGTGGACAGTAGAGTTAAGAGAGTATGTCAAAGAGGAGTGAAAGAGAGATGCTGAGTGAGTGACTAAAGAGAGGAGTGGAGGGGACAGACTGCTCTCAGACCAGGCTGCTGAGTGGGTTTCCGACGCGGTCGCTCCCTCTCTCTCCTCTGGGACACCATCGAGCCCGTCTCAGTCTCGTTGTCCAACGAGTCTCGTCCACCTATGGCCTTCCCACTGCAGTGCGAGAAACGGATGGAGAAAGGGATGAGGGAGGGGAGAGAAATTGAGAGTGGGTCAGAGGGGGAGAGAGAAAAGAGTGGCGTGTCACAAAAGTAATAATTATTCCATAGAGCAAGTAGTTGTGCAGTTTGTCATGGTTCTTAGGCAGATGTTAGAAGCACAAAGGATACATTATTTGTAAATTCACCCTGTTAATCTACACCGACTTCAGAACTGGTTTGATAGAGCACAGAATAATTTAGGAAATTACAAACGCCATAAACTTGGTTGTTATGGCAGGTTTAAGTAAACATGGGCAAAAAATATATTTGTGGCCAGTAAGCACGTTTCCATCCACAGTTTATGTGAGTAAAGTCATACCGTATTTTAAAGAAAAATCACAACAGCTGTGATGGAAACAGGAAGTTCCGGTAAAAATTGTACATGCCATCAGGTCATTTGTTCGTTCGACATGGTGGGGTCTTTTTGTGTCTGTAAAATTAATTATGTGAGAAATGGCGGTGGAAACGCCTTTATTCACAAATATTGATAGAATAACCATCTATCAAAGTAAACTTGGGAGTCAAGCGATTATATGGTGTTCTTTCATTGTGTTTGGAAGCTAGTAGCTTTTGCGGTTAGTGTTGGGCCAGTAACCGAAAGGTTGCTGGATCGAATCCCCGAGCTGACAAGGTAATCATCGGTCGTTCTGCCCCTGAACAAGGCAGTTAACCCACTGTTCCCCGGTAGGCCGTCATTGTAAATAAGAAATTGTTCTTAACTGTTAAATAAAGGTTAAATAATAATATATTTGTTTTATTGCTGTTGTCCCGAGTGTTCTAAACCTCACAATGTCCACCTCGGTCAGAGCGTCCAGAGTGCTCTCTGACCGCACCAAGAACGAAATGCTGCGAATTTATGACTGGGCCCAGAGTGCACTGACTTTTTGGGTGATTTTACAAAACACACCCTAAGACATATACAGAGTCTTGGAGAGAGACAGAAACACACTTATTCACAAGCACACATACAACTTCTCTTACACACACACACAGCCAAAATAACAAACAGTAAAATAGATGTGCTGTCATGACTGTGATGATCCAGATGGGTCGGATCAGCTGTCCATTGGATGACTTCAGCCAGACCCTCTCTCACCCACAGAGGGGGGAGGGGGGGGGGGAACTGGTGAGGGGGGTGACAGCTCATACCCTGCTGTCAATCAAGGATGAGAACTTTCAGCTGTCTCCCTCTCCAAATTCACACAGGAGTGTGCCTTTGTTTCACAGAGGTTTTCTCGACGAAACTAAAACATCCTAAAGCAAATACTGGAACAATATCTCTAAACATAGAACGTGGGGGATGGTCAGAGGCAATCTAAAGAATAATAATCTAATTTTGTGACGTCCTTAAATATTGTTATAAAGGAAATACTGTAACTTGGAAAGTCTACAGACTACATGTACAAAGTGTCCATCCTCTACATTGTGTATGAAATAGGACAAACGCAGTGTTTTTGTTAAGAGAGGGATGTGATCTTACACTAGAAGAGGAAATTATTTCTATAACTTTGTACTAGTGAGTAGTCCCCGCCCCCCTGAGTGAGGTCAGAAATCGTATCAGCCTCACGAACCGCCACTTTTCAATAAACAGTCTAAAAAAGGTGGGTTAAGAATTAACATATGAGACCAGAGAGGCGTTGAGCTGCAGCTCACGTCCAAAGTGGTTCGAACTCTGAAATCTCAACAAGGTAGTCACCTCCCGGACAATCACAAATACAGCTGATTAGCTGTCCTAAGTATGTAGAAAAGTGAACTTAAGTGGAACCATTCTACTACTCTCATCACCAATGGGAACCATCTACATCTGGCTAGCCTATCTTTCTCCATCTCCTTTGTAACAAGCCGCCATATTGAGCCAGTCCACTAGGGACCTGTTTCTAATGTATTAAGTGTGTATGTTTATCCTGTGTTGCCATTTGGTTAGCTAGTAAATAAATAATTGAACTAATTTGTGTAGTACAGAATCATAAGGAAGGCTGGGTTTTTGCAGATGCAGGAGGTTACGACTGTTCAGAATGATGATATGATAGGAGGTTACGACTGTTCAGAATGATGATATGATAGGAGGTTACGACTGTTCAGAATGATGATATGATAGGAGGTTACGACTGTTCAGAATGATGATATGATAGGAGGTTACGACTGTTCAGAATGATGATATGATAGGAGGTTACGACTGTTCAGAATGATGATATGATAGGAGGTTACGACTGTTCAGAATGATGATATGATAGGAGGTTACGACTGTTCAGAATGATGATATGATAGCAGGTTATGACTGTTCAGAATGATGATATGATAGGAGGTTACGACTGTTCAGAATGATGATATGATAGGAGATTATTATTCATCCGTTGACTGTTTATGGAGGTGATAGCTAAAGACCTTTAGAGTTTCATTCGGGAGATGGTAACTTTCGTGGTGCCCCAATTCCCAATGAGTTAATTGTTACATGATTCATTTAAAATCGGGTAACAAATAAGCATAGTTGATTAGATAAATAACAGTCATCAGATTAATGAAAGTAAAGTCACAACAGTACATTGCACACACAGCTGAACAGGCACACACACACAACTAACTGGTAGGATGGTGGTCTGGAGCCCCCGATGCCCCCAGTCCTCTCCAGGGGGGGTGGCGGCAGCTCCAACAAACTCTCAACCACCGAGCCCCCGTCTGAGTGAGCACCATCCCCTGACACCAGCTGAGGACAGAAAGACCAACGTTGAGACCCCAACAATCATGCACCCTCAAATTGTATTTGCATGCACTATACAGCTATTTTTACAAATGCGTTTTACAGCAAACCAGGCCTGTAGCCCCAAAGACCAAGCAGAGTGGCGACAAACAGACATACACGCTGGATACTAAACACATTTCACTAGAACTTCATTTTAGCCTGATCAGACAGAGAGAGACAGACAAAGCCAATGACACAGACAGATAAATATACATAACCAGAGATGACGATCATACTTTCCTGACCATGTACTGTATGGAAGAAAGCCAATAACCTAGGGCCAGAGATCTTCCTAGTTATAGTAACAAGGTAGGCCTACACCCTCTCCTTCACACGCAGTCCCTCTCAAACTTTTTTTTCTCTTCTTGTCAATCTTACAAATACACACTAGTTCAAGGATCATCAACTAGATTCAGCCGCGGGACAATCTTTTGTTGAGCGGATGGTTGGGGGGGGGGAATAATTCCGAATAATTTGTTGACTGAAAATTGACTGCAAGAAGCCCAAACAGATATGTTTGACTAAAACAATCATTTCAAACCTTGCTTACATTTGTATACAATCACGTGGGAATACTTGGGAACAGATTTCTTAAATTAAAATCCCTTGGTGCTGATTTCCTGGTGTTTATACAGTCTTATGTCCAACAAGGGGAAAAAAATGCAAGTGTTTTTTTTGGGGCTCAGAAAACTTGGGGGGCCAAATTAAACCACCCGGGGGTGTCAGTTGGGGAACCCTGCACTAGTGGTTAATGTCTCCAAAAGTAATTTCTCAGTACACACACCATTTCCTTCTTAAACAAACCACCCTTTCCCTCCTCACTTTCTTTTGCCAGTCTGTGATTCAATCTTCTCATTAGGTGCAGTGAAGTTCTTTATTCGAGAGTGATGTCTATGATCCTGTGATTTCAGTTGGTCTTAATCAGAACTCAATTGAGAAAAAGAGGATAAGCAAGGAGGTGCAGAAAAACACGTCTCAGTCATGAAGACACACACGGGTCTGTGCGTTCTGAGAATGTATGAGTTGGAGACAAACAACAAGTGTGTATTTGGAAGACAGCTAAAAAGTAGAGGTCGGCCGATTATGATTTTTCAACGTCGATACCGATTATTGGAGGACCCAAAAAAACGATACCGATTAATCACCCGATGTTTTAAAAATGTATTTATTTGTAATAATGACAATTACAACAATACTGAATGAACACTTATTTTAACTTAATATAATACATCAATAAAATCAATTTAGCCTCAAATAAATAATGAAACATGTTCAATTTGGTTTAAATAATGCAAAACAAAGTGTTGGAGAAGAAAGTAAAAGTGCAATATGTGCCATGTAAAAAAAAGCTAACGTTTAAGTTCCTTGCTCAGAACATGAGAACATATGAAAACTGGTGGTTCCTTTAAACATGAGTCTTCAATATTCCCAGGTAAGAAGTTTTAGGTTGTAGTTATTATAGGACTATTTCTCTCTATACGATTTGTATTTCATATACCTTTGATTATTGGATGTTCTTATAGGCACTTTAGTATTGCCAGTGTAACTGTATAGCTTCCGTCTCTCTCCTCGCTCCTACCTGGACTCGAACCAGGAACACATCGACAACAGCCACCCTCGAAGCAGCGTTACCCATGTAGAGCAAGGGGAACAACTACTCCAAGTCTCAGAGCGAGTGACGTTTGAAACGCTATTAGCGCACACCCGGCTAACTAGCTAGCCATTTCACATCGGTTACACCAGCCTAATCTTGGGAGTTGATAGGCTTGAAGGGGTGGGTATAATTTGTGGAACGTTCCAACAGGAATCTGTTCCAAAAAATGTAAAGTAAAAGGTTGCCAACCAACAACGCATACAAAGTAGCAACGCATACAAACCTAGCTAACTAGCTGCCGAATAGGCATCAACTCACCACGTAGCTTATTCTTAATGTTTGTCCATAGGCAACCAGAGTGAGGACAGACATTTTTCGGAATAAACGTGATGAGTGAAAAACGCAATGAAATAGACCACTCCCTACCCGGTATCTTAATCTGCCGCTATACATCTTTGTATGCATTGTTTTTTGGCAACCTTGTTATTTACGACGTTTTTGGAATAGATTCCTGTTGGAACGTTCCACAAATTATACCCACCCGGCTTGAAGTCATAAACAGCTTGAAGCACAGCAAAGAGCTGCTGGCAAAACGCACGAAAGTGCTGTTTGAATGAATGCTTACGAGCCTGCTGGTGCCTACCACCGCTCAGTCAGACTGCTCTATCAAATCATAGACTTAACTATAACATAATAACACACAGAAATACGAGCCTTAGGGCATTAATATGGTCGAATCCGGAAACTATCATCTCAAAAACAAAAGTTTTTTCTTTCAGTGAAATACGGAACCGTTACGTATTTTATCTAACGGGTGGCATCCCTATGTCTAAATATTCCTGTTACATTGCACAACCTTCAATGTTACGTCATAATTACGTAAAATTCTGGCAAATTAGTTCGCAACGAGCCAGGCGGCCCAAACTGTTGCATATACCCTGACTACGGCAATGAACGCAAGATAAGTGACACAATTTCATGTTAGCAGGCAATATTAACTAAATATGCAGGTTTAAAAATATATACTTGTGCATTGGTTTTAAAGAAAGGCATTGATGTTTATGGTTAGGTACATTGGTGCAACGACAGTGCTTTTTTCGCAAATGCGCTTGTTAAATCAACACCCGTTTGTCGAAGTAGGCTGTGATTCAATGAGAAATTAACAGGCACCGCATCGATTATATGCAACGCAGGACACGTTAGATAAACTAGTAATATCATCAACCATGTGTAGTCAACTAGTGATTATGTTAAGATTGATAGTTTTTTTTACAAGATAAGTTTAATGCTAGCTAGCAACTTACCTTGGCTTCTTGCTGCCCTCGCGTAACAGGTAGTCAGCCTGCCATGCAGGCTCCTCGTGGAGTGCAATGTAAGGCAGGTGGTTAGAGCGTTGAACTAGTAACCGAAAGGTTGCAAAAACGAATCCCAGAATCCCCCCTGAACAAGGCAGTTAAGCCCCGTTCCTAGGCCGTCATTGAAAATAAAAATGTGTTCTTAATCTGACTAAATAAATACAACAACAAAAAAAAATCGGCGGCCAAAAATACCGATTGTTATGAAAACTTGAAATCGGCCATTCCGATTAAAATCGGTCGACCTCTACTAAAAAGATTGACGAGAAATAAAGAGAATGAGAGACATCGTGTGTGTGTAATTAGGGCCGGGACGATACCAGTATTGCGATATTTTTTTCAATGGCAAAAATGAAAACACGAAGCAGATTAAACTCTTTGGTCTTTTAAATCCCCTGCTCTATGTATACTTAACAAAAATCTAAAAACGCAACATTTAACAATTTCAACGGTTTTACTGAGTTACACCTCATAAGAAAATCTGTCAATTTAAATATACATTTTAGGCCATAATCTATGGGATTTACATGACTGGGCAGGCATAGGTCCAACCATTTGGGAGCCAGGAAAACACACTGGAGAGCGAGGCCCAGAGTGGCTGGTCTCAGAATATCCTGCAGGTGAAAAAGCCAGTTGTAAATGTTGAGCGTCTTCACTGCAAGTAGATCGCATGTTTTAATAAAATATAATAAAAAAAAAAGTTTTATTTCTATTTTTAAGAAGCCTGGTGTGAAGATCCTGGGTTCGCGTGGTTCCACGTGGGCTGCGGGTGCAAGGCCAATTGGACATACTGACAAATTCTCTAAAGGAATGTTGGAGGCGGCTTATGTTAGAGAAATGAACATCAATTCTCTGGCAACAGCTATGGTGGACATTCCTGCAGTCAGCATGCCCATTGCGCGCCCGTTCAAAATTGAGACATTGTGGCATTGTGTTGCGTGACAAAACTGCAATTTTAGAATGGCCTTTTATTGTCCCGAGCACAAGGTGCACCTGTGTAATGATAATGCGGTTTAATCAACTTCTTGATATGCCATACCTGTCAGGTGCGTGGATTATCTTGGCAAAGGAGAAATGCTCACTAATAGGGATGTATACAAATTTGCGAACAAAATTTGAGAGAAATAAGCTTCTTGTGCATATGGAACATTTCTGGGATTTTTTATTTCAGCTCATGAAAACAACACTTTACAAGTTGAGTTTCTATTTTTGTTCAGTATATAATATGTGCTATAGCTAGGAAAATAAATAGATATGACCCTGGAGGACAACATAATGTTGTTTGTTTCCAACATTAGGCCTGTTTTCTTAAGTTAATTATGCTTTGTGTTGTTTCCTTGCCACGATACTAACGAGTATCGCTATACTGGTAACGTCCCGGCCCTAGTAATAATGATATTATCAAACAAATGAGTGAGGCTCCTCCCTAGAGACAGAGTGATGTTCGGAGTCAATAGCAGCCACAACAGATGGGCATCATTGACAAACACTTAAGACAAAGGTGGTGTGTGTGCTTACCCAAGATACCACACGACCATTAAAACAAGGGAGTTTGGCATTGTCATCAGATATCTCTTCTTTCACCACCCTGCGAGGAAAAGAGAGAACAACATTTACTCAACATGTGTACACAAATGCTGGTAAAGAATGCACTGAGACTAGGGTGAAACACTCCCAGTCCCAACAGGTCTATAAAAATTATATATATATATTTTTTTTTCTGCTTTATGCCAAACCCACAAAGACAAAAGACATTCTAATAATTCACCTCATGATAGAAACATATGGGCCAAGATCTAAGTCTCAATTTTGTTAAAATTACTGCGCTAGCTAGTTCAATTACTAAGCTTTGATTTTCAACAACATGTGTGTCGTGTGCGAAACAAACCTGCAGTGCCAAATTCCAATTTAGCAGGCCATACATACATACATACATACATACATACATACATACATACATACATACATACATACATACATACATAGTGCATTTGGAAAGTATTCAGACCCCTTGACTTTTTGTTACGTTACAGCAATATTCTAAAATGGATAAAAAAAAATAAACATCTCATAAATCTACACAAACACAATACCTCATAATGACAAAACAAAAACTGTTAGACATTTAAAAAAATTAACTAATATCACATTTACATAAGTACTCAGACCCTTTACTCAGTACTTCGTTGAAGCACCTTTAGCAGCCTCGAGTCTTCTTGGGTATGACACTACAAGCTTGGCACACCTGTATTTGGGGAGTTTCTCCCATTCTTCTCTGCAGATCCTCTCAAGCTCTGTCAGGTTAGATGGGGAGCATCGCAGCACAGCTATTTCCAGGTCTCCCCAGAGATGTTCGATTGGGTTCAAGTCCGGGCTCTGGCTGGGCCACTCAAGGACATTCAGAGACTTGTCCCGAAGCCACTCCTGCTTTCTCTTGGCTGTGTGCTTAGGGTCGTTGTGCTGTTGGAAGGTGAACTTTTACCCCAGTCTGAGGTCGTGAGTGGAGCAGGATTTCATCAAGGATCTCTATGTACTTTGCTCCTCCCTCGACCCTGTCTCCCATTTCGTGCCACTGAAAAACAACCCCACAGCATGCTGCCACCACCATGCTTCACAGTAGGGATGGTGTTGGCCAGGTGTTGAGAGGTGCTTGGCATTTAGGCCAAAGAATTCAATCTTGGTTTCATCAGACCAGAAAATCTTGTTTATCATGGTCTGAGAGTCCTTTAGGTGCTTTTTGGCAAACTCCAAGCGGGCTGTCATGTGCATTCTACTGAGGAGTGGCTTCCGTCTGGCCACTCTACCATAAAGGCCTGATTGGTGGAGTGCTCCAAAGATGGTTGTCCTTCTGGAAGACTCTCCCATCTCCACAGAGGAACTCTGGAACTCTGTTAGAGTGACCATTGGGATCTTGGGGTCCTTCAACACTTCAGAAATGTTTTGGTACCCTTCTTCCCCATATCTGTGCACCGACACAATCCTGTCTTGGGGCTCTATGGACAATTCCTTTGACATGGCTTGGTTTTTGCTCTGACATGCACTGTCAACTGTTGGACCTTATATCGACAGGTGTGTGCCTTTCCAAATCGTATTCAATCAATTGAATTTACCACAGATGGACTCCAATCAAGTTGTAGAAACATCTCAAGGATGATCAATAGAAACAGGATGCACCTGAGCTCAATTTCAAGTCTTGTAGCAAAGGGTCTGAATACTTATGTAAATAAGGTATTTATGTTTTTATCATTTTTATTTTTTGGGCAAACATGTCTAAAAACCTGTTTTGGATTTGTCATTATGGGGGTAGTGTGTGTAGATTGATGAGGACATTTTTTAGAGTAAGGCTGTAGTGTAACAAAATATGGAAAAGGTGAAGGGGTCTGAATAATTTCCCACTGTATCTCAGTGGTGCATTCAGTCCCATTGCAGACCGGTTTGAGATCAAATACATAACCTGTCCTGACCCTCAATCTGAGGAGTTGGACTTCTACCAGGAGCTCAATCTGACAAAGGCCTTTGGGAGTTCCCCACCGTCCGGATAGACAGTTAGGCCTACACCATTCTCTATAAAACAGGCCATTGAGGTGTTATACTTTTTTACATTTTACTCAACGAAAGTATTCAACACTGATGCTACCCATTTCTGACATGCACTGTATTTTGAAACACCCAAACGCTCTGAAGGAACACAATATCTATCCAAATGACCTTACTGTTAAGTTTAAGGCCATTTTCAGTGATTAATGGGACATGGAATAATTTCCTTTACCATTTCACACGCAAAGGGCTGGTTTGTAAACTTGCCAGTGAAAAACAGCGCATTCCCGAGTAAGTGACCGAGGTTAATGTCCAACCAGTCAGTCTACTGCATTCCTTTTTTTGCCAACAGCAGCAAGAGGAGAGAAGAGACCATTATTAACCGGGTCTGTTGGCCTTCTCCCTGATGTAGCCATTTCACTTTACTGGCTGTTGTACAACCGATAGGTGGGCTATCTCAATTATCCATACTTGAATCTTGTGCAATAGGAAAATTGACAATGTTGCCTAGTTTCGTATATCATTTGAACGTTAGTTAGCTAAAACATATATATAACTGTTTCTATAGTTAGCTAACTAACGTCAACTGTGTAATAAAAGAAAGCAACGAATAACGTTAAACAAAGGAATAACAAACTCAAGCCACGATTAACATGAACACGTTGATTTGCTAACATTAGCCAACCCGTTTTGACAAATTATAATTTCATTGTGAAAGAATAGTTAACGTTCCCGTAGTAGACTGTTTAGATGCTAATAATACTCACCCAAAATCGTCATCCATAGATTTGAAGAAGAACTTGTAGTTAGGTTTCTTCAGAACATTTTTGAAGTCTGCAAGTGTGACCCTGTCGGCGGGCACTGCCAATTTGACCAGGTAAGGTGTTTCCTGGTCGTCGAGGTGATATATGACTTTGGTCTCCCCCATTGTGGGCTGCTGGGGCGAGGCAGGCAGGGTACATCAAGCCGCGGTCCTGGAAGGCTCCCTTTCGGGCCTCGGCTCCCCGCGGTGCTGCTGTGATTCCCCTGGCTAGCCGGCTAGCTACCAGTTGTTATGTTGAATCCTTTTAGCTAGGTACTGTAGCAACCTAACGTTAGCTAGTATTAGCTAGCTATTTACAAGCACCTTGCTCCACAAAGGTTCAGCCAGACGAAGACTATTATGTACCCGGATATTATGTTACCAATTTGAAAGGGCGCAACCTACCAAATGTATCTACTTTCCAATCTTGACTAAATGTGAATTTAGGCAGTCGTTGTTCACGCTAGCTGGCAGTTACTTTGTTGAATAAACACGAAGAATCCTTCCTCCTGAGTTCAGAATGCAGTCTACAACCACCGACCCCAAGCTAAACGTGCTCCCTCTACCGGAGAGGAGGAAAGAAAAAGAATCGCAATGGCTTGTCAAGGGATAACGTTACTTCGGGATTTTGGCAATGAAACCCGTAATCTACTTCCCCAGAGTCAATAAACGAAAGTATAAATGTTTATGTCACTGCAAGTTAGAGGTCGTTTCGTGAGTCAGTGCTAAATTGTATCTAGCTACACCACAGATAGAACAATGTCGAGACAGATATTTCGCTGGATGTATAAATGTGTAGCATTAACTTGGAGGAGGAAACCCACTGGCCAGCACTGGGACAAGATGGAAAGAGATGGATTTTGGCCGAGATTCTGAAAAATTTATCATTGATGAAACATTTTATCTGAATAAAGCTTTCTGTTCCCAAAACTAGAATATGTTATGAACAGAGTGGACTAAGTGTTGTAGACTTTACCCTTTGCAAAATACTTATAAAATCGCGTTCTTTAGGAGCGCAAAGGCGAATTGAGTTATTGCACCGCCGCACTTCACAGAGGTGTTCGCTAACGGAAATACGCAGATTATGCTAGAACGCCCCAATAGGACCTCGCTTCCTCGTGCTTGGCTCTTTTATTTAACTAGGAAAGTCAGTTAAGAACAAATTGTTATTTACAATGACAGCCTATCCTGGCCAAACCCAGAATTGAACCAAGGTTTGTAGTGACGCCTATTGCACAGAGATGCAGTGCCTTAGACCGATGCGCCATTCGGGCTCTGCCCACCTTCTTGCTTGCTCTGCCCGCTATGACTCATTTGTTCCCATTTGAGACTGTAGCCTATAAATCTTGTGTTAGCGCAATGACTGGAAGTCTACGGTATCTACTAGCATGCTTGCAGTTAGCAAATGCGCTAATGCTAGTTAACAACTTCCTTCAAACTGCATGCAGACATAAACTTTTTATACATTTTTCTATAGTCTATTCCCTTTCAGATATATACAATGATTCCCCCATCACATACTGTGTTCACGCATAATACATAACTATAATACTGTTTCACATAATATTTGTTTCCCTCTCACATACATAATATGAAATGTGTATTCAAATATGTTTAGATAATACATGTAATTAGTTGATGCACCTTTGGCAGCCATACCTGAAACTTTTGGGATTCGTGTCTAGTACATACAGTGCCTTCAGAAAGTATTCACACACTTTGACTTTAACAACATTTTGTTGTGTCATGGTCGGCAACTGAGTTAGGAAGGATGCCTGTATTTTTGTAGTGACTGGGTGTATTGATACACCACCAATCATGTTACACACTATTATTGCACAGAGTGAGTCCATTCAACTTATTATGTAACTTGTTAAGCAAATGTTTACCCCTGAATTTATTTAAGCTTGCCACAACAAAGGGGTTGAGTACTTATTGACTCAAGAAATTTCATTTTTTCATTTTTTATTCATTTGTAAACATTTCTAAAAACATAATTCCACTTTGGCATTATGGGGGTATTGTGTGCAGGCCAGTAACACAAAATATAAATGTAATCCATTTTAAATTCAGGCTGTAATGAGGCCAATGGAGACTTTTAAACGGAGTTTAATGGTTGTGATATGAGAACTTTGAATGGCTCAACAACATCTAATTACTCCACAATACTAACCTAAATGTCAGACTGAAAAGAATAAAACATATTCCAAGAAATACATCCTGTTGCAACAAGGCACTTATGTAATAATGCAAAAAATGTGGCAAAGAAAGGAACTTTTTGTCCTGAATACAAAGCGTTATGTTAGGGGGAAATCCAACACAACACATCACTGACTACAACTCTTCATATTTTCAAACATGGTGGTGGTTGCATCATGTTATGGGTATGCTTTCAAATAGCTCTTTGTTGACTGTTGCTGGGTGCTATCGTCCTCCATCATCACCGGCCTGTACCCTACCTGCCCTAAGCTCTCTCCTGGCCCCTTACACTAAGTCTGAATTTGTCCTGCTAGGTGACCTAAACTGGGACATGCTTAAACCACCTGACCAAGTCCTAAAGCAATGGGACTCCCTAAATCTTGCTCAGATTATTACCAATCCCACAAGGTATGACTCCAAACACCCATAAAAGGCTACTCTCCTCAACGTTATCCTCACAAATAATCCTGATAGGTATCAGTCTGGTGTTTTCTGTAATGACCTTAGTGATCACTGTTTTACAGCCTGTGTTCGTAATGGCTGCTCAGTGAAACAACCTGTCCTGATTTGTCATAGACGCTTGCTAAAAAACTTTAATGAGCAAGCCTTCCTTCATGAACTGGCCTCTGTAAAATGGTACAGAATCAGCTTGATCCTCTCTGTCAAAGACGCTTGGACCTTCTTTTTTTTATATTTTCAGTGGTATTGTTAACAAACACGCCCCCATAAAGAAAATTTGAATTAAAAACAGGTTCAGCCCCTGGTTCGACCGTGATCTTGCAGAGTTACTCCGCCTCAAGAATTGCATTTGGCGAAAGGCTCGGCACATTCATACTCAGGCTCTCGTTCAGGCAAATGAGAAATAAGTGCACTCAGGCTATCCGGAAGGCCAAAGTTAGTTACTTTAAGGAGCAGTTCTCTCTCTGTGGGTCTAACCCCAAGAAGATCTGGGAAACGGTTAAAGACCTGAAGAATAAACCCTCCTCCTCACAGCTGCCCATGTCCCTTAATGTTGATGATGTGGTTGTTACTGACAAGGAGCACATGGCTGAGCTCTTTAATCACCACTTCATTAAGTCAGGGTTCCTATTTGACTCAGCCATGCCTCCTTGCCCGTCCGACATTTCCTCATCTCCCACCCCTTCTAATGTGACTATCCCCGATGCTTCTCCCTCTTTTTCCCCTGCCCCGCTACAAAGTTTCTTCCTGCAGGCAGTCACTGAGTCCGATGTGCTAAAAGAGCACCTGACACTTGACTCCCAAAAAACATCTGGGTCTTTTCCATTTTTTTTTTACTCCTTTTCCCCCAATTTCGTGGTATCCAATTGGTAGTTACAGTCTTGTCTCATCGCTGCAACTACCGTACAGACTCGGGAGAGGCGAAGGTCGAGAGCCGTGTGTCCTCCGGAAACACAACCCAGCCAAGCCGCACCGCTTCTTGACACAATGCACACTTAACCCGGAAGCCAGCCGCACCAATGTGTCGGAGGAAACACCGTACACCTGGCAACCGTGTCAGCGTGCACTGCGCCCGGCCCGCCACAGGAGTCGCTAGTGCGCGATGGGACAAGGACATCCCTGCTGGCCAAACCTTCCCCTAACCCGGACGACGCCGGTTGATGCTTATTTATAAAACCCTCTTAGGCATCACTCCCTCCTATCTGAGATATCTACTGCAGCCCTCATCCTCCACATACAACACCCATTCTGCCAGTCACATTCTGTTAAAGGTCACCAAAGCACACACATCCCAGAGTCGCTCCTCTTTTCAGTTCGCTGCAGCTAGCGACTGGAACGAGCTGCAACAAACACTCAAACTGGACAGTTTTATCTCAATCTCTTCATTCAAAGACTTAATCATGGACACTCTTACTGGTAGTTGTGGCTGATTTGCGTGATGTATTGTTGTCTCTACCTTCTTGCCCTTTGTGCTGTTGTCTGTGCCCAATAATGTTTGTACCATGTTTTGTGCTGCTACCATGTTGTGTTGCTACCATGCTATGTTGTGTTCTTAGGTCTCTTCTTTATGTAGTAGTGTTGTCTCTCTTGTCGTGATGTGTGTTTTGTCCTATATTTATATTTTATTTTAAATTGTATTTTTAATCCCAGGCCCCCGTCCCGGCAGGAGGCCTTTTGCCTTTTGGTAGGCCGTCACTGGAAATAAGAATTTGTTCTTAACTGACTTGCCCACTAGTTAAATAAAGGTTCAATTATTTAACATTTTTTAAATCGGCAAGGACTAGGGAGTTTTTTTTAG
Organism: Salmo trutta; assembly: GCF_901001165.1. Classification (NCBI taxonomy): domain Eukaryota; kingdom Metazoa; phylum Chordata; class Actinopteri; order Salmoniformes; family Salmonidae; genus Salmo; species Salmo trutta. Next base: position 30,441,537 of record NC_042987.1, read on the forward strand.
GATAAAAATAAACTGAATATAGCTATAAGCACAGGCAAAATCCTGGAGGAAAACCTGGTTCAGTTAGCTTTCCAACAGACACTGGGAGACAAATTCACCTTCCAGCAGGACAATAACCTAAAACACAAAACTAAATATACACAGGAGTTGCTTACCAAGATGACATTGAATGTCCTTAGTTTTGACTTAAATCGTCTTGAAAATATTTGGTAAGACATGAAAATGGCTATATAACAATGATCAACAACCAACTTGACAAGAGCTTAAAGAATGCAAATATTGTGCAATCCAGGTGTGCAAAACTCTTAGTGCCCGATTCCGACAGAGGAATTACGCCTTTCTTATGCACCCCTTTCCTACGCACTTCTCAGTAGTTTGTACTGACTCACCTTATGAAGGTGCGTAATGGGCTTTGCAGGTGTGTTTCCCTTGCGTGTGCTGAATAAATGTAATTTGACTGCTGAAAACCCTCCAACTTGCTGGCCAACAGAATTTCTCATTAAGCCATCCCTTTAAATACAGTGTACCGTTAATTAGAATTTTGTCGACAGGCTAGAATACATTGAGAGAATGGGTTCAGAAAATAGGCATAAATGAAACAAAGCCATTTAATTATATGCCTATTCATCTCCATTTTAATACCAACTGGTACATTTAAAAATAACATGTTCTTGTAGATTATTTAGGCATATTTTAGGGTTGGGAAAGTATATATGAATCATAAAAAAAGTATGCACAAAATATACTGATTAATCTAAAATACAGTGGTTTGATTCATTCTGAATATTGTCACATTGTTATTTAACCCACGGTGATGTTGGAAGATTAGTGTACATAGAATTATAATAGGGAGAATAATGTACAATAGTAGTCTATACCCTCTATTGCCTGCACTAACCATGGAACTGTGTGATGACACAGCCAAGTGTTGTGCCATGGGTCAGGAGGAAACTGTGACGGCTTGGTCTGCGCTCTGTTCCATAAATATTAAGTCTTTTTTTAATGTTATGAACTGTTACTAATGATCCTCAGCAACAACCACATGGCCATGACAGCATTTACAGAGGAAGCAAAATAAGGTAAATTAAGCAAGTTAGGCTATACCAACTGAAGGGAACTAACAGTAAATTGGCAGTTAAATGAGTTATTAGGCCACTGACAGTTGATACTGATACTGGCTAATATTTAACATGATAGAAATAGGAGACAGAGAAAGTCGGGGTAGCATGTAATTAAGACATTCGAGAGTGCTCCTCCCTGCACGTTAAAAGGCCACACAATTCAAATTCTGCATCATGCCACAGCATTTCATAAACTTCACTGTGGGAAAGTTGATATGCTTCAGTTTGTTGCCATATTACTGGTTTCACATTGGTCTCCACCGATTACAATGTAAAATAGATCTAGAACACGTGTCATTTATATTTACAATTCCTTTATCCAAACGGATGACTCATTAACCTAACTCTTATCGTTGTAAATTACAGTATATGGAGAATACTGTCATTTCTATCAGAAAAATAAAGTCGATTCTTTTTCCACTTGGAACCGGCAGATTTGCTCAACATGGTTTCCTCTTGCTTAAAGGTGGTGGAATTATGAGGGAATTAAGTCAAGGTCAGAATACGGCGTATCTATTGACACCTCCGCCACACCTTCATTTATTTGATCTCAACCCAGAACGAATAGCAGGTGAATAGCGTGCTATTCTCATGCTTAAATTCAAGGTAGGAATATGCATAGAGAGAAGTGCATAAAAATGTAATAACATTCCATTTACACGCCCATAACTCGGGTCAGAATCAGGGCTTTAGAGACTTACCCAGAAAGACTCACAGCTGTAACCACTGCCAGAGGGGATTCTAACATGTATTGATTCAGGGGTGTGAATACTTATGTAAATGAGATATTTCTGTACTTACATTTTCAATTAATTTGCATACATTTCTAAAAACATGTTTTCACATTGCCATTATAGGGTAGTGTGTAGATGGGTAAGATTTAAAAAATATTTAATCCATTTTGAATTCAGACAACAAAATGTGGAATAAGTGAAGGGATATGAATACTTTCTGAAGGCACTGTATATACCAACTTTGCACACAGGCTTGGGGCAATATTAATCTAATACTTTTTTCTATTACCTCCCCATGAACTTGCAAAATCTTGGCAAGTTGAACAACACTCTTGTATTACCTATTTCAGAAGGCTTATAGTCCAGGGGAAAAACATATTTGCATCAGTCTGTTCATTGTCTTTAATCACATTCCATATTTTGAAGCAGTTTCTGCCAAGACTAACTCTGCAAAATCATCTAAATAATCATTGCACAAATGACACTTCATGTGTACAGTACATCTGTGAGAGATTTTAAGAGTGCTGGGATCATTCATGGGCACAAATATTAATAGAATAAACTAAAATAATAAAACAATACAAATAATAGGCCTAACCATAATAATAATCATTACCATCATCATCATCCCACTTGAGACCACTGGTATTATCAATGCAACTGAAAAGTTGTGCCAGAGACATTCTATTGATCCCTCTGCCACACTCAGAACCGGAAGCAGTTCCTGTCTTTATCATACAGAGCGGCGCCTGACAGGACTCACAGTGGTCTTGCACAGACAACAGTTCTTCCTGCCCACGGTTTCTCTTTGAGAGATGTCAATAGTGGTAGGATCATTAGTGCGCACAGGACAGCAAAATAGCTTTACTTCCTGTTGTTCCTCAAGCCAAAATGACGTTTAATGAAACTCTGCGCCTGTTTTTGAGACTTAAATTCAATTTTTTTCCCCCCATATTCCATCCAAGGATGGGTAGGGTATGGGTTGTACTTTATATGCCTCTTGAAAACTTCTGCTACGAGATCCTTTTTATTCATGTGCCAAACTCTGAAGCAGTTTCTGTCTGGTATCATACAGAGTGCTACCTGACAGGACTCACACTGCCAGTTGGTCTGGCTTTCCTTGCACAGACAACATTTCTTCCTGCCACTAGATTTTCTTTGCGAGGAGTCAACAGTGGTTGGATCAATTATGGGTACAGGGTAGCATGGTCGCTTCACTTCCACCAATTCCTTCTCTTCTTCTGGTTGTTCTTCCTCCTCCTCCTCCTCCTCCTCCTCCTCTGAAGACTCTTCTTCAGCCTCATCCTGCTTACTAATGTCAGCAAGCTGCAGGCACAGCTGCTCCCTGAACTGCTTGTGGGTCATGGGCTTTTTCTTGTTCATCTGGGCCATGTCCTTCTGCAGGAGGAAGCTGTTCACCACAGCAATGTCTACAAAGTGGAAGAAGAAGGTCTTGTACCACTTCATGGTTTTGTGGGCCACACTGTAGCATTTGATAAGGGAATCAGACAGGTCCACACCCCCCATATACTTGTTGTACGGCTTGATTGCCTCTGGGACGGGTATACACTGTATTGTCCAGGATCCATTTTTGCTCTGTTTCCTGATTTTGACCTGCTCCCCTGCGAATGCCTTATGAATGGTGGTACACATGGTGACTGGTTGTGCACCCATCCACTTGGTGAAGAGCAGCTCCCCATCACGGAGCCAGCGGATGGTTCCTTTCTCTGCTCGAGCAGGCATGCTGTTCTCTCGGATGCCCACACGGATTTCACGTATGGTTCCACATGCTCCCAATTTCTTTTTGTACAGGTCACGGAAGAAAGTTGTGCTGGTGAAGAAGTTATCAACATAAATGTGGTACCCAGTGCCCAAGTAAGGCACCTTCAACAGGTTCATGGCAACATCATAGCTCTCCCCTTTGCCTGAAGCAGATGGGTTCTTGCTCATAAAGACATTGAAGTCGCAGGTGTAGCCATTTCTTGAATCAGCTAAAACATACAGCTTGAATCCATACCTGTAGGGCTTGGATTTAATGTATTGTTTGAGGCTGTGGCAGGCCTTGGAGCGCACCATGCGCTCATCAATGGAAAGGTTCTGGAATGGGTGGTAGAAGGCTCTGCATGCCACCAATATCTGGTCTTTGAGAGGTTGGATTCTCATGAGCCAATCATACCCCGCAGTCCCCTTCTTCTTGTCGTTTTCCTCATCCTCTGCTGGGTCACTCATGTGCAGTGAATAGGTGATTGCCCGAAATCTTGTCATAGTCATGACTGTACAACAAAAAGGAAGACAATATATTCTGTTTCGATTCCAGTAGTCTGATACAGTGTGCACATTCAGCAGACCCATATAGATTACAATGCTGAGGTATTTGTACATTTCCTCCACAGACACAGGTTTCCATGGTTCTTTGATTCCATGTTCCTGTCTTCTCTTGGCATTCTTGTTGGTGTTTGAGCAAAGAGTATCAACAACAGCATTACTGAAGAAGAGCTGGAAGAGCTCTAGAACAGTGTAGTGCTTTGAAGTGTCTAGCTGGGGTCCAGGAGTCCTAGCTGGTTCGAAAGGTAACCGTTTATGCTCTTGGTCTGGTTCATCCTCAGTCCTCCACTTCCTCTCTGACCCACTGAAAAGAGGTATGGCTGCATGAGCTCTGTTTTTGGATTTGGCAGGGCTGGGTGTCCAGGGAGGAGAGGATGTAGGCCTGGCCTTCCTTTGCGGTGCTGCTTTGGGGCTAGAGTTGAGTTTTGTTCTTTTTGAAGCCCTGCTCTCGATGACTTCTGTATCAGGGGGAAGGTCTTCTCCATCTTCCTCACTTGACTCTGAAACTTCTATCTTAGGGCGAGAGGAGATGCCCCTTACCCTGAGCCGTGTCATAATTGGAGGAGAGTCATCTCCCCCTCTAGTCTCTGTAACTTCTGTCCCATCTGGAGGGTATTCATCCTCCTCTATAGTCTCTGTAACTTCTGTCCTGTTGGGAGTGAAGTCATCTCCCCTTCTAGTTTCTGTAACTTCTGTTCCATTGGGAAGGGAATCATGCCCCTCCATAGCCTCTGAAGGTTCCGTCAGATAAGGAAGGTCTTCATTCTCATCTCTGAAAAACAATTAATAATAAAGAATAGAATATGTTTTAGGTGGTGCCATACATATAAACAGCATCATTGTGACAATCTGGTTTCTATCAACTTACTTAGAGAAAGGTTGGGTTTGTTGATGAAATTACAGATTTATGCAAAATTACAGATTTTGGAAAATAATACGGTAAGTCCATAAGGCCAAAATGATCGGTTTTCTAACCCGTTTTATATTGTTTGTTTACAAATACATTTTATACAGTTCAACTAGGCCCATGAGACATTAGTGTTATTTTTCAAGAATCAATAGGTATACACTACCGGTCAAACGTTTTAGAACACCTACTCATTCAAGGGTTTTTCTTTCTTTTTTACATTGTAGAATAATAGTGAATACATCAAAACTAGGAAATAACACATATGGAATCATGTAGTAACCCCAAAAAATGAATATTTTAGATTCTTAAAAGTAGCCACCCTTTGTCTTGATGGCAGCTTTGCACTCTCTTGACATTCTCTCAACCAGCTTCACCTGGAATGCTTTTCCAAAAGTCTTGGAGTTCCCACATATGCTGAGCACTTATTGGCTGCTTATCCTTCACTCTGCGGTCCAACTCATCCCAAACCATCTCAATTTGGTTGAAGTCGGAGGATTGTGGAGGCCAGGTCATCTGATGCAGCACTCCATCAATCTCCTTCTTGGTAAAATAGCCCCTACATAGCCTGGAGGTGTGTTGGGTCATTGTCCTGTTGGGAAAAAAACCCCAGATGGGATGGCGTATTACTGCAGAATACTGTGGTAGTAGCCGTGCTGGTTAAGTGTGCCTTGAATTCTAAATAAATCACAGACAGTGCCACCAGCAAAGCACCCCCACACCATAACACCTCCTCCTCCATGCTTTATGGTGGGAAATACACATGCGGAGATCATCCGTTCACCCACACAGCATCTCACAAAGACACGGCGGTTTGAACCAAAAGTCTCCAATTTGGACTCTAGACCAAAGGACAAATTTCCACCGGTCTAATGTCCATTGCTCATGTTTCTTGGCCCAAGCAAGTCTCTTCTTATTATTGGTGTACTTTAGTAGTGGTTTCTTTGCAGAAATTCGACCATGAATGCCTGACTCACGCAGTCTCCTCTGAACAGTTGATGTTGAGATGTGTCTGCTACTTGAACTCTGAAGCATTTATTTGGGCTACAATCTGAGGTAAAGTTAATTGCCGATTTCTGAGGCTGGTAACTCTAATGAACTTATATTCTGCAGCAGAGGTAACTCTGCGTCTTCCTTTCCTGTGGCGGTCCTCATGAGAGCCAGTTTCATCATAGTGCTTGATGGTTTTTGAGACTGCACTTGAAGAAACTTTCAAAGTTCTTGAAATGTTCCATATTGACTGACCTTCATGTCTTAAAGTAATGATGGACTGTCGTTTCTCTTTGCTTATTTGAACTGTTCTTTCCATAATATGGACTTGGTCTTTTACCAAAAAAGGCTATCTTCTGTATACCACCCCTACCTTGTCACAAGACAACTGACAAGACAAGTTCTGGCCTGGTTTAGATCTTATCTGTCGGAAAGATATCAGTTTGTCTCTGTGAATGGTTTGTCCTCTGACAAATCAATTGTAAATTTCGGTGTTCCTCAAGGTTCCGTTTTAGGACCACTATTGTTTTCACTATATATTTTACCTCTTGGGGATGTCATTCGAAAACATAATGTTAAATTTCACTGCTATGCGGATGACACACAGCTGTACATTTCAATGAAACATGGTGAAGCTCCAAAATTGCCCTCGCTAGAAGCCTGTGTTTCAGACATAAGGAAGTGGATGGCTGCAAACTTTCTACTTTTAAACTCGGACAAAACAGAGATGCTTGTTCTAGGTCCCAAGAAACAAAGAGATCTTCTGTTCAATCTGACAATTAATCTGGATGGTTGTACAGTCGTCTCAAATAAAACTGTGAAGGACCTCGGTGTTACTCTGGACCCTGATCTCTCTTTTGAAGAACATATCAAGACTGTTTCAAGGACAGCTTTTTTCCATCTACGTAACATTGCAAAAATCAGAAACTTTCTGTCCAAAAATGACGCAGAAAAAGTAATCCATGCTTTTGTTACTTCTAGGCTGGACTACTGCAATGCTCTACTTTCCGGCTACCCGGATAAAGCACTAAACAAACTTCAGTTAGTGCTAAATACGGCTGCTAGAATCCTGACTAGAACCAAAAAATTTGATCATATTACTCCAGTGCTAGCCTCCCTACACTGGCTTCCTGTTAAGGCAAGGGCTGATTTCAAGGTTTTACTGCTAACCTACAAAGCATTACATGGGCTTGCTCCTACCTATCTTTCCAATTTGGTCCTGCCGTACATACCTACACGTACGCTACGGTCACAAGACGCAGGCCTCCTAATTGTCCCTAGAATTTCTAAGCAAATGGCTGGAGGTAGGGCTTTCTCCTATAGAGCTCCATTTTTATGGAATAGTCTGCCTACCCATGTGAGAGACACAGACTCAGTCTCAACCTTTAAGTCTTTACTGAAGACTTATCTCTTCAGTAGGTCCTATGATTAAGTGTAGTCTGGCCCAGGAGTGTGAAGGTGAACGGAAAGGCTGGAGCAACGAACCGCCCTTGCTGTCTCTGCCTTGCCGGTTCCCCTCTTTCCACTGGGATTCTCTGCCTCTAACCCTATTACAGGGGCTGAGTCACTGACTTACTGGTGTTCTTCCATGCCGTCCATGGGAGGGGTGCGTCACTTGAGTGGGTTGAGTCACTGACGTGGTCTTCCTGTCTGGGTTGGCGCCCCCCCCCTTGGGTTGTGCCATGGCGGAGAATTTTGTGGGCTATACTCGGCCTTGTCTTCGGACGGTAAGTTGGTGGTTGTAGACATCCCTCTAGTGGTGTGGGGGCTGTGCTTTGGCAAAGTGGGTGGGGTTATATCCTGCCTGTTTGGCCCTGTCCGGGGGTATCATCGGATGGGGCCACAGTGTCTTCTGATCCCTCCTGTCTCAGCCGCCAGTATTTATGCTGCAGTAGTTTATGTGCCGGGGGGCTAGGGTCAGTCTGTTTCATCTGGAGTATTCTCTTGTCTTATCCGGTGTCCTGTGTGAATTTAAATATGCTCTCTCTAATTCTCTCTTTCTTTCTTTCTCTCGGAGGACCTGAGCCCTAGGACCATGCCTCGGGACTACCTGGCATGATGACTCCTTGCTGTCCCCAGTCCACCTGGCCATGCTGCTGCTCCAGTTTCAACTGTTCTGCCTGCGGCTACGGAACCCTGACCTGTTCACCGGACGTGCTTGTTGCACCCTCGACAACTACAATGATTATTATTATTTGACCATGCTGGTCATTTATGAACATTTTAACATCTTGACCATGTTCTGTTATAATATCCACCCGGCACAGCCAGAAGAGGACTGGCCACCCCTCATAGCCTGGTTCCTCTCTAGGTTTCTTCCTAGGTTTTTGGCCTTTCTAGGGAGTTTTTCCTAGGGAGTTTTTCCTAGCCACCGTGCCTCTTTCACATGCATTGCTTGCTGTTTGGGGTTTTAGGCTGGGTTTCTGTACAGCACTTTGAGATTTCAGCTGATATACGAAGGGCTATATAAATACATTTGATTTGATTTGATTGGCTCAAGCACATTAAGAAGGAAAGAAATTCCACAAATTTACTTTTAACAAGACACACCTGTTAATTGAAATGTATTCCAGGTGACTACCTCATGAAGTTGGTTGAGAGAATGCCAAGAGTGTGCAAAGCTGTCATCAAGGATTTGTTTTAACACTTTTTTGGTTACTACATGATTCCATGTGTTATTTCATAGTTTTGACGTCTTCACTATTATTCCACAATGTAGAACAAAATAAAGAACAACCCTTGAATTAGTGGGTGTTCTAAAACTTTTGACTGGTAGTGTATATAATTAACAAACTATAAATATCACACTGGGTGTGGTCATTTCAATAAATAAAAATGCAAATTACTCAATATCAAAATGTGTAAAATGGGTGTTAGAACATTAAAGATATTTAAGGAAACAATACTGAGTGGATGCTTAAATTAAAACGCTATCCACTCTGAATAATGTAATAGTTCAACTCACAGGTCCAAAAGTCGATCCAACTCTTCTTCAAAGATGGAATCTAGAAATGAATCGTTGCTGCCACATCCCTGAGATTCTCCATCAGAATTAATTTCTCCTGCTTCCTTTCCATTATCATCTTGAACAACGCTGCTGTTCTCAGGTTGCATTGCCTTCTTCCTGGAAGGCATTTCAGACAAAAACAATGGAAATGAATTCACACAGATTAAGTGGAAGCCCAGACTGGAGCACAGAGCAAACAATTGATCATATGATGCATGTTCTCAACTCATTAACTGTGTGTGCCATATTTCTAAATGCCAGTAGATTGATCAACATCAAATGTGGAGAAGGGGAGCAAAGACTGGAGTCATACCAGATTTGTAGCTTGCAGCAATAGGAGTCAAGGTGCAGACAAAAATCACAAGAAAGTCAAGAAATATAGGTGTGACTCTTGCTCACAGGACCACCCTATGAAAGCTAAAATGTAATGTATTTAATCAGCAAGGTATATTAAAATAGATCAATCTGCATTTAATAGTGAGGCTGTGACTCAATATCTTTCTTGCTGTTTTGGGCAATCGTTGATAAATAAAACATATTTTCCTCTGTTTGTGATAAAGGACTTTCATAGAGACGTAATGCAAAACTATTCATTTGCATTAGAACACATTTTTGCATTTTATGTGACGTAATGGTTATAAATGGTCATTTTTTGGAATACGTGTTCTTTGGGAGAAGTATTTTAACATGTTTGCAATTTATATGAAAGTACTTCTGGCATACTACCTCTTATCGCATTCAGAGAGGGAGCGTTTGTCCTGCACCTCCTCCAGCTCCATCTTGGCTGTTTGTCCACTGGTTCTGCCTGAAGCCAAAACACATGATCGCAGCCATAACGTCATTCTACCAAACCCACAGCAGCACTTGGGCCTTTCAGTTATATATGCTTAATATTTACGTTTCTAACAGGTTACATAACCCAAACACCATCCCAAATTCTTACTAGAGATATGCACCTCTGTTATTACCTCTCTTCCGCCGCTGCTCAACACAGAGCTCGCACAACGCAACCAAAAACAACACACAGCACATACACGCCACCTACCAAATTCTACTTCTTCTTTTTTGGTATTTTGACTCTCAGCAAACAGATGTAATAGGTGCATGCCGCCACCTACTGTATCGCCTATGTATCAGCCTACTATTCGGAGGTATGAATTCATAGAGTACAACAGTATGAGTCACAACACCCATAAAACCTAGCGGTCAAACAAGGAAATTGTTCCAATCGTTTTTCCGCCATTCATGTTTCCCCTAGGGGATTTTAGAAACAATTAAAATGAGGACTATGTTTTGTGTAGACTTACCCTGGCGTGACGTTTTGATAACCAACTAAATCTCTCTAGGACAAGGTGACTTTTATCAATATTGTAACGACCCTGGGTTTATAAGCGCGGAAATCGACTCTGCCGCTCGAGCATGCTTTTGCGACACAGTCGATAGCGCGCCGGACTTCGGGCTTGAAGGTCGAGGGTTCGAGACCTGCTCCATGCTGTTTCATTACATTGGTGTCAGAAGTGATCGGACCTTGCATCCACGACAGTGCGTGTGCTCGGCCGGTGAGCGCGTTCCTGTAAGACGTTGAGTCGCAAGCTAAGCTGCTAATTCGCCTGAATTTACCCACACAAAAATGAAACGCTAATTAGGCTATCATAAAGAACTACAAATGCCATGATGATCTGGACGAGACTGACTAATGGAGACAAAGGTAAGAATCTCTGGATTAACTATCTAATGTTAGCTACATTTTGTAATTAATAAATTGGCTACATTTCTTTAAATTGTCAATTCTGTGAACTGCCTTGTGCAAGTTTTAAATTGACACAATATCTGTTAGGAAGGTGTCTGCTAGGGATGGCTGGCAGGAGCTCGCAGGGATTTGTAGTATTGCATTATGTCTACTTTGATACTAATTAGCATTTTCGATTTGGAGAGTACATAGTGCCGAATATACGGATAAAAGTCACCTTGTCCGAGAGAGATTTACATGGTTATCAAAACGTCATGCCAGGGTAAGCTATTTAAAAAAACACAGTCCTTATTTTAAGTGTTTCTAAAATTCCCTATGAGAAAAATGAACTGTGGAAAAACGATTGGAACCATTTTGGTTCACTAGGTTTTATCGGCATTATGAGACCTCCACTGTGGGGGCTCTATTACACTTTGTAGTACATAGATAATTAAATGCCCTACCAACTAACCCTGGATCCATAAAAAATTCACCACTATTCCACTACTTTGGCCCCATCTGATCCTACTCCAGGCCAGCAGCCTGGGAGGACGGGACACTATCGTTCAAAACATCATGTAACTCTTCTGCAGTAAAATCTTGTACACCAAAGTACTTCTCTGCAGCTGCCACCAAAACATCTATCCTCTGTGATTTATGTTTTATTCCTGCGGTACAATTGACAACCATGGCCATGAATGCCCAAAAAATATATCTTATTGAAGCACATGTTGTTTGTATGACTCTCTATTGGCCTCGTCCTACTCACAGGGGATCCTCTTAGATCCAGGGTGAGGGATTCTATCTTCCTCTCTGCACTGCCTCAGCAGTCAACACCTTCTGCACTACTCTGATCCTGGCAACCTCAACCTGCCTTTCTCTCACCGGACACCTCTGATCTCCAGCACCATGGGTACCCCTACAGTTTACACATACAACTTTTTCCACTAATACTACACATTCCTTTGTATCCTCCTGCACACTTCTCACATCTAGGAATCTCTCTCCTACACACTGCTGCCACATGACCATAAGATTGACACCTAAAACACCGTAATGGGTTCTGGAAAAAAAGCTCTCACGGGATAACTGACACATTCTAACTTGACTTTATCTGGTAAAGACATACATCAAAATGTAGTAGTACAGACAGTGTATTGTCTGTTTAACCCCGCTCTCCACCGGTCTGCGTCACAACAAACGGCGGGCGTCACAGACACCGGGAAACTTCAACTTCAGCTGACCTTCCTCAACACTTAACGCCACTCCAGTTATCACTCCTTTCAACGGCACCCTGCTCTGGAGAGGAAGGCAAGTCACAGTTCTTCTCCCCAATCGCGTGGTGCGGAGCGCATGCTCCCTCTGGACAGCAGAAATGCAAAAAAATCTACATGATTCCGCTTCAAGTCACTTTCACCGACCCAACATTCCCCAACCTCTTCTCCACCCAACCTGACACCACATATGGATCTGCCAGATGTTAATGATCCATTGTCTCCAGAAATGTAACTCTCACTGGGCCAGAATACCTCTTCCAAAGGTTCTGTGTGATCCAAATTAACTCAAAACATGTTCCACTTTTCTCCTTTTTTTCCTGTTCGCGGTCCATGCTGCCCCCCACATCTTCCAGCGACCATACCGCCATCATCTTCAGCTTAATCAGATCTTCCAGAAGGCATGTGCATTCCCCCATTCCATATTATTGACTTATATGTTCCACTTTTCACATTTTTGTTGAACATTGCAGATAGAAATAACATGAATAGAGCCGATGTGATTCCTTATTCTGTGTCAGAGAGGCATGTTTGTGCTACATAGCCTATTTCTATCTGAATGTTCCAAAGTGTTGCGTCCTGCTGAACAGGGGTGTAATCATTAGTCCAAACAGTTGCAACGAAAATGAGAGGTTTCATGTAGTTCCCTCCCCGTTTCATTCCATTTGCTTTCGTTTAAGAAAACATTTTGCAACAGAATCGGTGTAATGAATACATCCCAGTTCTTTGGGGTCGAAGAAAGCTGTAAAAACAGTCAATTCATGTGTCTTTTAAGGCCTTTGTATTATCTGTCATTTGTTCTTGTTTGTTTGTATACTGGTCTTTTGTGGAGTGCAAATAACCTTGGCGTGACCCTGGACAACACCATGTTGTTCTCTGCAAACATCAAAGCAGTGACCCACTCCTGCAGGTTCATACTCTACAACATCCGTAGAGTACAACCCTACCTCACACAGGAAGCGGAGCAGGTCCTAATCCAGGCACTTGTCCTCTCCCGTCTGGACTACTGCAACTCACTGTTGGCTGTGCTCCCTGCTTGTGCCATCAATTTCATTTTTAGTTTAATTTTAATTTAACCTTTATTCAACTAGGCAAATCAAATCCCTGTAATTTATCCAGAACGCTGCAACCCGCCAGGTTTTCAACCCTCCCAAGTTCTCCCATGTCACCCTGCTACTCCGCACACTCTACTGGCTTCCAGTCTAAGCTCGCATCCACTACAAGACCATGGTGCTTACCTACAAAGCAGCAAGAGGAATTGCCCCTCTCTCTCTCTTGAGGCTATGCTCAAACCCTATACCCCAACCCAAGCACTCTGTTCTGCAACCTCTGGTCTTTTGGCCCTTCCACCCATATGGGAGGGCAGCTCCCGCTCAGCCCAGCACAAGCTCTTCTCTGTCCTGGCACCCCAATGGTGGAACAAGCTGAAGCTAGGACAGCAGAGTCCCAGCCATCTTCCCGAAAGCACCTGAAACCTTACCTCTTCAAAGAGTATCTTAAATCATCCTCACCTAGTTCAATGTCATAAATGTAAAATGTTTGGCCATGTGTCAAGTTTTTGCAAACAGAATATCATTATTGAAGACTCACAGCTGAAACATCGCAGGGAATACTGTCTGAAGATGCTTCCCACCCAGTAGGTGTCGGCAATACACCTTTTGGGATGTAGCCCGCCAATTAAACTTGAAGTAAGAAGAAATACCGCACCGAATGCCCGTCTGTCACATAATGACGTAGACGAGATGTTTTCAGTTTGGCCACGAATTTGCGCGTCCATCATCATGAGAACGACATGAAACTTGCTTAACTACATAGTTTGTTGTGTTGTGAAGAAGAGGAAGCGCTTGTGAAAATCACATGGCCAAAATTTCCACTGTTCTCAAGGCGTACACTATTTTTGTCCAACAGTAGTATCTTACTAGTGTCTTGAATAGGTGCTACACCAAGCCAGACCATCCCTGCCACGCTCACTAGCTATTAGTTAGCTACACACGTTGGGAAGCATCTGTGAGCACGCTTGGCAAAGGTAAATTGTGAATGTGTGATTCCATTCTGCCATTGTTCAGTTATTGTAATAACGTGGTGTCTATGTCATGGCTGTAACTATAGCTATCTATGTTAGCTAGCTAACGTGCTTTCACAAGGCAAACCGCGGGGGAGTGGTTGCTATCTTGGCACGGAAATCGGAACAATGTATCAATCTGTGGGTAACTGAATTTCATCCAATTGGCGACAGATTATCATGCGAATATTCTATAATCCGTATAGTTGAAGAAAACATGCACATTTCCCCACCAGTGGTGTTTCCACACAAAGGATTTGTTGAGGATAAAAAATAAGTGGGCGATGACTTGGTGCACACAAGGTACTTGTGTTTACATCGCATTTTCAACTCTACAGATAGTTTTGTCACAAACCGTTGCATTTAATAGCAAATGTGCTCTAGCCGTCAGTTTGCAGATACAGTGGTGGTAAAATAGTCTACATCAATGGCTCCCAACCTTTTTCGGTTACTCTACCACCAACGTGATTTTGCTCTGCCCGGAGCACCCAAGAAGTACCCACTCGTGCATTTTACCAGCAAGCCTATGGTCTCATGAGTCTTCTCTTGTACCCCCTGTGGATAGGCTATGCACCCCCAGGGGTCCTAGTACCCCTGGTTGGGAATCACTGGTCTACATGATGATATTATTATAGTTAAGAGCGAGAATATTTTTATTTGTCAAATGACAGGCAAGCATCGATCATCATGTCACCAGAATAAGTCCCTCTATTTGTTGGAAAGGACCGTCAAGATCACTGCACTTTCACCACCCTGCGAAGTTCATAATTGATTTAATCTGTAGCCTAATAAACTGCATGGTTTCCTGAGTCATAGTGGGAGGACCACACACCATATCATCGCGTGACCCCAAGTTTACTTCGATATGATGGTTATTATATCAATATTTACACATAAAGGTGTTTCCACCACCATTTCTTGCATAATTGAAAAGATTTGGCATGGGTCCTCAGATCCTCAAAAGGTTTTACAGCTGCAGCATCGACAGCATTCTGACTGGTTGCATCACTGCCTGGTATGGCAACTGCTCGGCTTCCGACCATAAGGCACTACAGAGGGTAGTGCGAACGGCCCAGTACATCACCGGGGCCAAGCTTCCTGCCATCCAGGACCTCTATACCAGGCGGTGTCAGAGGAAGGCCCTAAAAATTGTCAGACTCCAGCCACCCTAGTCATAGACTGTTCTCTCTGCTACCGCATGGCAAGCGGTACCGGAGCACCAAGTGTAGGTCCAAGAGGTTTTTAAACAGCTTCTACCCCCAAGCCATAAGATTCCGGAACATCTAATCAAATGTCTACCCAGACTTTGCATTGCCCCCCCCCCCTTTCTACGCTGCTGCTACTCTTATCTATGCATAGTCACTTTAAAAACTCTACATACATGTACATATTACCTCTATCTCGACACCGGTGCCCCCGCACATTGACTCTGTACCGGTACCCCCTCTATATAGCCTCACTATTGTTATTTTACTGCTGCTCTTTAATTACTTGTTACTTTTATCTCTTACTATTTTAGGTATTTTCTTAACTGCATTGTTGGTTAAGGGCTTGTAAGTAAGCATTCCACTGTTGTATTCGGCGCATGTGTCAAATAAAATCTGATTTGATTTAATACATTTTACCGACACGATCCCACCATGTCGAATGAACAAATGATCTCTTGCCATTTATAAAATTGTACCTGTTTCACAGCGGTCATTATTTGTTTTATACGGTATGCCTTTACTGGAATAAACTGTGGATAGAAACATGGTTTATGATTATGAATCAGCTGGGCATTTGTTTCGACTAGGTTGTGTGGTTTAAGATGGTTCATATGATTTCACCATACAGGAGGTAAATCGACTTTAAATTCCCAAGTGTATGACTGACAACAGTTGACACTGGCTTCCTGTTAAGGCAAGGGCTGATTTCAAGGTTTTACTGCTAACCTACAAAGCATTACATGGGCTTGCTCCTACCTATCTTTCCGATTTGGTCCTGCCGTACATACCTACACGTACGCTACGGTCACAAGACGCAGGCCTCCTAATTGTCCCTAGAATTTCTAAGCAAACGGCTGGAGGTAGGGCTTTCTCCTATAGAGCTCCATTTTTATGGAATGGTCTGCCTACCCATGTGAGAGACGCAGACTCAGTCTCAACCTTTAAGTCTTTACTGAAGACTTATCTCTTCAGTAGGTCCTATGATTAAGTATAGTCTGGCCCAGGAGTGTGAAGGTGAACGGAAAGGCTGGAGCAACAAACCGCCCTTGCTGTCTCTGCCTTGCCGGTTCCCCTCTTTCCACTGGGATTCTCTGCCTCTAACCCTATTACAGGGGCTGAGTCACTGACTTACTGGTGTTCTTCCATGCCGTCCATGGGAGGGGTGCGTCACTTGAGTGGGTTGAGTCACTGACGTGGTCTTCCTGTCTGGGTTGGCGCCCCCCCTTGGGTTGTGCCATGGCGGAGATTTTGTGGGCTATACTCGGCCTTGTCTTCGGACGGTAAGTTGGTGGTTGTAGACATCCCTCCAGTGGTGTGGGGGCTGTGCTTTGGCAAAGTGGGTGGGGTTATATCCTGCCTGTCCGGCCCTGTCCGGGGGTATCATCGGATGGGGCCACAGTGTCTTCTGATCCCTCCTGTCTCAGCCTCCAGTATTTATGCTGCAGTAGTTTATGTGTCGAGGGGCTAGGGTCAGTCTGTTTCATCTGGAGTATTCTCTTGTCTTATCCGGTGTCCTGTGTGAATTTAAATATGCTCTCTCTAATTCTCTCTTTCTTTCTTTCTTTCTCTCGGAGGACCTGAGCCCTAGGACCATGCCTCGGGACTACCTGGCATGATGACTCCTTGCTGTCCCCAGTCCACCTGGCCATGCTGCTGCTCCAGTTTCAACTGTTCTGCCTGCGGCTACCTGACCTGTTCACCGGACGTGCTTGTTGCACCCTCGACAACTACTATGATTATTATTATTTGACCATGCTGGTCATTTATGAACATTTTAACATCTTGACCATGTTCTATTATAATATCCACCCGGCACTGCCAGAAGAGGACTGGCCACCCCTCATAGCCTGGTTCCTCTCTAGGTTTCTTCCTAGGTTTTTGGCCTTTCTAGGGAGTTTTTCCTAGGGAGTTTTTCCTAGCCACCGTGCTTCTTTCACATGCTTTGCTTGCTGTTTGGGGTTTTAGGCTGGGTTTCTGTACAGCACTTTGAGATTTCAGCTGATATACGAAGGGCTATATAAATACATTTGATTTGACAATCATAAACATTTATAATAAATAAAAAAATAACTTTAAACAGTGCAGGGGCAGACATTTTACTTTTGGGGATTTCCACCCTC